>NC_044057.1:11556438-11746438 GCF_902167405.1 Gadus morhua
ACCAGTTTCTGCCTAGTTTCCTTCAGAACATGATAGTGTCAAACCGAAACCATGCACACACACTAACACACTAACACACATGCACACATGCACACACGCACACACGCACACACACACACACACACACACACACACACAGAGCAAAGGGACAGGAACAGGGAACTGGCACTGAGAACAATAGCAACGATTAGAAGACGATTTAAAACCTCTCCTCCTGTGATGCAAACACTATTTTTAAAACGTTCAGGAATGGAACAGAATTAGAATGTCTTCAAAATGACCCAAAGACGACAGAGACAAAGAACGCTTCACAACAAGGTACCACAGAGGAGCAGAATACCTCAGGCTGGTTGTGTGGTGGACCGTGTTGTCCTAGACTGTGTTGTACTGGATGCATGGTTGTGATGGCCTAACGGTGTCAGGCTTGAGTTCAACAGAACTAATCAGATAAACCAGCAAGCCCCTTGACATGCACCTGGACTCACTGCAAGTTGCTTTGCATAAAAGCATCTGCTAAATCAATAAACAGCTACATATATCCAGCAGCGCCTTACCCACAATGCCTTGTAGCGCCTTGGCAAACACAATCTGACCCCCCTTCCCAAACCTCCCACCAACAGCTTTGTCCAATCACGTCGCATCGCTGCTATAGCCCTCTGAAGGGGGCTCCTGTCTGGACAACGGAGGGCGAGAGGAGTCTTGGAAACGCACTCCTAAATCTGTCTGCCGCTGACGGCACAGACAGAAAGCAAAACAAGCACGCCCCCGCCGTGCGGCCGGGGTCAGTGTAACACTCTATCTGTGGAGGCAAAACAAAGGAAGCCCCGTTCACACACACGGGGTGCGTTGGATTTCAGGCCGAGGGGACAGAGCGATCGGAGGAACCCTCCCCTCCTCCCTCATCTCCCTCTACTCTCTCCCTCCCTCTCTCTTATCTTTATCAACTAAAATAAACATTAATAAAATGAATATAAGTCTCGCTCTTCGCTTCTCTCTCCTCTACTCTCTACTCTCCTCTTTCTCTCCCTTAAGTCTCTCTTCACCCCTCTCTCCTGTACTCTTTTTGCACTCACTCCTCCTCCCCCCCCTATCTCTCTCTCTCCCTCTCTCCGTCTCTTGTCTCACCCCTCTCTTCTCTTTAACCTCCTTCCCTTCACCCTGACCAGGAGGGACCAGGAGAGACCAGGAGAGACCAGGAGCCAACCCTTGAAGAGGGCTTCATGTTAAGAGAGAGAAAGAGAGAGAGAGAGAGAGAGAGAGAGAGAGAGAGAGAGAGAGAGAGAGAGAGAGAGAGAGAGAGAGAGAGAGAGAGAGAGAGTGGAGAGGAGGTGAGACAGGAAATGGGCGAGTAGGAGAGAGAAGCGGGAGGAGGAGGAGGGGAGAGAGGAGCAGAGGGGAGGATGTGGAGGATGTGAGAGAGTGAGAGGAGGAGGAGGTGAGAGAGTCAGATAGAGGAGGAGCAGGAGGAGGAGAACGAGGGGAGCGTTGGTGATGAGAAACAGGGATGGAGGTGGGGTGGGGGGGCCCCAGTGCCCCAACACGCTGGCCCCTGTGTACGGCCCTGGAGGTCAGCGGTGTTATTGGTTACAGCTGTGGTTTGACTGCCGTGCCGACGCCCTCTGAACTCCACAGAGGGTTGGCCTCTCTGGCTGCAGGAACCCTCTCCCTCCTGAGATATAGGGTCTGCTTGCTCTCTCTCTCTCTCTCTCTCTCTCTCTCTCTCTCTCTCTCTCTCTCTCTCTCTCTCTCTCTCTCTCTCTCTCCTTTATGTGATGGTCCCTCTACCCTTCAATATTAAACATCCTGCAGTCAACTGCATACAATCACGGCATAGACAAAAAACAGTGCAGAGTTTTCAGCCGATGGAAAACTTTCCGATCTCACACACAACGGTATCCGAGTTGACACCACTACATCTCGGGCCCAGACAGCGGCATTACTGCCGCTCCATACAGACTCCCTGGACCCCAGGCCTGGACCCCAGGCCTGGGGTCCAGGCCCATGATGAAACCCAGTCTGAGCAGCAGGACTAGGAGCAGGGCTCTGCTGTTCTCTTATAAACCCAGTCTCGAGAAGGACAGATCAGCATCTCCACTTTAGAACATATGATACCGCCGCCCAGCTGGACGGACCTCCGAGTTAACTCGGCAGAGAAGATTGCGCCAAGTAATCCGTGATTGCAACAAAGTTTTTTTTTTTTTTCTCAGAATGAGCGATGTCCAAACTGAATTACAGCTTCAACGGTTCCTGTGGTTGAAGAGACGTTCATAGCCACGGTCAAACGCAACAGATTTTTCTCCCCGTCATATCTTTCAATATTCCTCGTCATTCACACGAGATAACACAAACCACATCCAGAGCCTTGACGAAGCACAACCCTGCTCGGAAAACAACTCAATACGCAACTGTCAGTACACAAAGTCAGACCTAAGTATCATCCGGCCTGTAAACGCACGGCCCTCTTCAGTCTTTCAGCGCAGAATTTTCCAAAAACCCTGAAACAAAATCACATGTTGTTTCATTTAAGGGGTGTCTTAGCCTTAGCCACCAAACCGAGCCTTAGCATTCCACTGTTTAAACCTGACAGAAGTTAGCGCCCCCCCCCCCTACTCTCCCCCTCAGGGAGCGCGCTCGCCAAGTCTTCAATGAGGAGCATCCCATAATACTCTTTCAATGGACGGCTTAGGTTTCACTCTGGGAGATCTTCTCTTCACTCTCCCTTGCCCTCCACATCTTTCAGAGGGTCTTAGGAGGTCAGCTGATTTTAATGGTCACTTATTGCCTGTGGAGCCGCAGACCACCCTGTCGTTGGAAAAGCCCCCGTGCGGTAGGGCCTGATGAGATACCAGCCAGACGTGATGCAGCATCAGAGCATATCAATAACGTTCCTTCGGCGGGCGACACTGAGGGAAGCAGCCACGGGTCTTAACCCCGCCTCGCGGGTCCATCGGTTTACAGGGTTTTAATAGTTGCAGCCCTTTTCCAGCCAGTCCCTGACTGTTCCACATTATAAACGCAATGGGAACAGTTCATGTCCTCTCTGAAATAGCCTCAGTATGTGCGGAAGTTAAATAATAAGTGCAAAGTTTCATGTTGTACTGGCCAGTATTGAGTATTGGAAGCAAAAAACAACAGAGTTTAAATGACAAAGAACAAGACCTTCTCTCTCGTATCCAAGAACGCTATGGTTGAACAGAGCCACCCACACAGCTGAAGAAACGCCATTAACGGCCCCGACGGGTGGATCTGTTTTAACTCTCCCACCGCAGGAGCTCCGACCCTCGCTCCCATGTCGGGGACTCGTGTGGTGAAGGAAAAGGCTTCAACACAAACACAAATGCTGTGCCAAACAACAACAAACAAACAACAGCTCCAGCAAACACAGCAGGGGGGGGGGGGGGGGGGGGGGTGTGTGGGGGGGCGACTCACCTCAGCACGCTGTGTCCTGGGCTGGCTGGCGTCCATCTCGATTGCGTACACATCCAGCAGGTAGAGGTCCGAGCCCTGCTCGCGGTCAAGCTCGGCCGCCGTCTGGATCACGCCACTCTGCCGGTCGATGCTGAACAGTCGGCCCACCGCCTTGCCGTGGCTGCGGACCGCCACGATGAAGAACTCCACCTTGGTGCCGGAACCCCTGGGGCTGGAGGCGTCCAGCGAAATGACGTTGGTGCCCGGCGGCTGGCCCTCCTTCAGGATGGTGATGTACTTGGGCTGGGAGAACACGGGCCCGTCCCCGCCCTGCAGGATGATGGTCAGCTCGGTGCGGGATGTCTTGCGCTCTGCCCCGTGGTCCGTGGCCGACACGGTGAGCATGTACACCAGCCGGGACGGCAGCAGCTGGGACGCCAGCCGGATGTCCCCGCTGTAGCGGTCCATGATGAAGGTGTCAGCGTCCCCCCGCACCAGGTCGTACTCCACCTCCCCGTTCGACCCCTCGTCGGGGTCAAAGGCCACCACCGTAGTCAGGATCGACCCGATGACGATGTTGGGCTCGGCCACCAGGGCGTTCTGCGACACGAAGGCGGGGACGTTGTCGTTCAGGTCCGTTACCCAGATGGTGACGTTCTTCAGGGCGAAGCGCCGGAACTCGACGGGCACGGCCTGGTCCGTGGCCTTGATGGTGAGCTCAAACAGGTTGGAGAACTCCCTGTCGATGTCTCTGTTGGTGTAGATGAGCCCGGTGCCGGGGTTGATGCTGAAGTGCCCCCCGCGGGGCGTCTGCTGGACGATGGAGTACTCCAGCTGCCCGTTGATGTCCGCGTCCGTGTCGTGGGCCGTGATCGTCATGACCGAGGCGGAGATGGGGAGGTTCTCAGCGATGGATTTGAAAATGTCCCCCGGGGTGAAGACGGGGGGGTTATCGTTGAAGTCTCTCACGTGGATGACGACTGGGATGGAGGAGGAGCGAGCTGGCCGGCCGTTGTCTCTGGCCGTGATGTTGAGCTTGTAGAATGACTGCGTCTCAAAGTCCAGATTCTTCACCAGGAAGATGCTGCCGGTGTTGGCGCTGATGCTGAAGGTGCCGTGGTTGTTTGTGGCTGTGATGCTATACGTGATGTCAGCGTTCGGGCCCGAGTCGGCGTCGGTGGCGGTCACGGAGGCCACCAGCTCTCCGATCCTCATGTTCTCCAGAACGTCCACGGACAGGGAGGACTTGGGGAAGGCAGGGGAGTTGTCGTTCTCGTCCAGGATGCTCACGCTGAGCATACAGGAGGAGGACAAGGGCACCTTCCCCCCGTCGACCGCCAGGATCTTCAGAGAGTAGTGGGAGGTGGACTCATAGTCCAGTGCTCCAACCAGAGTGATCTGACCAGAGCCACTGTCAATCACAAACTGGCCCTCCTCGTTGCCCTCTGCGATGTGGTACCCCACAAGTCCGTTTTTGTTCTCGTCCACGTCGGAGGCCGAGACCCGGAGCACTTGGGTCATGTTCTGGGCTGACTCCGAGATGGAGGCCTGGTAAATGTCTTTGGTGAACTTTGGCGAGTTGTCGTTGATGTCTTGAATGTAAACTTGCACTTTTGCCTGGTCCCGGAGGGGCTTGGGGAGCCCCTGGTCTGACGAAATGACCGTGAAGCTGAACCCAGCGGCGCCTCTCTGTCGCATGAGGGACTCGCGGTCCAACTGCAGAGTGCTCGTCAACTCCCCGGTGATGGCGTTCAGCTCAAAGTTGGGTTGTGGCAGCTCGAATGTATATCTGATCTCACTGTTTGGGCCAAAGTCTTTATCCTGGGCACACACCCGCCCAGCCAGCGAGCCTCTGGGCTGCTCTTCCTCAAAGTGGAACACATAATTGGTACTGTTGAAGAGCGGTCGGTTGTCATTCACGTCGTCCAGGATGACGCTGACGTTGACACTAGCACTTAGAGGTTCAACGGCGCGGTCTTTCGCCACCAGCACCAAATTATATCTGTCTCGTAGCTCTCTGTCTAGCTCAGCTTTGATGTACAGCTGGCCGTCGGGGAAGACACCAAACATATCACCTGTGTTGCCGTCCACGATGTCGTACACAATCTCGCCGTTCAGCCCAGAGTCCTTGTCCGTGGCGTCCACCTTGAAGAAGCGGCTGTTGACGGGCTCCGACTCCGGGATGACCACCTCGTACGACAGCTGGTCGAAGGTGGGGGAGTTGTCGTTGACGTCGTACACGCTGACGGTGAGGATGAGGCTGGAGGTGTGCCGGGGGACCCCCGTATCGGAGGCCATCACCTCCACCTGGTAGGAGCTGGTGGTGACCTCCAGCGGCCCCGACAGGGAGATGAGGCCGTGCTTCTCGTGGATGTGGAACAGGCCCTTTGGGTTCTGCTTCAGGCTGTAGACCACCTGGCCGTTGGTTCCCTCATCTGGGTCGGATGCCCGGGCCTGGAAGATGGCGTGGCCCGTGCCCCAGTTCTCCACAGCGCTGACGTGCTCCACAGCATGCAGGAAGTGGGGGGCATTGTCGTTCAGGTCCTTCACGGTGATGTTGACCAAGGCCTCTCCGGTGACCTCCCCACCCCTGGCCACCACCTTCAGCTGGTAGAACCCCTGCTCCTCTCGGTCCACCTGGCTGGCCGCGGCTATCTGCCCGCCGCCGCCTATGGCGAAGACCCCCCGCTGGTCCCCGGAGGTGATCAGGTAGGTGATGTTGGTGTTGAGGTCCACAGTGGTGGCGGACACCGTCCCAATCACCGCTCCGATGCCCACGTTCTCGAACATGACGAAGCTGTAGCCCTTCTGGCTGAAGGTGGGGGGGTTGTCCTGCGTGTCTATCACCGTGACGGTCACGATAGCCTGGGTGTGGGACCTCAACCCCCCTCCATCCACCGCCGTCACCTGCAGCTGATAGGCCGTCTTCTCCTCTCGGTCCAGAGACACCAGCGTGCTCACTCGGCCCGTGTTGCTGTTGATGTGGAACTTGGCCGTGTCTCCGGCCGTGATGATGTACTTCACCGTGCCGTTCCGACCTAAGTCGAGGTCTGTGGCGAGAGCAGTGGTCACGTAGGAGCCCGGTGGCTCGTTCTCCTTCACATTGGCGAAATACTGCACGGGGTAGAACACGGGCCTGTTGTCGTTGATGTCCCTCAACGTGACGTTGACCCTGCCCACCGAGTGGAGAGGGGGGCTGCCGCCGTCCGCCGCCCGCACCTGGAGCAGGTAGGAGCCCTGGTCCTCGCGGTCCAGCTCCGCCGCCGTGCTCAGTCTCCCCGTCGACGCCTCCAGGCGGAACAGCTCCTGCACAGCGGCCGGCGTCTCGGCGTCGAAGGTGAAGCACACGCTGCCGTTGGCGCCCAGGTCGTCGTCGGAAGCGGTCAGCAGCAGCAGCTCGCTGCCCGCGGGGGCGTGCTCCGCCAGGGTCACGTGGTACGACCTCTGTGCGAAGGTTGGCACCTGGTCGTTGACGTCGGTGATGTTCACCAGCAGCTGTGTGTAGGAGATCTTGGGCTGTAGCCCCTGGTCCTTGGCGCTGATGTTGAGCACAATGTGGGAGGCCTCCTCACGGTCCAGCGGCGCCGCGCTGGTCACCAGGCCGCTGTTCTCGCTGATGGAGAACCAGCCCCGGGCGTTCCCGGACACCAGCGAGTAGCGCAGGTTGGCGTTCTGCCCGGAGTCGCCATCGGTGGCCGACACCCCTTTGATGTAGCTCCCCGTGGGGATGTCCTCACTGATGTCCACCCGATACTGGGCCTCCTGGAAGATGGGCGGGTGGTCGTTGATGTCGTTCACAAAGATCATCAGGCTGGCGAAGGAGGAGCGGGCCGTGGGGTGGCCGTTGTCCGACACCGACACGGTGAGGTTGTAGGAGGAGATCCGCTCCCGGTCCAGAACACTCGCCACTTTGATCAGACTCAGGTTAGGAACCGGAGAAGTGTGGACCTCAAAGTGTCGCTGCTCGTTGCCCCCCAGTATGGAAACTGAGATGTTCCCGTTGGCCATTGGCGAGTCGGAGTCCGACACGGTGAGCAACGCCACCACGGTGCCAATCTGGGCGTTCTCATCCACGGACGCAAACTTAGAGGTGGTGGGGAAGTATCTGAACTTCACCACTGGGTCGTTGTCATTCACGTCTTGGAGTTTAACGGTGGCCTCCGTCCTGCCAGACAGGGAGGGCACCCCGTTGTCTACAGCATGAACAGTCAAAGAATATTCTCTTTTGCTCTCAAAGTCCAGTGGCTCTTTAATGACAATAGTACCGGCTTTGGGGTCGATTTGAAAAGGCGTCCCGTCGTCTAGGAAGTATCTCACGTCAGCATTAACTCCATCGTCCAGGTCTGAAGCTGTGATCTGAAGCACACTGGAGCCTACGGCAGCGTCCTCAAACACGCTGGTCTGATACTGCTCCTGGTTGAACACAGGGGGGTTGTCGTTTATATCCTGGATGGTCACGTTCACCTGGAGGTAGCCGAACCGCTTAGGGTCACCCTTGTCTTCCACCTCGATCAGGAGCTGGTAGATGGGTGTGACCTCTCTGTCCAGGCCTCCTGCTGAGACAAGGTGTAGGAAAGCCCCCTCGCCACTAGGGTTGACTGTAACATCCAGACGGAACCGCCTCTGCTCGTTGCCGTTCACTATCCGGTACGTGGTATGGTCCACCCCGTTGCTGCCGATGTCCGAGTCCGTGGCCGTGTCCAGGATGACCTGCCGGCCGCTGCTGGCGTCCTCTTTGAACGAGACCACGATGGACTCGTCCGGGAACACCGGGGAGTTATCGTTAATATCCAACACTAGGATCCGCACCTCCGTGGGGTAGGTGGGCTGGCTGGAGAGCACCACGACGTTGATGACATCACTTTGCAAAACTTCCCTGTCGATCACCCTGGAGGTGTAGATGGCCCCGGTGGAGCTGTTGATCGCAAACAGTCTGTGGGTCTCACTGAAGCGGTAGGTGAAGCCCGGCCGCGTCTCGATGGTCCCCACATGCGTCCGGACCGGCTGCTCCTCATGGACGCGGAACTCCTGGCGGACCTGGCTGGAGGCGGAGTACTGGGAAAGGGTCCATAATAGCAGTAAAACACCGTGAAACCGACCGAGAGCCCGACCTGTGAGCGCCATGGTTAATGAGCCCAGTCCACCTTTCTACTCAGACAAAGTCCATGCCTATAATGCATCCACTCTCTGGACTCTGTAAACTACTAAAGCATGGTGTAGAGTGCGTATTATCCAACCCTGTGCGTAAATACTGCAAAGTATTCCCAAAGTCTCGCTTTAATATTCCTCTTTAGTCCTCATGAAGGCACCAAGGTCCCGGGACGGAAAGAAACAACAGTAGACGCCTCCAGGACTATCGATCCCAGTGCGCTTCTTCTCGGGGATAAGTTCCTGACCTAATTATAGTAACTCCTCTCCCGCAAAAAGCATCTTCCGATTCTCTCTACCTAAAACGTTATTCTACAAAATAAGAAGGAAGAAGGAATTAAATCCACTCCAGTCAGAGGTATGGCAGCGCGTTGCAGGACGCGCACAAAGTGGATCCAAAGTGCTCCAGGTTGATCTCCTCGCCGTCTGTATAACGGTGCATGTTGTACTCAGTTCCACTAAGTTAGAACAAAGCTGGAGTTAGTCAACTCCCTCCCATCCGCATTGTGATTGGATGAAGGCGGACTCCAGCCCGCCTCCTCCTCCCTTCCTCTCCGTCTCTCCCTCCTCCTCTCTCTCACTCCCTTCCCTCTCTCCCCAAAACCTCTCTCTCTCCTCCTCTTTCCTCTTCCCTCTCCCTCTATCCTTCTTCCTATCCTCCCTCTCTCACTTCCTCCCTTGCCCTAAAACTCTCTCCCCCTCTCTCCCCCTCTCTCTCTCTCTCTCTCTCTCTCTCTCTCTCTCTCTCTCTCTCTCTCTAGCCTTTTTTGCCTCTCCCTCCCTCTCTCACTTCCTCCCTGTCCCGTGGAGAGAGAGAGAGAGGTGACAGGGAGAGGAGCGGGCTTCAGCCTCTGCCCAGCCTGCTACAGCCAGGTGGGACAGGTAGATGTATGATCACCTAAAGTGTAGGTTATTATAAATGATCAAAACAATAACCTTAACCTGTTTGGGTCCTAGACAGATCACTGTCGTCAGGTGGGCGTCAGCCATTGGCAATTCATTGGATTGTTTGCATTGGAGTGAATAGGTAGGGTAAGTAGGTTAACACCAATTCAATTAATTGATGGTCAATGCAATGAATGGATGATAGTGAATGATGACTGCATTCCACCCTGGGTCTTGATCCCGTCTACCTTCACAAGGCTGGCATCAATTATATATGGCGGAATCCATGTATTATTTAGTCAAGTAAACAACAAAATAATCATTATTACTCGTAAAGTCAAACAGCCAATCTGATTCCAAGCCCCGAAGCAAAAGGAAGAGTTCAGGACCCTCTTCTACAAATACTACAGGGAAGCAGCCCCATCTAGTGGCCTTTTAGTGTAGTGCCTATCTTTCTAAATCCATGCGTGGGCGATTATGATAATCATGTCTGCTCAGTGGCGGTGGGTCAATAGAGGGTGCTAGGGCGCCGCCCCTTCCATGAAATATTCACTTGAATATATCTGCCAACTATTAATCAACTATTATCAATACGAAATAAATCAACAAAAATACCTAGCGTTTATCGTTTAATAGTGGGAGATTATGGAAGCATATATGTAGCAAAATTCAAATGGCAATGCAATTTGCAATTTGCAATTCAATAAGTTATTACGTTATGCAATTGACAATGCATTATGCAATTTCATAATTTAATTTGTAAATACGTTATTCAAAGTGTATTTTAATATGCAAAGTGACAATGCAATCCTCAATTACATTTGCAAAAGTTATAACAATAAAAATACAATAACATTTTGTCAAATTCTTTTGAGTTCCTTTATTCAAATTGCAAAGCTATAGCGTCCCCGTGATTGCAATCCACTTCGCCACGCTCCGTGTGTTGCGATATTCAAATGACATTTCAATCCGCAAAACGGAATCCAAAACGGAATCCAAAGAGGAATACAAATAGGAATCCAAAACGGAATCCAAAGAGGAATCCAAATAGGAATCCAAAGAGGAATACAAATAGGAATCCAAAAAGTCAATATGCAAAGTGGCAAACGTATCAGCCAATCAGCGTCTGGACGTCACTTTCTATTGTCTCCAAGGGTATCTCCACGGTAGTAATAATAATAATAATAATAATAATAATAATACATTTAATTTAAAGGGCGCCTTTCAAGACACCCAAGGTCACCTTACAGAGCATAAAGTTATCATAAATAGTTTAAAACAACACATTGTGGAAAAATAATAATAATAAATAAATAAAACAAAAACAAGACAAAACAAACAAACAATCAAGACAGTGATCAGTTAGACGTTGTGTGCGAGTTTGAACAGGTGAGTTGTGACTTGAAGGTTGTAATGGTGTATGACTGTTTTATGTGTGGGGGGAGGGAGTTCCAGACACTGGGTGCTGAACAGCTGAATGACCGGGCACCCATTCGTAACGAGTCGTGATGTGGGGATACATGGTAGTCCAGCAGAGGTTGAGCGGAGGGAGCGGGAGGGAGTGTATTCTTGGAGTTGGTCGCAGAGGTAACTGGGGGCTAGGTTGTGGAGAGCTTTGTAGGTGAGGAGTGGGTGGAGACGGTGGGTCTCCCGACCCTATGTTTTGCACCCAATATCTGTAGCACTTGGGAAATCTTTGTGTATACCACACTGGCGTCAAAACGTACCAGTGAGGATAAGTCTTCTATCCTATCTCCCAGAACACGCACTCTATCTAGGCTACTGCATCTGTGTCTTCAACACGATTGTTCTCCACATCATCGGCCAAACTTCGGAGCGTATCAATAATCTCCATTGGTGACCATGGACCATAGGCTACGAACTAGAAGGGAACAAGGAAATTACGAGCAAGTGACGTACACTCAAAAAAAAAAATCATTGGATCAACGTGATTTTATCATGCCACCTAAATTCCACGTAAACAAATCATGTTATGTCAGCGAATCTTAATCATGTTATTTGAACACATTGTACATGTGTAGGTTGAACATAATGTTAATATTTTCATTCAACTAATTTGCATCTTGTTGAATTTATTTGTTTGTACTTCATTGAACCAACATGATTTTATCATGCCACCTAAACAAATCATGTTATGTCAGCGAACCTTAATCATGTTATTTGAACACATTGTACATGTGTAGGTTGAACATGTTAATATTTTCATTCAACTAATTTGCATCTTGTTGAATTTATTTGTTTGTACTTCATTGAACCAACATGATTTTATCATGCCACCTAAACAAATCATGTTATCTCAGCGAACCTTAATCATGTTATTTGAACATAATTTTAATATTTAAATTAAACTAATTTGCAGGTTTTTTTTATCAAATCAATTTAAATGTATTATATTATTGGTCAAACAACTTAGTTCAACATAATTTCACCTTGTTGTAGTAATTCATGTGGGGTTTGTCAGTTTAACTAATGTTGATCTTGCAAGTGTTTCTTTCATTCCTAGTACAAGAATGTATTGTATACGAACAAATGTGCATAATAGATAGCATACAAATTCAAATTTTATTCAACATTTGGTCTGAAAAACCGATGTAATGCAGGTGCACACACACACTCGCAATTTTTTTTACCCAAATGCATGTACACGCAGGTACACACACGCAGGTACGCACACACGCAGACGCAGGCACGCAGACGCACACAAAAAAAACCGCAGGTACACACACGCAGCTACGCACACGCAGGTACGCACACGCACAAAAAAAAACGCAGGTACACACACGCAGGTACACACGCGCAGGTACGCACACGCAGGCACGCACGCAGACGCAGGCACGCATACGCAGGCACGCAGACGCACACACAAAAAAACCCGCAGGTACACACACGCAGGTACACACACGCAGGTACGCAGACGCAGGCACGCACGCAGACGCAGGCACGCATACGCAGGCACGCAGACGCACACAAAAAAAACCGCAGGTACGCACACGCAGGTACGCACACGCACGCAGGCACAGGCACGCAGACGCACAAACAAAAAAAACGCAGGTACACACACGCAGGCACGCACACACGCAGGCGCAGGCACGCAGACGCACACACAAAAAAAAACGCAGGTACACACACACGCAGGTACGCACACGCAGGCACGCACGCAGACGCAGGCACGCATACGCAGGCATGCAGACGCACACACAAAAAAACCGCAGGTACACACACGCAGGCACGCACGCACACACACACACCATCAAAAAAAGATTCTCTGCTCAACAAACATGCAAGACCCTCTGAACTAGTTTTAAACTTATAAAAATAAAAAAAAATCTCCACAGACTGTCTATCTGGAGGGAATTCACTCCATCAGCTTATTTTTTAGGAACTGTGCCTTTGAGGACAGCCTCTGCCCATCCAGATTGAGAAGAATTTTCTGTACCACTTCGAATGTACACTTGAGGTCTGCTGGGTAGGTTAAGTTAAGGCAGTAAATCAGTCCAAATAAAAGCACGAAGGCCATCCCGATGTTGCCAAGATCGCTGATCACCTCCTCTCCCTCGATGAGGATGCCAACGTCCTCTAGTTCGTCTCCAGGCTCCGCGCCTTCCCTTTTCATTGCGTAGACTCCCAGCACAGTTTGTGCCTTGCAGGCGCTGACCTCGGTGTCTGTGTTCTGTGGGATATAATATGTACATCGTTTTATTTGTGCTTGAATTTATGAGTTCAAACCAGCTCTGCACAAAATAGATAAAAATTATCAATATTGTATTAAAACTAAAACTACGTTATGTCTGTCATAAAACAAACAATTTCTATTTGTATTAGTTTCAAATGTATGTTTTGCCACTTAAAAGATGTAGTGCGTTAGAACATGTATTTTGGCACATCTAGTCGTAATGATATAGAAGTCAACGCTCCCCTGCTAACCCCAAACTTGAACCACGACATGGAGGAGAAAGGGATTGTTGGCGGCGAATGTCTCCCGCTTGAGCCCCGCTGAGGGACCACCGCCGGAGGCGGAGGTGCATAAGCGCTGCCCGGCAAAGATCCCTTTCTCCTCCTTGTCGTGGTTCATGTTCTTGAGAGAGTCAAAGCCAAAGTTCCTTCCCCCCCCAATTCATTCTCAACCTTGGCTGAGATAACCCCCAATACGAGTCTCGTTGTAGAAATACCAGAGACGAGAGTCCGACGTGTTATGCGCCATCACACCAACAGCAGAACGGTTATCCAAATAACAAGGAAGTGTACAACACTTGCGTTACAGTCCTGGAGCTCTATATCTAAATAATATAATACATAGATATCTATATCATATAACATATTGTGTGCGCCTCCAGACGATATTATGATGATACTCTGGTTCTTCCACTTTCACATCAACCTTCAACCAAATTTCTGTTTTCTTAGCTGTACAGAATCTACAGATGTATTCACCAGAGAAACTTTCTACAAAACCTGCCAGGCCATGGGCACCTAGGTTATCAGCTATTACGCAACTCACAGTGCCTTTGATACACTTATTCAATTGACTGATGAACAAACCATGCTCCTCCAGAATTACCAGATCTTTCAAAAGTGGATCCAACACTTCTTTGAAACCGAATTTCCTCAAATCGTCACTTTTACAAAGAACAGCTAAATAAATTGATGAGAGAGCAGAATGAGAGCCAGGCGGCAAATTGTCCAAAACCCAATACACCCCACAAAGCTTGTGCTTTTTGCGAGAGGTCCCAAGAGGATTACAAACCTCAAATTCGTCGATGTAAAGTTTTATGGAAAATCTCAACTCATCAACAGCTAGAAAGCTATTTGTTTTGTAATTTTCACCATCTCGAAAAGACCTGTAAACTCGTTGATCACCATGCAAAGCTTCTCTATTTATTTGAGCTGTGTGTTCTTCAATCACTTTATTCACTATTTTATTGTGACTCAGTACTTCCTGCAATAACTGTAATAATGGGACATATTGAAATGACCTCCTTTGTTCCACAGATAAAATATACTCGGTCGCTTCAACAACTCTAAAATGAACCTTGTAATATTTTTTTCTTTTATAGGATGTGGCAAGAGGGCCAGACCTTTCAAAACTTTTAGAGACAGGGTTAGAGACGAATACA
Source organism: Gadus morhua (assembly GCF_902167405.1). Classification (NCBI taxonomy): domain Eukaryota; kingdom Metazoa; phylum Chordata; class Actinopteri; order Gadiformes; family Gadidae; genus Gadus; species Gadus morhua. The sequence goes on from NC_044057.1 coordinate 11,571,015, forward strand.
GAATTAGCAAGTTCTTCGACAACTGCCGGACCAATATTGAGGTTATGGCTCTTGAAGATTTCTGTAATTGTATGCTTTGTGACAGGTACACTAGCTGAACTTAGAAAATGCAACTCTTCCAGTAACTCATCCACACCTTTTGCAGGAATATGAAATATATGTTCTAATTTTAACAATATTGCTGCTATTTTCCGCTCAATAACTTCTGGCAGATTTTCCACAGCTCCAATTTCCTTTACTGTCACTGTCTCAGCCTCAACTTCATCAAATGACACATCAGCTGGATAGCCAGTCCCAACACCGTCAGAGGCAACCGGTCCTTCAACGGGGTTCACAAACTTAATCACACTGGTTTTAAAATCTTGCAGTGTGTGTGGATGATGCTTTCTCTTTTTGTGAGTGTTAAATGTACTATTAATATTGGTTTGGAAAGAGCATCCAAGAAATACACAACCAACCGTCTCACAACTTCGCAGATGTGTCCCAATGTGAACAAAAAAGTCCCTCTCAGTAGAGAGGTCACTACGTCCGCATACCTCACATTTAAATGTTACTGAATTCAACGCAGTCTGTGTAGGTTGGAATGAATGAGCTTTATAGACATGGGTTCGGAGTCCAGTCCACGTCCTGAATGTGCAAGGACAATTTACATATATGCATTGATATTGTTGGCCTCTCCCATAATGATGATGTAGTTTATAATGTTTCAGTAATTTGTACCTGCTAATCTCTCTGGTTACACAATGTCTGCACTGCCACATAGAGGTCAGGTCACTGTAACAAAAAAAATAAAAATAAAGATTAGCAAATAATTCATATGCAACATGTCAAGGGAATGTGATCTTGATAAATAAATAAATAAATAAGCAGGATATTTATTATGATGAAAAAGGACAGTACTTTGCATCTCCCCCACACATGCATGCCACAAAACACGTTAATGGCGGTTTTATTGTTGTTGTTTTTTGCTAAATAAGTGAGACTCAATATTGTTATTTCAAGCATCATTAAAACATTTAAGATATGATCATAGACAACATGCAAACTACATTTCCTCACATGAAATAGCAAGCTACAGGTCAGCACTTTAACACATCTTCTGAGCGAAGAATCTAGGAATTTTGCAAGTGGACTTTTTATTTTAGCTTATATATTGATGCAGGTGATGAGTTTGTATTAACAGCACAATGTAGTATCAAATGTTGAACAGATAAAACTGAAGGAACTCTGTTAACAGCAAGGCCTTATAAAAAAATGTGAGCAAATACTCATAAGGCAACCTCAGGAATGAGTAAATTCAGTTTGCAAAAATTATTTAACACTGATATCAGCTTAATGTTATGTTTATTTATGTTTGTACAAATGGATAAACAATCTGATACAAATATTAACTTACCATGTGAGGCTAAAGGTATCAGCAGACAAAAATCTGAGCAGGGGGACAGCTACTTTTCTGATGTATTTCTGGTGAAAAAAAAAGAAAGATGAACAGTTTTAAAATGTTATAAACATGGCATCTGCCCGAATGCCAGACCGTCGCTGGCTCTAATATATATATATATTATCGCGCTGGAGGCAACGCAACTGAAGATGAGAGATGAGACGCGACTAAAATGTTGGTGGTGCTATTTGGACATTCAAAATGCATATTTTCCAATCATTACCCTCCCGTAAGGTTCTTATGCAACGGAAACATGAAACAACGTTCACTCCTCCAGTAAATAGGACGGACCTTAGCTACAGAGGCGGGCCGTCAGGGCCAGCAAAGCCTTCTCTGCTGGACTAGAACCTTTCAGAACAATACATTATTTTTATTAAATATATAATTGATACCTTTTAATATATATATATATATATATATATATATATATATATATATATATATATATATATATATATATATATTTTTTTTTTTTTTCATTCTATTTTAATAAGTTTGTTCACATAAGTCTAAATACGTATTTATTTATTTTTCCTTCAGTTGCGTTGCCTCCAGCACGATAATATATATATTAGCGCCAGCGACGGACTGGACGGTCTGGCATTCGGGAAGATGCCATAGGGGCCGCGGCCTCCCGTGGGCCGGCCAATCATGCTTGTCGGGTTCGCGCGGCCGCTTCGTCGCAAAATAGATAGAATGAAAAAATATATATATATTCAAAGGTATCAATTATATGTCAAATAAAAATAATGTATTGTTCTGAAAGGTTCTAGTCCAGCAGAGAAGGCTTTGCTGACCATGTGCTAGCACTCCCCCACTACCCATGCACACGTGCGCTAGCAACATGGCTATGACTATGTGGTGGCACTCCCCGCTACCAATGCACACGGTGGTGGTTGTATACACATACATTGCCATTTCTTTCAATACGAAGCACGAAAATCAACTTTGAGAATACTCGGGTGGTCCATGGGTGTAAATTATAGAAACCTAGCAAGGCGGAGTTGAGCTACTTACCGCTAACTAGGAAACGAGTGACAGAGAAAACTTGGGAAATGTATCATACGGGCTAATAAGTACAATTTAACACTCACACGGTTAAATAATATACATTCGTGATTATAGATATGAATTACTTACCTCGTAAATTGAAGGATGCTATACGATAAATATGGAGCAAGTGCTAGTCGTCCGTGTCATCCGGTCGGTCAAGGGCGGGAACGAGCATGCGCAATAGCTCACAGCACAACAGTCATTGTCTTGATTAATCCACTTCACATTGGATTGATATATATGTTTCTAATTGATCTGCATTTTCTTAAAATCAGCTATTATGAACAAGAATGAATCATGTAATGACGAAAAACATGTTTCAATCATTTCATGTTAACATAATTCTAGCTTGCTAATCAAACACATGCCCTAGTTCATTTTTTTGAGTGTAGTTGCAGCCCAGACGTTGATTGGCTGATACGTTTGCCACTTTGCATATTGACTTTTTGGATTCCTATTTGTATTCCTCTTTGGATTCCTATTTGTATTCCTCTTTGGATTCCTATTTGGATTCCTCTTTGGATTCCTCTTTGGATTCCTCTTTGGATTCCTCTTTGGATTCCGTTTTGCCAAATCTTTTGCAAAACGTTCGTTTTGCGGATTGAAATGTCATTTGAATATCGCAACACACGGAGCGTGGCGAAGTGGATTGCAATCACGGGGACGCTATAGCTTTTCAATTTGTATAAAGGAACTCAAATAATTTGACAAAATGTTATTCTATTTGTATTGTTATAACTTTTGCAAATTTAATTGAGGATTGCATTGTCACTTTGCATGTTAAAATACACTTTGAATAACGTATTTACAAATTACATTATAAAATTGCATAATGAATTGTCAAATGCATAATGTAATTCCAAATTGCATTGCCATTTGAATTTTGCTACATATATGCTTCCATAGGAGATACTTGTCACTGCCAGCAACCATTTAAATGCGTCTGAACGTCAATGATGTCTATAATGTCTCGCTGCAGCCTGTAGGACATGGAGACCAGGCCCCCAGGATAGGCATATACTTCCGCAATCCACCCGTGCTCAGAGGCCAAGCCTGGTATTGCAGCTGTTTTAGCTGGGAGTGGACGGGGGTCCGTCATTTCATGTGGCCCAGAAGTAGATATCGCCGTCCACTCCAATACAAGTGGGGAACAGGATTGTGTCTCCGCAAAAAATGTCTGGATATCAATCAAAGGCTCATAATTATCTTTCTACCCTGTTCTAAAAAAATGTAAGTTTTTTCTTTTCAAAACGCCTCCTCAAGCGTTTTATTAGCAGTTGATGTTGGGTGGGCAGCTGAAAGGAGCCGTACTGAAACAAACGGCTCCTTGCTATGGACCTATTTTGAAGTGCACGGCTCCATTAACTTCCGAATTAAATTAAATTCCGAATTAACTTCCATTAACTCCATTAACTTCCAAAGTCTGAGATTTGTCCTTTTACTTAACATGAATGGCGTTGAACACGGATATATAACACACATCATTGAAATAGCTGTAACAGGCACGGACGTATTGATTACCTGAATGATTATGGGAGACCTACGTAATTTTCATAATATTGTTAATTGTCTAATATTAACATTTCAGTTGCGTTGGTAGGTATTTCATTTTCATTTGCTTGTTTAGCTATGTATGACAGGGTTATGGTTAGCTATGTATGACAGTTGACAATGTTGGTGTATTACAATTCAATATTTGGGTAGGCTACTCCAACTTCGTTGCTGGTCGATATGTAAACATTTACTTTTATATAAATTATTGATTGCATTCTTCGTAAAATAGTTAGTTGGAAGGAATCTGTTTCTTAAGCAATAACATTGAACTGAATTTTTTAGGCCTACATACGTTTACTATGTTACTATGGTATTATATGGAGCAATCTTACATATTTATGAAGTTTCCAGATCAATAAAGTTCTATCTCTTTTTATTTGAACTGCCTGTATGTCCTCTTGATTATAGTATTACAGTGTGTACCTTGGTTATCAGCTATCATAGAATGGTGTCCAAATGGCTGCATGTGTAAGAAATAGGATTTGAACCAAGTGTTACAATATAAAAAGCTTTTATTAAAAGACCCCCCACCCCAAATTTTAACAAAACACTTTTTTGGGCTGTTTGACTGGGGCAGAAGAGTGGAAGGGGAAACAAAGACAGGTAGCCTAAGAAGTAAGGAAAGGAATGAGAGGAAGAACAGTGAAATGAATGAACAGTGTGATAAACGCAAATGATTACCAAAAAGGTTATAATTACTGATTTATCAAATACGCAGAGAAGAGCATCATCGAATAAAGATTAAGGACCTGGATTATATTTTACAGTATTGAAAACTGTTGAAATTACAATTCAGAGTGGAGAAGGCTGAAGGCATTGGTCCTAAAAGTGTCAGTTTCACCCACTCTGGATTATCGCTTCAAGAGACTGAAATGCTTTTTAAAAAAATGTAATTTCCCCTATTGGTGAAATGAACCTTGTCTTTTAAGTATAAACCACAGCAGTTAAACCTTATTCCAGGATGCTCTACGCTGTTGCTTCCTAGCTCTACACTAACAGCTGCATCTTATTCCATTTCGAAAAAGCAAGCATCTCACCAAGCAAAGTTTTGCTAATGCCTGCTCAAGTTATTTAAATACTTCATTCTATGGATATCTGAAAATATTTACAGATGGTTCTAAATATCCCAAAGGACAATGTGGTATTGGCATATATATTCCAGAATTTGAAAAAGGATATGGATATAGAGTGGGTGACTTTATCAGTATACTCAATCGAGATGGCCACAATAATCACCGCTCTTAGATGGGTTGTAGATACTAAGTTTTATAACAAATAATTCAATACGTGAAGATTTGGTGATTTGGTAAAGCATCTTCTTTTAAATATTATAAGCCTTGGTTTAGTTATTCAGTTCTGTTGGATTCCAGCCCACCATGGAATATATGGCAATGAAATTGCTGATAAATTAGCTAAAAGATACTAACCTAATTAGAAGAATTTAACCTTAAGTATATATATTTCTTATTTTTATTTATTCATTTCTTTTGTTAGTTTGTTTTATTTTGTTTATTTTGTTTCGTTAGTTTGGTTTTTTCTTTGAATTTATTTGTATGATTTAAAGTATGATTTGCCAACGTCCTTGTCCTTGTCAACGTCCTTGTCACAAACTCCTGTGTAGTAGTCCAGTAGGTCGCGGTATATGGGGAAAAACTATGATCCGCCACTAAACTAGAAGAAGAAGAAGATCTCTGCATCCGGTACGTCACGGAATAGGTCACGTGTCTTGGCCACATAACGCGGAAGCAAATCGCTCCTGTATGTAGCCATGCGCCACTGAGCAGGTTTGCATAGGAATGAATGGGCGGCCATTTTCCAGTCGGTGGTCCATCCTTTATTATGTCCATGCATGGAGATCCAATGTCCATGTGCTGTCACGTGACGACAAGATGGCGGACGCGGTGCGACGGGTGAGACATGGGTGAGACTCTCGCTGTTTCCCAAAGTGAAGGCTGCAGCCTTGCTAGGACGCGTCCTTGCTAGTCGCGTCCTATGGAGATGAGAATAGAGTGCTAGCTCGAGTGCTTCCTAGCGTTTGTAACGTTCAGACTTTGGAACGACTTGGTAGTGTGGAAGCGCTTCCGCTTCCGCTTTTTAATACCGCGTGTCCGCTTGTAGACACATGTGCGCTTATGAATAAAACATGGCAGCAATCAAGCTGATCGATATATATTTTACTTTTGTCTGTTATGAATGCGGTCATGTCTCCTTCGCATGGAGCCTCTTTGGGGAAGTCACAAAAGCTTTGTTGCGGTTGATCGAATCGTCTTTATTAAAAGGAAAATCCATTCAATTTTTTTAAAAATAAGTGAAATTGTCTGAGAACTTAATTCATGCATCACATTTACAGTACGGTTGATTACTATTATGCAGGGGGGAAAAGACAAAGAAAGATGATAAACATATATTTATTTGGATATATTATTTAACTGATCTGATTCATTCATTCATATATGCCTACAATCAGGGCTGTAGTGGTCAAATTAGAGGCGGGTAAACTATGAATTTTGTGATCAGACCGACCTCGACACAACGCAACGCAAAGTGTTGCGACTCTGTTAAGGCTAGCCTGGCTTTATATTCCATTATGTTATCAATTAAAGTCATATTAAATCAATCAATGACAGTCAATGAATGTGTTTGTAGTTTATTCAAGTTATTCAAATTTCAACATTAAAGAAAAGTATGTGTAAATTAAGAACTATCTATCTATGGCATGTGTGTATGTGTGTGTATTAGTATGCATGCTTTCCACAGTATAGTGCCCAGAGGGCCTCCTTGTCCTCCACGTCAGGTCCTGCCTTGCAGGGGCGTGTTCTGGGGTTCATGGCTCCCCTGTGCTTCACCAGCCAGGACTTCACATACGTGTTGGATTGAACTTTGTGAGTGGTGGGCCATTCAGTTGAATAAACATCAAGGACAACACTGTGACCATGTGCAGACTGCATCTCAGGGAGCACACTGTGATGTTCATTAAGCTGAACCCCCTCTCACACTCAGCAGTGCTAACTGGAAATTCAGGAGTGGTGCAAGGTTTTCTGTAACGATGCTTGAGTTATCCTTAAAATCCCTATAGCATTCAAGAATTTTTCTGTCATCAAGTCTGAACCTTTGTGCAAGTTGTTTCAACTTGGATTCCCCATACGGTTCCTCTAGGTATTGCAGGTGGGCCGTGGGAGACCTTTCGATTAAAAAAGAAAAATCTGAATTTATAACAAACAAACAAAAATATAATGACGGATTACTAAAAAGGATTGAATGGTTTAAGTAGATGATTAGATTAACGAAATGTGTTCAAATAGTTTCTAGGCTACGAAATCGGTTGTTCTGCTGGATTTGGCGAGGTTGGTCGGATCGTTTGATTATGGGTAATGTTCTATTCTCGTTACGTGCTGCACACCTCCAGAGCGGTAACGTGCTAATCATGGAGCAGTGGTTGTTAGGTGGAAAAATAAGCAGTAAAGTAGTTAACATCGAATCAGAAGACCATAGTGAGCCAGCGAAGAAAAGACCTCGTAGGAAGTATCCAGAAGAATATCGCTGGGATTTACAAGTGTGGGGCCTGAACACGATCCCCTGCCTTTCTGTGTGTTGTGCTCTGAGGTTTTATCAAACGAGGCTCTAAAACCATGCAAGCTGCGGCGGCATTTGGACACGAAACATGGACAGTACTCTTCCAAGCCACGGGAATTTTTTGGAAATAAGCTGGCAGAATATCGGATGCGTAAGAGAACAATTGAATCCACATGTCTAAGTAGTGCTAGCGACAATACCAAGGCTGTGGAGGTGTCCTATCGGGTGGCGCAGCGAATAGCAAGAACAGGAAAGCCACACACAATCGGTGAGGATTTTTTTTCGCTGCCAAAGAGATGGTGGAAGTGATGATCGGGGAGAAAGCTGCCAAAAAACTGAACTTGATTTCTTTGCCAGACAACACAGTAAAGAGACGCATTGACGACATGGCTACAGATGTCTTAAAACAGCTAATAAGCAGAGTAAGAGCAAGCCGCTTGCTCTTACTCTGAGATACATGAAGATGTTTTGTTTTGCAAACCTTTACCGTCACGTACTACCGCGGAAACCATTTTTGAATCTCTGAATGCATTCGTGGTTTCCAATGATATCGACTGGACCAAGTGTGTTGGGCTCAGCACTGACGGAGCACAAGCTATGGTGGGGAGACTCAATGGAGTCGCAAAAAGGGTCAAAGCCGTAGCTCCGCTGATTGTCCACTGCTGCCTACACAGAGAGGCACTGGCTACAAAGACTATGGCTGCATCCGAATACTCATACTTGCATACTATATAGTATGCATTTTGTAGTATGCGAAAAATATAGCGCGTCCGAATACTCAGTACGCATTCTGTAGTACGGAAGACGTTTCCGAATGCGTACTACCGCCAAAGTAAACCACGGACCTCACTACGCTATCCCACAATGCAACCGGAGTCTGGTAACAAACGAAGAAGAGATGGCTGACCCGACACCACCAACAGCGGCTTTTTATTTGTGTGTGTGTGTGTGTGTGTTCAATAAAAAAGGAAAAATTAACTTCAATCGTCTTTTTCACGGAGTAACAAATAACTGTAAATGTATTATTATTCCAAAAAAATGACTTACCAAATGTCCACATATATACATCATAACCTGCCGCTAAGTCGCTCTACGAGTAGAAAGAGACATTTTTTATTTAATAGCTGTAATATTCTTATGTTGTAGCTGTTAAATGACGGGACCGATTTAACATGACGGGTACTTTATTCGAGCGTCCATTTCCTTGTGCCACACAAAACGATACATCTCGCACCTCACCCTTCACATATGCAAATGAGGTGTCATCTGACCAATCACAGTAACCCATCTATCTGTAGGATATTACATCTCCCTTCTTTTGTAATAAACAATGAACATAACTAACACGCCTAACAGTGGCTCATAAACAAATACCAGAGGTAATAACAGGTAAGTAAGCTTTTCAGACATATCCTATAAATAAAAGGTAGGTTATCAACAGGTAGGTTATCAACAGGTAACTTCAGTGTTCACTTTACATACATGTTTCCTTTTTTTTTTTTTTTTAAACGCTACACTTTAATATCACAGGTCCATCACTTGTCTCGGCTTCACCAGACGCCCAGACCTAGTGTGGGCATATGGCGCTGGCCCATCACTGGCAAGGCCCCCAGTGTTAGTGGTGTCCGTAGGTAGGTTCTCAGACACCGGAGTGTCTGGCCTGTCATTCATTACAGCTGTGTGTTCTGGCGCAGGAGTATCAGACCTGTCACTCACTTCCGCGGTGTGTTCTGGTGTAGGTTCCTTGGTCGGTAGGAGGTGGCGGCGGTTGCGGCGGTAGGTCTGACCCTCACTAGTGCTGATGTGGTACGATCTGTCAGTATGTGCCGGTTGCATGATGGTTGCAGGTCTCCACAGTCCATTATCCTGCCGGTAACGTATAGTCCCCAGCCTGCGGAGTCGACAGCGGCCTGGCGCTCCGGTTGTAGTACCGGCGTTGCTGGTGTTGCATGTGTTCCCGCCTCCTTCTGGCGGCGGTTGGGCTGATGACCTGGGGTTGTAGTTGCGCTGCTGTGGTAGGAAGGATGGATCTCAGCCTGTGGCTGTTGAGCAGCTGGGCCGGTGATTTGAAACCGTCCACTGGAGTGTTCCGGTATTCCAGTAGGCTGAGGTACGGGTCCTTCTTTTCTGCCCGTGCCTTGTCCAGTATAATCTTGGCTGTCTGGACAGTTTTTTCTGCCAGCCCATTGCTTTGGGGGTAGTGCGGGCTTGTCGTTGTGTGTTTGAAATCCCATGTGTTTGCAAAGTTCTTAAAGTCCTGTGAGCTGTATTGTGGGCCATTATCCTAGATCACCTTCTCGGGGATGCCATTACGGGAGAACATGGCTTTCAGTTTTCGGATTACCGCTGATGAAGTAGTGGAATACAGCCTCTCGATCTCGAAGTACCTGCTGTAGTAATCCACCGATACAACATAGTCTTCTCCATTCCATGCAAACAGGTCAGTTGCAATGACCTGCCATGGTCTGTCGGGGATTTCATGAGATAGCATTGGCTCTTTTGGGTTTGACTTCCTGTGTTGCAGGCAGATGGTGCACTTTTCCACCATGGCCTCTATTTCTCTCCCCATTCCTGGCCAGAAAAGGATGTCTCTCGCTCGTAGTTTGCTCTTTTCCATGCCTAGGTGCGGAGTGTGTATTGCTGTAAGCATGCTGGCTCGGAGAGAGTGTGGGACTATGATCTTTTCCCCTTTGAATAGGATTCCGTCCATCTCTGATATTTCATCCCTGTGGTTCCAGTATTCGGCAGTGGTGGGTGAGCATTTCTTCCTGGTTTCAGGCCACCCAGACAGTACAGACTCTTTCAGCATGGTGAGCTGAGGATCCTGTTCAGTGGCTGTTCTGATGTCTGTAAGCTTTCTGTCACTCACAGGGAGGTTGCTGATAACCGTGTGGACTTGCGGATCCATGCCCTCACTCAGAGTGTGGTCGTTGCAGGCTAATGACTTCCTGGAGAGTGTGTCTGCGACAGGGATGTGTTTACCTGGGCGGTGGATGATGGTGATGTCATACTTCTGCAGCTGCAGGATCATCCGTTGTAAGCGTGGTGGGGCCGCTGCGAGGGGCTTTCTCATAATTGATTCCAACGGCTTGTGATCGGACTCGACGACAACCTGGCGCCCGTAGACATACTGGTGAAAACGCTTACATCCAAAGAGAACAGCGAACAGTTCCTTCTCAATTTGAGCATAGTTTTCTTCTGTGGCTGTGAGTGATTTTGAAGCGTAGGCGACGGGCTTTTCTTCTTGCAGGAGCACAGCCCCCAAACCACTTTTAGACGCGTCGACCTGGAGCCTCAGCTCCTTGCTTGGGTCAAAGTAGGTGAGCACAGGTCCTGGCTCCCGCGTGATGAGGTCCTTCATTTGCTGGAAGGCGGAGTTGTGTGTTTCATCCCACACAAATTCGCTGCTTTGCTTCAGTAGCTGGCGGAGGGGTGCGTTTATTTCAGACAGACTTGGGGCAAATCGAGCCAGGTAGTTCACCATCCCCATAATGGTCTCCAGTTCGGCTTTGTTCTGGGGTGGCTCCATCTCTTTTACAGCTTTCACCTTGTCAGGGTCTGGCTTGATACCTTCTCGTGTGAGCCTGTGTCCAAAGTATTTGACCTCTGTGACGCAGATCCTGCTCTTCTCGGGGTTGAGCCGTACACCTCTCTCTCTGGTCCTCTCCAGCATGGCCCGCAGGTTAGCGTTGTGTTCCTCTCTGGTTCGCCCGTAGACCAGGATATCGTCAACTATTGCAGCGACGCCTTTCAGGCCCTCATACGTCTCGTCTATTTTTCTCTGAAACTCATCCTGGGCTGATACGATGCCGAAAGGAAGGCGGAGGAACCTGTATCGGCCGAACACAGTGTTGAACGTCGTAAGCATGGATGAATCCTTGGTTAGTTTAATGGCCCAATAGCCTGACCTTGCGTCCATGACGCTGAAAAACTGTGCGCCTGCCAGTCTTGGGGTGACATCCTCCAGAGTGGGGAGTGGGTAGTGAGGTCTTTTTATAGCTTTGTTTAGCTCGCGGGGATCTAGGCATACTCTCAGTTTACCTGTATGTGGCTTCTCTACTACCACCAGTGCATTCACCCAGTCTGTAGGCTCGGTCACTTTCGCGATGATTTCGTCCCCTTCCATCTCATCGAGCTCGTCCTTCAGGCGGCTGCGGAGGGTGAACGGGATTCTCCGTGGTGGGCACACGACGGGTGTGGCTGTGGGGTCCAGGCGTATGCTGCATTCACCTGGGAACTGTCCAACGCCCTGGAACACATCTGCAAATTCCTCCCTCACATCACAGCCTTCTGTTTGAGTTGCATTTACAGACAAAACTAGTTTAATGAGGTCCATATCAATACATGCTCTCAGTCCTAATACAGGTGGAGCTTTGGTGGTGACTATGTAGGACTCCAGTGTCATAGCAGTTCCTTTGTATTTACAGCTTAGGTTGCATGTCCCTTTTACATCAAGTGGCTCACCACCATATCCTGTGAGGCGGCGGGTTGTTGGCTTCATGTCTGCCTTGCTAAACAGTTTGTGAAATCTTTGAGCTGGGATTATGTTGACTTGGGCACCGGTATCTAACTTGAATTTGACTTTGTGATTTTCTATCCAATTTCCATCTCAGCAATGGCCACATTATTGTCTGTGCCTTTTGAAATTGTGTCAATGTATAGTGTCTCCTGTTCGTCTGTATCGCTGTCTTGGGCGTTAGCGCCCTCTACTGCATGCACTGGCTTGGCCCTGTGTTGCTGCTGAGATCTGCATGCCTGGGCGAAATGATCAAAACGTTTGCACTTGTTGCATTGTCGGCCCCTAGCTGGGCAGTCCTGACGGTCACTGTGTTGTTCTCTTCCACAATTCCCACACGTTTTGCCATGTGGTCTGGCTCTGTCTCCACTGCTTGAATATTTCCCCCCTTGACTGTAGTTAGCGCTGTATTTTGGCGCCTCTCTGTGCATCTTGGCGCGGCCCACAGCGTGTATGTCGTGGCTATCAACGTTAGCTGGTGCTCGACTGTTCATGGCTTTCATTTGTCCCTGGGCTAGCTCATGCGAGCGTGCAATGTATATTGCTTTGATCAGATCTAGCGTAGCTCCATGACTGAGTAGTTTCTCACGTACCTTATGAGAGTTCGTTGCGAAAACTATCCGGTCCCTAACCATCTGGTCCGAGTCAGCATAGCCACAGTCCTTGACCAGCAACTTCAAATCCGTGACGAATTGCTCAAATGGCTCGCCAGAGCCTTGCATTCTTTCTTGAAACTTGTATCTTGCAAAAATGGGGTTCGCTTTTGGGGTCACATATTCCTCAAACTTGACGTAGTACGTCTCCAACAATTTAGCCTGATCTTCCGTGAGTGTCCAAGTGTTAAAAATGTCCCGACCTTTGTCTCCGACCCACAGTAGAAGGTAACTGCATTTATCCTCCTCGCTCACGGCTTTCAGTGGGCCGGTGAACATTAGCTTCACATGCTGCTTGAACCTTCTCCACGACTCCGGTAAATTAGCAGATTCCCAGTCCAAAGTTGGGCTCTGAACACCAGAGGAATGCATCCCGACTGAATGGTAAGCGTTGAGTTCTTAATAACTCTGACACCATGTAATATTCTTATGTTGTAGCTGTTAAATGACGGGACCGATTTAACATGACGGGTACTTTATTCGAGCGTCCATTTCCTTGTGCCACACAAAACGATACATCTCGCGCCTCACCCTTCACATATGCAAATGAGGTGTCATCTGACCAATCACAGTAACCCATCTATCTGTAGGATATTACAATAGCAACGATAACAAGACGGAAAACAGGTACATTTTGCCGCCAAATGGGGGTAGATACGTCATCTCCAAACATCCGGTGGAGTTTCGGCGGTGTTCGGAGGCGTTCTACGCATAGCTGTAGACCGTACTACACAGTCAAGTGTAGTATGGTCAAGTAGTAGACACTGGACAGAAATAGTATGTACTAAGTATTCGGATGCAGCCTATGTCTGCAGAGTTAAAGACCGTTTTAGAAGAAGCGGTGAGAGCGTTGAATTTTGTTAAAAGTCGTCCACTACAGTCACGCTTGTTCTCCATATTATGTTCAGAGATGGGGAGCGAGCACCAACAGCTTCTCCTGCACACCGAAGTCCGGTGGCTTTCGCGTGGCAAGGTGCTCACTCGACTCGTTGAAGTTCGGAACGAACTCAGAACATTTTTCCTCGACTCTCGGTTTGACCTGTCAGACCGATTTGGTGACTTCGAGTGGATCTGTAAGTTGACCTATTTGGCTGACATATTCGGCTACCTAAATGGACTCAATCTATCCTTGCAGGGAAAAGCTGTGACCACATTCCATGTCCACAGTAAGATAGAGGCCACAATTCGGAAGCTCAAGCTATGGGAGAGACGGGCCCGACAGAACAACTATGAGTCCTTCGACAATCTATCAGAACTTCTCATTCAAGAGGAAAGGCAGATCCCGGATTCTGTGGCAGATGCCGTCACAGAACACCTCCAGACCCTGCGGACGCAGCTCCGGGTGTACTTCCCGGTGCTCAGCGAACAGCACCGCTGGATTCAGAATCCGTTTGCCTCCCATAATGAGGATGTCCTCGCAGGTCTGAGCTCCAAAGAGCAAGACAGCCTTGTGGAGTTATCTTGTGACTCTGCTTTGAAACATGTCTTCACACAGAAGGAGTTAACACATTTCTGGATGCACACACACACACAGAATACACTGATTTGGAAAACAAGGCATTGATGTTTCTGATGCCTTTTAGCACCACATATTTGTGTGAAACTGGTTTTTCCGTGCTCGTGGTATTAAAGACAAAGTATAGGAATAAACTGGATGTTGAGCCAGATCTCCGTTTAAAGCTGACATCCATTCAGCCAAACATCAAGTCTTTGACATTGGCTATGCAGCATCAACCTTCTCATTAGCGTAGGTCAGGTATGAACGAATATTTATGAATTAAAAGTTTATGAATTCAATGAACAGTTAAATTTATTTATAGGTTATGCCAATATGTTGAACAGTTTTTTTTATTTTAAACAGAACATTGTTCAAAATTACATTCAATAAATGAAGAAATGCTTAATCTCATTGTCGTCTCATAGTTATGAATATGCAAAAATGTGGCTGGGCCACGGAAGATTTTCAGAATTTAATTTGGGCCTCAGCAGTCTAAAGGTTGGGAACCTCTGCTCTAGGGGAACAGGCCAGTTTGCTGGGAAAATAACTTTAAAGAAAATAAATAATAAAATAAAAATATTTATAATATATAAAATAAGAATATTTATAAATATTTTTATTTTTATTGGTTTAACCGCCAACTGCCCGAATTTAATTAAAATATATATTTTTTGTCGCGTCATCCGCCCGATCCACAGTTCAGCCGCGGAGTCCACGGCTGCAACCGCCAACCTCGCATCTCCGAGGATGATATCGCTCATTTTGACATGGGCAGTACACGGATAGCATGACTACGCATTGGCCAATCTGAATGCTCGTAGTCATTGAATAGTTCGTCAAGTAAAATTGATTTATAAATCACAAAAACAACTGTGAATGTGAATTGATCATCTTCAGTCTTACTTTGTACTTGAGGCCTTTTTCGGGCATCTGTTGGAGTGGGAGCACTCGAAGGTGTCTTCAAAAATCGCCTGATATCCATGGCTAATTAATGACAGGTAGGGAGGCATGATAATCCACAACGCGTAGGGCCATGTGTTTACATACTTCCTGTTTACATATTTTCCTGGATCCTGATTGGTGTCGCCGCCCTAGCCGCAGGGCACTGATTGGAGGGTCACAGACCATAATAGCATAGGCCTACAGCGCAGATGAAAATGATTCAGATTACAGCGTTTATTTGTTCAACAATATGAAACTTTGTCTTAGGTGTTTTAAAATGATACCAAATTTATTTCCGATTATTCCAAAGGCATAATACAAGGCACAGGGAACTTTGTGGTGCGTAAACGCTATTTCCTAAATTCCAGAGGTGCGTAAACGGCGTTTACGTGCGTTTACCCTCCACTACAGCCCTGCCTACAATCTACCAGTTCTTTGAACACATAAGTATATCATGTAAAATATAATTATATACGTTCATTCAAAATTACAAACATTGCAAATGATCGGCTGTGCATTAATTTTACATCATTGGATAGTGGCACTATCCCTTCCACCGGTAAACAAATGTTTGTGCGCCACCCTCAGGCGCACAAAAGCCTCCGTTTGCTGGGCTGACCCTAAAAAAAACGATTCAACACAAACAGGTATACATAAATAATGGAATCTTGTGAGCGAGTAAATTGACATTGCTGACTGTGGTGTTTAACACCAGCTACGTCCATGCAAAATATAGCAACGTATCATTAAGTTGCAAAAACGTTTGAAAAGTGGCACAGGTCTTTAGGCTTGATTATTTGCATTAACATGATGAATCTATAAAAAGCAATCCGGCACAAAATATTTCTGAAAGCTAATATAACTTCACTTCATTTGAACGTGTACTGCTCAGGCATTTTCAAGAACCCGCCCAGTGAACGCAGAGGATTGTGGGTAGTTTTGGCTCGTCTAGGATTCAGCGATGCATCCTTGAAAAATCTCGGAATTCTCGAAAACAAAGGACGCAAAAATGGCGCGGCTTTCGAGTGTCCTCAACATTGGAACAGTGCTTGTCGGCGTTCTATGACGTAGCGTCCTTAAAAGGGCGGCCGTTGAGCATGCTTCCTTGACATTGGCAAACAGCCCATAGACATCTTGGCTGTTTGTTGAGGACACTGTCCACACTCGAAAGCCGCGCCATTTTTGCGTCCTTTGTTTTTGAGAATTCCGAGATTTTTCAATACATGTTTATCATCTCTTTCTTTGTCTTTCCCCCCCTGCATAATAGTAATCAAACGTACTGTAAATGTGATGCATGAATTAAGTTCTCAGACAATTTCAGTTAGTTTTATAAAAATTTAATGGATATTCCTTTTAATAAAGACGATTCTATCAACCGCAACAAAGCTTTTGTGACTTCCCCAAAGAGGCTCCATGCGAAGGAGACATGACCGCATTCATAACAGACAAAAGTCAAATAAATATCGATCAGCTTGATTGCTGCCATGTTTTATTCGTAAGTGCACATGTGTTTACAAGCGGCGCGCAGTATTAAAAAGCGGAAGCGGAAGCGCTTCCACACTACCAAGTCGTTCCAAAGTCTGAACGTTACAAACGCTAGGAAGCACTCGAGCTAGCACTCTAGTCTCATCTCCATAGGACGCGACTAGCAAGGACGCGTCCTAGCAAGGCTGCAGCCTTCACTTTGGGAAACAGCCCTTATATGATAGACGGAGCATCGAATGCTACCGCCTACTGGCGCTGACGGGACGCGGGGCCGCCATCTTGGAGTGGTCATCCGCTCCACTCAGTGTAATCCGTTTGGCTGGAACTGTCAATGAACTGTCAGCGCATTTAATTAATCATACCTCACTGAATACCACTGATTTTCATGCGGTTTTTTGTCATACGTGTAACTATGATAAAGGCCACATGGTTTGGCGTGTTTTATTATTCAATACCAATTATACCAATAGTACGGTAATGTTAAATCTTGCTTGTGAAAAGTAATCCCCCGATTCCTATCGTAGATGGTCCGCCGATTTGAGCAGGAATACGCTGAACAACAGCCCGGCATCCTGTTTCTGCTGCTGTTGCTGCTCCCGGTTGACCACTCCAAGATGGCGGCCGTATTTCTCGCGTCCCAGCAGCCAATGCTCCGTCTATCTATAAGGGCCGTTTCTCAATTCGCGTACTTGTGCGTGCTCGTGTGCTCGTGGACTCGTGAAACGTCATCAGTCGTTGCCCGAGCACTGTTCCAATTCGAAGCACGCATCAAGCGAGTACTGTCGTAAAACCCGGGAGTGTTCTTGATGCGTGCTCGATCTCGCCGTTTCACCAAGCATGCATCGGAGGTGGCTCGTGTGTGCTTGCAATCGCTATAAATCCCAGGATGCATTTCGCACTCGCAGCAGTACGATGGCGGACAATATGTAGAAGACGCACAACTGTAGCTTAAGTTACTCTTAACTTATATGTATATTTATATAATATAATAATAATAATAATATAAGATAATATATAAATATATATAAAGTCGTGTGTGTATAGCTTATACACATGACAGGACACGCATATCTTTAAAATTTTTATTCATTCAGAATATTTACATACTATTTGAAAATGAAAGAGGCTGGGATTTTGTTTTATATAATTTGTTTATATTGTTCAGTAGTATATGCCTAAATGAGGCCGTAGCACAGTTAACGGACGAGCAGAGGTGGTGACGTCATCGAGTCCGCTGCTGTTCCAATCGCAGGCACGTACTCGCGTGCTCGCAAGTATGTGCTTGAAGTACAGACTTGCCAAGTACGTGCTTGCAAGTCATCGAGTCCGTAGTACGCGTGCTAGGAATTGAGAAACGGCCAAGATGTCTATGGGTGAAACGGCGAGATCGAGCACGCATCAAGGACACTTCCGGGTTTTACGACAGTACTCGCTTGATGCGTGCTTCGAATTGGAACAGTGCTCGGGCAACGACTGATGACGTTTCACGAGTCCACGAGCACACGAGCACGCACAAGTATGCGAATTGAGAAACGGCCGAAGTACGGACTTGCCAAGTACGTACTTGCAAGTCATCGAGTCCGTAGTACGCGTGCTAGGAATTGAGAAACGGCCCATATTGTCCGCCATCGTACTGCTGCGAGTGCGAAATGCATCCTGGGATTTATAGGGGTTGCAAGTGCACACGAGCCACCTCCGATGCATGCTCGGTGAAACGGCGAGATCGAGCACGCATCAAGAACATTTCCGGGTTTTACGACAGTACTCGCTTGATGCGTGCTTCGAATTGGAACAGTGCTCGGGCAACGAATGATGACGTTTCACGAGTCCACGAGCACACGAGCACGCACAAGTATGCAAATTGAGAAACGGCCTGAGAGAAACGGGCCGTGTTCCAATACCCGTACTGTCCGTACTGCGTACTCAAATTTTGAGCACGCAGTACGTTCCAATTCAGATCCGGCGAAAAGAAGTATACTTCAAGGACCCGGATGCCGTACTCAAAATGGGCTAATCGTGAAGTGTGGATCGAAGGACACTCTCCGTACTCAATGGCAGCCATCTTATCTACGTAGCGGAAGAGGCGGAGCCAGGCTGAGCCAAAGTCGGCGCATTTTCCACATAGCCTGCATTAATAGAGTCATTTTGTAGTTTTTATAGCTTTTTATAGCTGCTAGGCGTAAAGAGTTCACCGTTCAAAGCGGGATGTTTATTGCGGGGGAGGAGCCGCGGCGGCAGTCGTGATCGTCATTTCCGGTAAGTGCACCACAGAGTACTCGATTTGGAACAGCACTCACATCTGAAAAATTAGCGTACTCAAGTGAGTACGGATAGTGCAGATAGTGTACTTCCTTTAAGTGTACTCATGGAAGTACGGGTATTGGAACACAGCCACGGCCTACATTTCTTTCTACTTCCGATACATTTTTGTGGGAGCCAATCACCAAGCTGACTTTCCCCCTTGGCACCCTATTGGCTGGTATGTCACAAAGACGACAGGGAAGCGACGGCAAGCAGCCAATCCCGTACAGAGTCAGTTGAACTATGCCCGTTGATCACGCCTCTTGTGCTGAAGAAAATGACGTCAGCTTCCCCAGACCAACGTGCAATAATACAATTTACTGGCAGACTACAGTTGTGCCACATTAAAGGCCCACTATGCAACTTCGGGCATTTCTTCGCAGTTTTCTTGGTTTGGCACGCACATTTCTCTACACAGCGCCCCCTACAGCTTCATAGTAGATATTTTACAACACTGTCGTAACAGCTTGTTGACGACCCTTCCCCATGCACTTCTACGCGAGCCATGTGCATTTGTTTTCAAAGAAGCCGGCGAATGCGTGGAGCCATGTCCGAAGTAGATGTTCATAAAGTGTAGGCACGGTTATACATTTTTTAAATGGTGTATTTGTAGGGGCATTCGTGGCATACTGGTGAAGGAGTTGGACTGGTAACTGGATACGGATGAGGTGCCCTTGAGCAAGGCATCTGAAACCCCCACCTGTTCCCCGGGCGCTGCACCTCTGTGTGTGTATGTGTTCACCGGTTACCCGGATGGGTCAAAAGCAGAGAAAGAATTTCCCCCTAAAAAGGGATGAATAAAGGACTTAACTGACTTAACTTAACTTGTATTGCAATAAACATAAATCCATCCTTTTTTATGGTTGACGGGGAGAATTGATATCCTAGATTATAATTGTTTTATCAGGTTGAACAGAACAATCAGTGTAAGAGTGTTGGCCAACATAATAATCTAAATAAACAAGAACCTGGATTCGGGGATTCAGTCTATCTGGGGGACGAGACAGACGAACAGCAAAACACCCATGGAAACAAAGGTGTTTATATGGTTGCAAGCTAGAAACATACAGGGCTCACAACAAAACGTTCGAGAAAACAATTTTTACAGGGCTCACAACAAAATGGTTGAGCAAACACATTTGTACAGAGACTATCAACATCAAGAATACCACGAAGACAAAGTTCACCCACGGGTACTTTCAATTTCAAAAGCAACACGGCAAAGTCGGCGTCTGATTTGCAGTCTTCTTTTTCTTTCAGTTCACGCTATTCCTGAAAAGCTTGCCCAACGATTACTCGTGTCTGGCCTCTCTGTCGGTCAGTCTCCCTTTTCTCTTCTGTTCCTCCGACATTGGGTTTCTCTGCCTCTTTTTAGTCGGCTGATCTATGATGCATGTAACAATCCCTTAGTTACTTGTGTTTATATCGAGCCGGTTCCGTGTTTGGGGGTCTGTGCCGTAAAGCAATTCGTTACTTTGCGAGACCCGAGACTCCCGCGAGAGTGGGCGGCGGGTCGCCGGCAGAAACATATTATTTCTTATTTCATATATATATATATTATTTCATATATATTTCTCCGCCAAGATGCGCAAGGGGGAGTCGAAACGACGAACAATCGAACAAAAATGTATAATAGAACCATCGCAATGACTCTATATTATAGTTCTATTAAGGTAAATCAAGATAAAAAAGTTGCATAGTTCCCCTTTCACTCGTGTCTGATCTCTTTTCTGGTCCATTCTTATTTTGTTCCACCGACAGTCGCCTCTTGGGTCCCTTATCAGTCGATTGATCCATGATGAATGCAACAATTGCCTCGCAACTGGCTGTTTATATCCAGCCGGTGCCATGTTTGGGTGTGTGTCTGTGCCGTTAAGCATTTTCAAAACTACAATCTGACTACATTTTCGAGGCGCGATTGGATACTTCCGCTGCGTCACATCCGGAGTGTGTCGGTCCGAACAGAGCAAGTTGCATATGCGCTTTTTCCTTGGAGAGGTGACATAGGGCAATGACACACCCACCAAACGACCCAGAAATGGAATGCAGAACCATCAGAATAACTCTCAACCAGCATAATTAATTTAATTTGGGCTAAAAAAGTTGCATAGTGGGCCTTTAAAGGGAAACCAGGGCGAAATATCTGTCCTTGCATTCTCTGACCACTAGATGTCGTTGTTGCACCGCTGTTTCGCTCAATGACTGCCAAAGCATATTTATTATTAGGTATTTTATGTACATCAAATGAAATCATTACAATAACTTATGTTATTTATCTGACTATAATGATTTAACGTTTTTATAACATGGCTATTTAAGCTTCAGAGGCTGTGACTACTGTAGGCCTTGGCCTACTGAAAACCCCCTCTGTCCAAGTTCCTACCATGGGGACCCTGACCCAGGTCTGAACCAGGTCTGAACCAGGTCTGAACCCCCTACTGTATCAGGCCTTCCCACTACCACCCCATGCCCAAAGCCTTTGAAGCGACTTTCGTAACTGGAAGACCTTTTATCGGGCGAATTGCTTGCCTTGTTTGGCCCGGTTGTGTTTCAACTTAACAAAATAAGGGAGATTAGAACACAGAGATGGATTCTGGTCCACCTTAGAAAATAATATGGAACTTTAAACCTGTCTGACAGGGAGGGAGGCAGGGAGGGAGGGTGCCAGGAAAGGAGGAGGAGAGAGATTGAGGGGAAGGAAGTGAGTAAGAGAGAGAAGGAGAGCCAGACGGCTAAAGAGAGAGGGAGGAGGGGAGAGATTGAGGGTAAGGGAGGAATTGAGAGAGGGAGAATAGGAAGAAGGTAAGATAGAGAGGGAAGGGAAGAGAGAGAGAGGAGGAGAGAGAGAGAGGAGGAGAGAGAGAGAGAGAGGAGGAGAGAGAGAGTGATAGGTTTGGTTGAGGGAGAGGAAGGGAGGGGATAAGTGAGAGAGGGGGAGAGAGGGAAGGTTAAAGAAAGAGGGAGAGATGGAGAGGAATAGTAGGAGACGGCGAATGAGGGAGGGCGAGAAGGAGAGAGAGACTACCTTCAAACGTTTTGCGCCATTCCAGTGTAGGAATACGTTTTCTACGCCTGTCCTCAAAGAGGCAGAGAGCGAGGGAGGCAGGGACAAACTGCCAGGAGCAGCGTGGGTCATCAACACCTGGGTCCCCTGAGGTGGAGGTGGCAAAAAGCAAAACAATTTATAGAAAAATATTAGATAGATATTTGGTGGCAGTGTATCGATTCTCGTATCGCACAATGCGAGAATCCGTGCAGAACGGATTCAGAACAGATTAACTGAGGTGTGTCCCCGGCCCCCTAGTTTGTAGCTCAGCCAAGCATAGCCTAGCGTGTCTCTGACGTGTGCCCCCGGCCCCCTAGTGTGTAGCGTAGCTCAGCCTAGCGTAGCATAGCCTAGCGTGTCTCTGACGTGTGCCCCCGGCCCCCTAGTGTGTAGCGTAGCTCAGCCTAGCGTAGCATAGCCTAGCGTGTCTCTGACGTGTGCCCCCGGCCCCCTAGTGTGTAGCGTAGCTCAGCCTAGCGTAGCATAGCCTAGCGTGTCTCTGACGTGCGCCCCCGGCCCCCTAGTGTGTAGCGTAGCTCAGCCTAGCCTAGCGTGGCATGTCTGTGATGTGTGTCCCCCAGTGTTCACGGGGCGGTACACGACCCACCAGCTGCTCCATCCAGACCGTGAGCCTCATGCTAACATGTACCATGTTAGGGTTATAACATGATCCACCTTAGGGTTATACATGTACCCTGTTAGGGTTATAACATGATCCACCTTAGGGTTATAACATGTATTTTGTTAGGGTTATGACATTTACTGCCCCATATTAGGATTATAATATGTACTGCCCCATTGTAGGATTATAATATGTACTGCCCCATTGTAGGATTATAATATGTACTGCCCCATTGTAGGATTATAACATGTACTGCCCCATTGTAGGATTAAAACATGTACTGACCCATGTTGGGATTATAACATGTACTGCCCCATGATAGGATTATAACATGTACTGCCCCATGTTAGGATTATAACATGTACTTCCCGATGTTAGGATTATAACATGTACTGCCCCACGATAGGATTATAACATGTACTGCCCCATGATAAGATTATAACATGTACGGCCCCATGTTAGGATTATAACATTTAGCCTCTGTCCTCCCCAGCTCCACGACGGGGGGGTCATGGACTCTGGACCAGTCAATCATTGATCGGGTCCAGCTGAACTATTGATCAGGATCCTGATCATGTGGGATGCAATGATCGGATGTTGATGTCGTTGGTCGGTCCAAAGGGTGCTGTTGACATACTAATACTGTGTGTGTGTGTGTGTGTGTGTGTGTGTGTGTGTGTGTGTGTGTGTGTGTCATGTAGGAGGAGGGTCGACCTCAGATATTGATCCGGTCAGAGAATTGGTCACTTCTAACAGCTCCCTGCCAGACTCCTGGTACTGCTCTCCGTAGTACTGCCCTCTGTCTTGGTACTCTCTGTAGTACTGCTCTGTACTGTACTCTATATGCTACATTTAACAGACGCTGTTATCCAAAGCGACCTGCAATCCGTCCATTGGTCAGTGTTCCTGTTGTTCTGTGTGGTTCTACCCTCCAGTCCGTCCATTGGTCAGGGTTCCTATTGTTCTGCTGGGTTCTACTGTAGAAATCATGCTGCTCAGAGCCGTGTGTCTGCTCTGGGCTCTCACCAGCCCCGCCACCACCGCTGGTAAGACCCTCAATTAGTAACTCCAACTCTAACTAGTGAACTCTAACTCTAACTAGTAACTCTAACTCTAAGTAGTAACTCCAACTCTAACTAGTGAACTCTAACTCTAACTAGTGAACTGTAACTCTAACTAGTGAACTGTAACTCTAACTAGTAACTCTAAATCTAACTCTAGTAGCTTAGCCTAGCGTGTCTCTGACGCGTGTTCCCGGCCCCTAGCGTAGCGTAGCCTAGCGTGTCTCTGACGTGTGTCCCCGGCCCCCTAGTGTGCAGCGTAGCTCAGCCTAGCATAGCGTAGCATAGCCTAGTGTGTCTCTGACGTGTGTCCCCGGACCTTAGTGTGTAGCGTAGCTCAGCCTAGCGTAGCCTAGCCTAGCCTAGCATGTCTCTGACGTGTGTTCCCGACCCCTAGCGTAGTGTAGCCTAGCGTGTCTCTGACGTGTGTCCCCGGGCCCCTAGTTTGTAGCGTAGCTCAGCCTTGCGTAGCCTAGCCTAGCCTAGCCTAGCATGTCTCTGACGTTTCTCCCGACTCCCGCCCCCAGTGTTCGCGCACCGGTCCGCAGCCCACCAGCTGCTCCGTATCCGCAGGGCCAACACAGGCTTCCTGGAGGAGCTGAAGGCCGGAAACATTGAGACGGAGTGCAGGGAGGAGATCTGTGACTACGAGGAGGCCCGCGAGGCCTTCAAGAACGACGACCAGACCGTGAGTCCCATGTTAACATGTAACATGTTAAGGGTTATAACATGTACTGCCTCATGTTAAGATTATAACATGTACTGCCCCATGTTAGGATTATAACATGTACCATGTTAGGGTCACAACATGTACTGCCCCATGTTATAACATGTACTGCCCCATGTTAGGATTATAAAATGTACTGCACCATGTTAAGATTATAACATGTACTGCCCCATGAAAGAATTATAACATGTAATACCCTATGTTAAGATTATAACATGTACTTCACCATATTAAGATTATAACATGTACTGCCCCATGAAAGGATTATAACGTAGGTGCCCGGGAGCGTGTCTATGTTCCCCGGGTCCTATGTTCCCCTCTGTGTATGAGACTGGGGAACATAGGATCCTTCTTTTTAAAAAGGGTCCTATGTTCCGCGCTTTTCCCAAAAAGGGTCCTATGTTCCCCGATATGTATTGGCGCGTTTCCACTGCAGGGTGCGGAACGGATCGGATCGCAAAGGTGCGGATCGGGTCG
Organism: Gadus morhua; assembly: GCF_902167405.1. NCBI lineage: Eukaryota > Metazoa > Chordata > Actinopteri > Gadiformes > Gadidae > Gadus > Gadus morhua. The sequence continues at coordinate 11,595,964 of NC_044057.1, forward strand.
CGTTCCCATCGCCAAAAGTGGGCGTGACCCGGACTTAGCCGTACCCGTTTTTGGCCAGTTTTGGCCTCGTTTTCAGGACTCCTCCGTTGGGAACTGAAAACGAGACGAGACGCCTGAAAGGGTCCCGGGAAATTCTAGCTACACACCCCCTCCGTTGATTGGTCGACAGAATCATCACTTCCGGGTGACGCGGGGATAAAAACAAACAAACAGTAGCCTGGAGGTATTATTCTTTACAATTAACATGTTGCGTAAAACGCTTGCTTGGGCGAACAAGGAGGTGGTGACGTTCGTCTGCATTCTTGGGGAGGAAGACGTTGTTTACGATGTTTACGTAGCTGCCGCGGCGATCAACATCCGGCCTACCACAAAGGGTACTGTCGGCAGTGGAAACGCGACCTCGGAACTGAGCTGGGCTATTTACCGCCCCCTCCCTACCGCACCTTTGCGATCCGATCCGTTCCGCACCCTGCAGTGGAAACGCGGCATATGTGACCGGGTAACATAGGACCCTTTTTCAAAAAAAGGTTCTATGTTCCCCGGTCTGTTACTTTTTCCACCATTACTGCCAAATTCCGGCCGAGATAACTACCATTGCTTGTCTTTACCTTTTGTGGAAGAGTGAGAGACGTCGGAGAACCTGACGCAGTCTATTCAAACGCCGGTAAACAAACCCCGAGAAGCAGTGGCGGCGCCAGGGGGGGGCTAGGGGGTGCTAGAGCACCCCCTAGATTGGCCATAGCACCCCCATAGCACCCCCAAGAAAATAATGGTTTATTAGGGGTCCAAGCCAACAGGTTGGATCCCTATTGTTTTTGTAAGGATTATTATTCCTATTATTAGGGGTCCAAGCCAACAGGTTGGATCCCTATTGTTTTTGTAAGGATTATTATTATTAGGGGTCCAAGCCAACAGGTTGGATCCCTATTGTTTTTGTAGTGTTTGTTATTATTCCCCCGTAGAAGTGGGACCACAGCCCAAACCGTAAATGGTGCACACACGCCAATTGCATGACTAGATCCAGGTACGTGAGATGACGGCAGACGACCAAATCCAGACATGCCGGCCACTAGGTGGCGCTATACCAAGGAATACGCGTTTGGGGCTATAACTCCCACACCAAACCTCCCACAGTCAAAAACTTGTACCCACTTGTTCACTGGAGTCTGCTGCATCTTTTGGCATAGGCCACGCCCATTTGCGTCCATAATTTTTTTTCGCAAAATCGCGAAAACCGCTAAACTGTTTTTTCGCTACTCCTCCCACATTTCTTGACCAATCAACACCAAACTTTGCACACGACATCTTCCGACGCACACGCAAAGAATGCACGAAACACTTTTTTGATCAGACCTTCGACGACGAAACGGTAGCGTTTTGAATATTGGTATGTTAGCTAAATTAGACGTGGAAAATCAAAAATCTAAAGAAATCCAAAATGAGACATCGGATCGAGTCCAAATTTTACACACATGTTGGTGCTAACCTTAATGTCGTACGATAAAAATTTCGGAAAATTTCGCCATTAGGGGGCGCAATAAACGAGGAAATTGTATACCTTCTACAAAATTTCGCCGCGAAAACGCTACACTGACTTCTCGCTACTCCTACCACAGTCAAATCCTTTGTATCCACAGGTTCAGGGTAGCGTTTTGAACACATGCTTCGCGTTGTGCCGGCGAAACGCACATTTCTTGTCGCGTTGTGCCGGCGAAATGCACACTTCTTGGACCCCTGCATAACTGCTTGCAGTTCTAGTTAGGGGTCCAAGCCAACAGGTTGGATCCCTATTGTTTTTGTAAGGATTATTAGGGGTCCAAGCCAACAGGTTGGATCCCTATTGTTTTTGTAAGGATTTTTAGGGGTCCAAGCCAACAGGTTGGATCCCTATTGTTTTTGTAAGGATTTTTATACTACCTCCCCGTGAAAGTGGAACCACAGCCCAAACCATAAATGGTGCACACGCGCCAATTACATGACTAGATCCAGAATCGGCACCGCTACTCAGATAACAAAATCCAGACACGCCGGTCCCTAGGTGGCGCTATACCAAGGAATACGCGTTTGGGGCTATAACTCCCACACCGAACCTCCCAGAGTCCAAAAACTTGTACACACAGATGCACTGGAGTCTGCTGCATCTTTTGGCCTAGGCCACGCCCATTTGCGTCTAGATTTTTTTTTCGCAAAATCGCGAAAACCGCAAAACAGTTTTTTCGCTACTCCTCCCACATTTCTCGCCCGATCAACACCAAACTTTGCACACAACATCGTCAGACGCACACGCAAAGAATGCATGAAACACTTTTTTAATCTGTCCTTCGACGACGAAACGGTAGCGTTTTGAATATTGGTTTATTAGCTAAATTAGACGTGGAATATCAAAAATCCAAAGAAATCCAAAGTTAGACATCGGATCGAGTCCACATTTTACACACATGTTGGTGCTAACCTTAATGTCGTTCGATAAAAATTTCGGAAAATTTCGCCATTAGGGGGCGCAATAAACGAGGAAATTGTATATCTTCTACAAAATTTCGCCGCGAAAACGCTTCACTGACTTATGCTTCGCGTTGTGCCGGCGAAGCGCACATTTCTTGTCGCGTTGTGCCGGCGAAATGCACACTTCTTGGACCCCTGCATAACTGCTTGCAGTTCTAGTTAGGGGTCCAAGCCAACAGGTTGGATCCCTATTGTTTTTGTAAGGATTTTTCTTATTATTAGGGGTCCAAGCCAACAGGTTGGATCCCTATTGTTTTTGTAGTGTTTGTTATTATTCCCCCGTAGAAGTGGGACCACAGCCCAAACCGTAAATGGTGCACACACGCCAATTGCATGACTAGATCCAGGTACGTGAGATGACGGCAGACGACCAAATCCAGACACGCCGGCCACTAGGTGGCGCTATACCAAGGAATACGCGTTTGTGGCTATAACTCCCACACCGAACCTCCCAGAGTCCAAAAACTTGTACACACAGATGCACTGGAGTCTGCTGCATCTTTTGGCCTAGGCCACGCCCATTTGCGTCTGGGAATATTTTTCGCTAAATCGCGAAAACCGCAAAACTGTTTTTTCGCTACTCCTCCCACATTTCTCGACCAATCGACACCAAACTTTGCACACGACATCTTCAGACGCACACGCAAAGAATGCACGAAACACTTTTTTGATGCGACCTTTGACGACGAAACGGTAGCGTTTTGAATATTGGTTTATTAGCTAAATTAGACGTGGAATATCAAAAATCCAAAGAAATCCAAAATTAGACATCGGATCGAGTCCAAATTTTACACACATGTTGGTGTTAACCTTAACGTCGTTCGATAAAAAATTCGGAAAAATTCGCCATTAGGGGGCGCAATAAACGAGGAAATTGTATATCGTCTGCAAAATTTCGCCGCGAAAACGCTACACTGACTTCTCGCTACTCCTACCACAGTCAAATTCTTTGTATCCACAGGTTCAGGGTAGCGTTTTGAACACATGCTTCGCGTTGTGCCGGCGAAACGCACATTTCTTGTCGCGTTGTGCCGGCGAAATGCACACTTCTTGGACCCCTGCATAACTGCTTGCAGTTCTAGTTATTATACTTCCTACCAAGAAAGTGTGCCCACAGCCCAAACCGTAAATGGTGCCGACACGCCAATTGCATGAATAGATCCAGGTCCCTGAAGACTATGCAGACGACAAAATCCAGGTATGCCGGCCACTAGGTGGCGCTATACCAAGGAATACGCGTTTGGGGCTATAACTCCCACACCGAACCTCCCACAGTCAAAAACTTGTACCCACATATTCACTGGAGTCTGCTGCATCTTTTGGCATAGGCCACGCCCATTTGCGTCCATAATTTTTTTTCGCAAAATCGCGAAAACCGCAAAACTGTTTTTTCGCTACCCCTCCCACATTTCTCGCCCGATCAACACCAAACTTTGCACACGACATCTTCAGACACACACGAAAAGGAACCGTATACACTTTTTTGATCCGACCGTCGACGACGAAACGGTAGCGTTTTGAATATTGGTTTATTAGCTAAATTAGACGTGGCAAATCAAAAATCCAAAAAAAACCAAAATTACACATCGGATCGAGTCCACATTTTACACACATGTCGGGGCTCGCCTTATTGTCGTTCGAATAAAAATTCGGAAAATTTCGCCATTAGGGGGCGCAATAAACGAGGAAATTGTATATCTTCTAATTGGCCAAAGGAATGTTCTTCAAACTCAAGGGAAACCATCAAGGGGCAAACCCGAGTCTATATAGAAAATATGGCCAAGAATTATTAATGTGGGCGGGAGTTATTTGGCAAAGGAAAATTGTCCTTGGAAAATTTCGCCACAGGGCGGCGCCAAAAAACGACGACATTGTCTATCTCCTATTTGGCCAATGTTCTGAAAACGCGTTTTAGGCTATAACTCCCACACCGAAGCTCCCACAGTCAAAACCTTTATATCCACAGGTTCAGGGTAGCGTTTTGAACACATGCTTCGCGTTGTGCCGGCGAAACGCACATTTCTTGTCGCGTTGTGCCGGCGAAATGCACACTTCTTGGACCCCTGCATAACTGCTTGCAGTTCTAGTTCTTATTATTATTATTATTCCCAACTAGAAGTGGTACCACAGCCCAGACCGTAAATGGTGCCGACACGCCAATTGCATGAATAGATCCAGGTCCCTGAAGACTATGCAGACGACAAAATCCAGGCATGCCGGCCACTAGGTGGCGCTATACCAAGGAATACGCGTTTGAGGCTATAACTCCCACACCGAACCTCCCACATTCAAAACCTTGTACACACAGATTCACTGGAGTCTGCTGCATCTTTTGGCATAGGGCACGCCCATTTGCGTCTATAATTTTTTTTCGCAAAATCGCAAAAACCGCAAAACAGTTTTTTCCCTACTCTTCCCACATTTCTTGACCAATCGACACCAAACTTTGCACACGATATCTTCAGACGCACACGCAAAGAATGCACGAAACACTTTTTTGATGCGACCTTTGACGACGAAACGGTAGCGTTTTGAATATTGGTTTATTAGCTAAATTAGACGTGGAATATCAAAAATCCAAAGAAATCCAAAATTAGACATCGGATCGAGTCCACATTTTAGAAACATGTTGGTGCTAACCTTAATGTCGTTCGATAAAAATTTCGGAAAATCTCGCCATTAGGGGGCGCAATAAACGAGGAAATTGTATATCTTTTAATTGGCCTGAGGAATGTTCTTCAAACCCGAGGGAAACCATCAAGGGGCAATCCCGAGTCTATATAGAAAATATGACCAAGAATTATTAATGTGGGCGGGAGTTATTTGGCAAAGGAAAATTGTCTTTGGAAAACTTCGCCACAGGGCGGCGCCAAAAAACCACCACATTGTCTATCTCCTAGTTGGCCAAGGGAATGTTCTGAAAACGCGTTTTAGGCTATAACTCCCACACCGAAGCTCCCACAGTCAAAACCTTTATATCCACATGTTGTTCACGGTAGCGTTTTGAATACTTGCTTCGCGTTGTGCCGGCAAAATGCACATTTCTTGTCGCGTTGTGCCGGCGAAATGCACACTTCTTGGACCCCTGCATAACTGCTTGCAGTTCTAGTTCCTATTATTAGGGGTCCAAGCCAACAGGTTGGATCCCTATTGTTTTTGTAAGGATTATTCCTATTATTCTTACCTCCCTAAAAGTGGTACTACAGCCCAAACCGTAAATGGTGCCGACACGCCAATTGCATGACTAGATCCAGATCTCTTCGGACTACGCAGACGACAAAATCCAGACACGCCGGTCCCTAGGTGGCGCTATACCAAGGAATACGCGTTTGGGGCTATAACTCCCACACCGAACCTCTCAGAGTCAAAAAACTTGTACACACAGATGCACTGGAGTCTGCTGCATCTTTTGGCCTAGGCCACGCCCATTTGCGTCTAGGAATATTTTTCGCTAAATCGCGAAAACCGCAAAACTGTTTTTTCCCTACTCCTCCCACATTTCTTGACCAATCGACACCAAACTTTGCACACGACATCTTCAGACACACACGCAAAGAATGCATGAAAACACTTTTTTGATCCGACCTTCGACGACGAAACGGTAGCGTTTTGAATATTGGTTTATTAGCTAAATTAGACGTGGAATATCAAAAATCCAAAGAAATCCAAAATTAGACATCGGATCGAGTCCAACTTTTACACACATGTTGGTGTTAACCTTAACGTCGTTCGATAAAAAATTCGGAAAAATTCGCCATTAGGGGGCGCAATAAACGAGGAAATTGTATATCGTCTACAAAATTTCGCCGCGAAAACGCTACACTGACTTCTCGCTACTCCTACCACAGTCAAATCCTTTGTATCCACAGGTTCAGGGTAGCGTTTTGAACACATGCTTCGCGTTGTGCCGGCGAAACGCACATTTCTTGTCGCGTTGTGCCGGCGAAATGCACACTTCTTGGACCCCTGCATAACTGCTTGCAGTTCTAGTTATTCTTACCTCCCTCAAAGTGTGACCACAGCCCAAACCGTAAATGGTGCCGACACGCGAATTGCATGACTAGATCCAGATCTCTTCGGACTACGCAGACGACAAAATCCAGACACGCCGGTCACTAGGTGGCGCTATAACAAGGGAAAACGCGTTTGGGGCTATAACTCCCACACTGAACCTCCCACATTCAAAAACTTGTACACACAGATTCACTGGAGTCTGCTGCATCTTTTGGCATAGGCCACGCCCATTTGCGTCTAGAATTTTTTTTCGCAAAATCGCGAAAACCGCAAAACTGTATTTTCGCTACTCCTCCCACATTTCATGACCAATCGACACCAAACTTTGCACACGACATCTTCAGACGCACACGCAAAGAATGCATGAAACACTTTTTTGATCCGACCTTCGACGACGAAACGGTAGAGTTTTGAATATTTGTTTATTAGCTAAATTAGACGTGGAAAATTAAAAATCCCAAAAAATCCAAAATTAGACATCGGATCGAGTCCAAATTCTACACACATGTTGGTGCTAACCTAAATGACGTTCGATAAAAATTTCAGAAAATTTCGCCATTAGGGGGCGCAATAAACGAGGAAATTGTATATCTTCTAATTGGCCAAAGGAATGTTCTTCAAACTCAAGGGAAACCATCAAGGGGCAAACCCGAGTCTATGTAGAAAATATGGCCAAGAATTATTAATGTGGGCGGGAGTTATTTGGCAAAGGAAAATTGTCTTTGGAAAATTTCGCCACAGGGCGGCGCCAAAAAAAACGACGACATTGTCTATCTCCTATTTGGCCAATGTTCTGAAAACGCGTTTTAGGCTATAACTCCCACACCGAAGCTCCCATAGTCAAAACCTTTATATCCACATGTTGTTCACGGTAGCGTTTTGAATACTTGCTTCGCGTTGTGCCGGCGAAATGCACATTTCTTGTCGCGTTGTGCCGGCGAAATGCACACTTCTTGTTTTTATACTACCTCCCCTTAGAAGTGGTACCACAGCCCAAACCGTAAATGGTGACGACACGCCAATTGCATGACTAGATTCAGGTCCGGCACCGCTACTCAGATAACCAAATCCAGACACGCCGGGCACTAGGTGGCGCTATACCAAGGAATACGCGTTTAGGGCTATAACTCCCACACCGAACCTCCCACAGTCCAAAAACTTGTACACACAGATGCACTGGAGTCTGCTGCATCTTTTGGCCTAGGCCACGCCCATTTGCGTCTAGAATTTTTTTTCGCAAAATCGCGAAAACCGCAAAACTGTTTTTTCCCTACTCCTCCCACATTTCTTGACCAATCGACACCAAACTTTGCACACGACATCTTCAGACGCACACGCAAATAATGCATGAGACACTTTTTTGATCCGACCTTTGACGACGAAACGGTAGCGTTTTGAATATTGGTTTATTAGCTAAATTAGACGTGAAAAATCCAAAATCCAAAAAAACCCAAAATTACACATCGGATCGAGTCCAAATTTAACACACATGTTAGCGCCACCCTTAACGACGTTCGAATAAAAATTCGGAAAATTACGCCCTAAGGGGGCGATATAAACGAGGAAATTGTATATCTTCTAATTGGCCAAAGGAATGTTCTTCAAACTCAAGGGAAACCATCAAGGGGCAAACCCGAGTCTATATAGAAAATATGGCCAAGAATTATTAATGTGGGCGGGAGTTATTTGGCAAAGGAAAATTGTCTTTGGAAAATTAAAAATTTCGCCACAGGGCGGCGCCAAAAAACAACGACATTGTCTATCTCCTATTTGGCCAATGGAATGTTCTGAAAACGCGTTTTGGGCTATAACTCCCACACCGAAGCTCCCACAGTCAAAACCTTTGTATCCACATGTTGTTCACGGTAGCGTTTTGAATACTTGCTTCGCGTTGTGCCGGCGAAATGCACATTTCTTGTCGCGTTGTGCCGGCGAAATGCACACTTCTTGGACCCCTGCATAACTGCTTGCAGTTCTAGTTAGGGGTCCAAGCCAACAGGTTGGATCCCTATTGTTTTTGTAAGGATTTTTCCTATTATTATTTTTCCCCCCTAGAAGTGGGTCCACAGCCCAAACCGTAAATGGTGCCGACACGCCAATTGCATGACTAGATCCAGGTCCCTGAGTTCTAGGCAGACGACAAAATCCAGACACCACGGCCACTAGGTGGCGCTATACCAAGGAAAGACGCGTTTGGGGCTATAACTCCCACACCGAACCTCCCACATTCAAAACCTTACACGCACAGATTCACTGGAGTCTGCTGCATCTTTTGGCATAGGCCACGCCCATTTGCGTCTATAATTTTTTTTCGCAAAATCACGAAAACCGCAAAACTGTTTTTTCCCTACTCCTCCCACATTTCTTGACCAATCGACACCAAACTTTGCACACGACATCTTCAGACGCACACGCAAAGAATGCATGAAACACTTTTTTTATGCGACCTTCGACGACGAAACGGTAGCGTTTTGAATATTGGTTTATTAGCTAAATCAGACGTGGAATATCAAAAATCCCCAAAAATCCAAAAGTAGACATCGGATCGAGTCCAAATTGTACACACATGTTGGTGCTAACCTTAATGGCGTTCAATAAAAAAATCGGAAAATATCGCCATTAGGGGGCGCCATAAACGAGGAAATTGTATATCTTCTACAAAATTTCGCCGCGAAAACGCTGCACTGACTTCTCGCTACTCCTACCACAGTCATATCCTTTGTATCCACAGGTTCAGGGTAGCGTTTTGAACACATGCTTCGCGTTGTGCCGGCGAAACGCACATTTCTTGTCGCGTTGTGCCGGCGAAATGCACACATCTTGGACCCCTGCATAACTGCTTGCAGTTCTAGTTAGGGGTCCAAGCCAACAGGTTGGATCCCTATTGTTTTTGTAAGGATTTTTATTATTATTATACTACCTCCCCTTGAAAGTGGAACCACAGCCCAAACCGTAAATGGTGCCGACATGCCAATTGCATGACTAGATCCAGGTCCGGCACCGCTACTCAGATAACAAAATCCAGACATGCCGGCCACTAGGTGGCGCTATACCAAGGAATACGCGTTTGGGGCTATAACTCCCACACCGAACCTCCCACATTCAAAACCTTGCACACACAGATTCACTGGAGTCTGCTGCATCTTTTGGCATAGGCCACGCCCATTTGCGTCTAAATTTTTTTTCCGCAAAATCGCGAAAACCGCAAAAATGTTTTTTCCCTACTCCTCCCACATTTCTTGACCAATCGACACCAAACTTTGCACACGACATCTTCAGACGCACACGCAAAGGTATCGTGAGACAGTTTTTTGATCCGACCTTCGACGACGAAACGGTAGAATTTTGAATATTGGTTAATGAGCTAAATTAGACGTGGAAAATCAAAAATCTAAAGAAATCCGAAATTAAATATCGGAACGAGTCCAAATTGTACACACATGTTAGTGCTAACCTTAATGTCGTACGATAAAAAATTCGGAAAATTTCGCCATTAGGGGGCGCAATAAACGAGGAAATTGTATATCTTCTAATTGGCCAAAGGAATGTTCTTCAAACTCAAGGGAAACCACCAAGGGGCAAACCCGAGTCTATATAGAAAATATGGCCAAGAATTATTAATGTGGGCGGGAGTTATTTGGCAAAGGAAAATTGTCTTTGGAAAATTTCGCCACAGGGCGGCGCCAAAAAACGACGACATTGTCTATCTCCTATTTGGCCAATGTTCTGAAAACGCGTTTTAGGCTATAACTCCCACACCGAAGCACCCACAGTCAAAACCTTTATATCCACATGTTGTTCACGGTAGCGTTTTGAATACTTGCTTCGCGTTGTGCCGGCGAAATGCACATTTCTTGTCGCGTTGTGCCGGCGAAATGCACACTTCTTGGACCCCTGCATAACTGCTTGCAGTTCTAGTTAGGGGTCCAAGCCAACAGGTTGGATCCCTATTGTTTTTGTAAGGATTATTATTCCTATTATTATTAGGGGTCCAAGCCAACAGGTTGGATCCCTATTGTTTTTGTAAGGATTTTTCCTATTATTATTATTATTATTATTATTCTTCCCCCCGTACTTGTGGGACTACAGCCCAAACCGTAAATGGTGCACACGCGCCAATTGCATGACTAGATCCAGGTCCGGCACCGCTACTCAGATAACCAAATCCAGACGCGCCGGCCACTAGGTGGCGCTATACCAAGGACAGACGCGTTTGGGGCAATAACTCCCACACCGAATCTCCCACAATCAAAAACTTGTACGCACAGATTCACTGGAGCCTGCTGCATCTTTTGGCATAGGCCACGCCCATTTGCGTCTATAATTTTTTTTCGCAAAATCGCGAAAACCGCAAAAATGCTTTTTCCCTACTCCTCCCACATTTCTTGACCAATCAACACCAAACTTTGCACACGACATCTTCAGACGCACGCGCAAAGAATGCAGGAAACAATTTTTTGATGCGACCTTTGACAACGAAACGGTAGCGTTTTGAATATTGGTTTATTAGCTAAATTAGACGTGGAATATCAAAAATCCAAAGAAATCCAAAATTAGACATCGGATCGAGTCCAAATTTTACACACATGTTGGTGTTAATCTTAATGTCGTTCGATAAAAATTTCGGAAAAATTCGCCATTAGGGGGCGCAATAAACGAGGAAATTGTATATCTTCTACAAAATTTCGCCGCGAAAACGCTACACTGACTTCCCGCTACTCCTACCACAGTCAAATCCTTTGTATCCACAGGTTCAGGGTAGCGTTTTGAACACATGCTTCGCGTTGTGCCGGCGAAACGCACATTTCTTGTCGCGTTGTGCCGGCGAAATGCACTCTTCTTGGACCCCTGCATAACTGCTTGCAGTTCTAGTTATTATTATTATTCTTACCTCCCTAAAAGTGGGACCACAGCCCAAACCGTAAATGGTGCCGACACGCGAATTGCATGACTAGATCCAGATCTCTTCGGACTACGCAGACGACAAAATCCAGACACGCCGAACACTAGGTGGCGCTATACCAAGGGAAAACGCGTTTGGGGCTATAACTCCCACACCGAACCTCCCACAGTCAAAAACTTATACCCACATATTCACTGGAGTCTGATGCATCTTTTGGCATAGGCCACGCCCATTTGCGTCTATAATTTTTTTTCGCAAAATCGCGAAAACCGCAAAACTGTTTTTTCCCTACTCCTCCCACATTTCTAGACAAATCAACACCAAACTTTGCACACGGCATCTTCAGACGCACACGCAGAGGAATCGTGAGACAGTTTTTTGATCCGACCTTCGACGACGAAACGGTAGCGTTTTGAATATTGGTTTATGAGCTAAATTAGACGTGGAAAATCAAAATTCCAAAGAAATCCAAAATTAGACATCGGATCGAGTCCAAACTTTACACACATGTTGGTGCTAACCTTATCGGCGTTCGATAAAAAATTCGGAAAATTACGCCCTCAGGGGGCGCAATAAACGAGGAAATTGTATATCTTCTAATTGGCCAAAGGAATGTTCTTCAAACTCAAGGGAAACCGTCAAGGGGCAAACCCGAGTCTATATAGAAAATATGGGCAAGAATTGTTAATGTGGGCGGGAGTTATTTGGCAAAGGAAAATTGTCTTTGGAAAATTTCGCCACAGGGCGGCGCCAAAAAACCACCACATTGTCTATCTCCTAGTTGGCCAAGGGAATGTTCTGAAAACGCGTTTTAGGCTATAACTCCCACACCGAAGCTCCCACAGTCAAAACCTTTATATCCACATGTTGTTCACGGTAGCGTTTTGAATACTTGCTTCGCGTTGTGCCGGCGAAATGCACATTTCTTGTCGCGTTGTGCCGGCGAAATGCACACTTCTTGGACCCCTGCATAACTGCTTGCAGTTCTAGTTCTTATTATTCCAGCAGCTAAAAGTGGTACTACAGCCCAAACCGTAAATGGTGCACACACGCCAATTACATGACTAGATCCAGGTCCGTGAGGTGACGGCAGACGACAAAAACCAGACACGCCGGCCACTAGGTGGCGCTATACCAAGGAATACGCGTTTGGGGCTATAACTCCCACACCGAAACTCCCACATTCAAAAACTTGTACACACAGATGCACTGGAGTCTGCTGCATCTTTTGGCCTAGGCCACGCCCATTTGCGTCTAGAATTTTTTTTTCGCAAAATCGCGAAAACCGTAAAATTGTTTTTTCGCTACTCCTCCCACATTTCTCGCCCGATCAACACCAAACTTTGCACACAACATCGTCAGACGCACACGCAAAGAATGCATGAAACACTTTTTTGATCCGTCCTTCGACGACGAAACGGTAGCGTTTTGAATATTGGTTTATTAGCTAAATTAGACGTGGAATATCAAAAATCCAAAGAAATCCAAAATTAGACATCGGATCGAGTCCACATTGTACACACATGTTGGTGCTAACCTTAAGGTCGTTCGATAAAAATTTCGGAAAATTTCGCCATTAGGGGGCGCAATAAACGAGGAAATTGTATATCTTCTACAAAATTTCGCCGCGAAAACGCTACACTGACTTCTCGCTACTCCTACCACAGTCAAATCCTTTGTATCCACAGGTTCAGGGTAGCGCTTTGAACACATGCTTCGCGTTGTGCCGGCGAAATGCACATTTCTTGTCGCGTTGTGCCGGCGAAATGCACACTTCTTGGACCCCTGCATAACTGCTTGCAGTTCTAGTTATACTTACCCCCCTGAAACTGTGCCCACAGCCCAAACCGTAAATGGTGCCGACACGCCAATTGCATGACTAGATCCAGGTCTCTTCGGACTACGCAGACGACAAAATCCAGACACGCCGGTCACTAGGTGGCGCTATTCCCAGGAAAACACGTTTAGGGCTATAACTCCCACACCGAACCTTCCAGAGTCCAAAAACTTGTACACACAGATGCACTGGAGTCTGCTGCATCTTTTGGCATAGGCCACGCCCATTTCCGTCCATAAATATTTTTCGCTAAATCGCGAAAAGCGCTAAACTGTTTTTTCGCTACTCCTCCCACATTTCTCGACCAATTGACACAAAACTTTGCCCACGGCATCTTCAGACCTACATGATAAGAATTCCTGCATTACTTTTTTGATCCGACCTTTGACGACGAAACGGTAGCGTTTTGAATATTGGTTTATTAGCTAAATTAGACGTGGAATATCAAAAATCCAAAGAAATCCAAAATTAGACATCGGATCGAGTCCAAATTTTACACGCATGTTGGTGTTAACCTTAACGTCGTTCGAGAAAAAATTCGGAAAAATTCGCCATTATGGGGCGCAATTAACGAGGAAATTGTATATCTTCTACAAATTTTCGCCGCGAAAACGCTACACTGACTTCTCGCTACTCCTACCACAGTCAAATCCTTTGTATCCACAGGTTCAGGGTAGTGTTTTGAACACATGCTTCGCGTTGTGCCGGCGAAACGCACATTTCTTGTCGCGTTGTGCCGGCGAAATGCACACTTCTTGGACCCCTGCATAACTGCTTGCAGTTCTAGTTAGGGGTCCAAGCCAACAGGTTGGATCCCTATTGTTTTTGTAAGGATTTTTCTTCCTATTATTATTATTATACTTACCCCCCTAAAAGTGGTACCACAGCCCAAACCGTAAATGGTGCCCACACGCCGATTACATGACTAGATCCAGATCTCTTCGGACTACGCAGACGACAAAATCCAGACACGCCGGTCCCTAGGTGGCGCTATACCAAGGAATACGCGTTTGGGGCTATAACTCCCACATCGAACCTCCCACAGTCCAAAAACTTGTACACACAGATGCACTGGAGTCTGCTGCATCTTTTGGCATAGGCCACGCCCATTTGCGTCTAGAATTTTTTTTCGCAAAATCGCGAAAACCGCAAAACTGTTTTTTCGCTACTCCTCCCACATTTCTCGACCAATTGACACAAAACTTTGCACACGGCATCTTCAGACCTACACGAAAATAATTGCTGAATTTATTTTTTGATCCGACCTTCGACGACGAAACGGTATCGTTTTTAATATTTGTTTATTAGCTAAATTAGACGTGAAAAATCCAAAATCCAAAAAAATCCAAAATTACACATCGGATCGAGTCCAAATTTAACACACATGTTAGCGCCACCCTTAACGACGTTCGAATAAAAATTCGGAAAATTACGCCCTAAGGGGGCGCTATAAACGAGGAAATTTTATATCTTCTAATTGGCCAAAGGAATGTTCTTCAAACTCAAGGGAAAACATCAAGGGGCAAACCCGAGTCTATATAGAAAATATGGCCAAGAATTATTAATGTGGGCGGGAGTTATTTGGCAAAGGAAAATTGTCCTTGGAAAATTTCGCCACAGGGCGGCGCCAAAAAACGACGACATTGTCTATTTCCTATTTGGCCAATGTTCTGAAAACGCGTTTTAGGCTATAACTCCCACACCGAAGCTCCCACAGTCAAAACCTTTATATCCACAGGTTCAGGGTAGCGTTTTGAACACATGCTTCGCGTTGTGCCGGCGAAACGCACATTTCTTGTCGCGTTGTGCCGGCGAAATGCACACTTCTTGGACCCCTGCATAACTGCTTGCAGTTCTAGTTATTAGGGGTCCAAGCCAACAGGTTGGATCCCTATTGTTTTTGTAAGGATTATTATTATTATTCTTACCCCCCTAAAAGTGGGCCCACACCCCAAACCGTAAATGGTGCCGACACGCAAATTGCATGACTAGGTCCAGATCTGTTCGGACTAAGCAGACGACAAAATCCAGACCTGCCGGCCACTAGGTGGCGCTATAACAAGAAAATCGCGTTTGGGGCTATAACTCCCACACCGAACCTCCCACATTCAAAACCTTGAACACACAGATTCACTGGAGTCTGATGCATCTTTTGGCATAGGCCACGCCCATTTGCGTCTATAATTTTTTTTCGCAAAATCGCGAAAACCGCAAAACTGTTTTTTCCCAACTCCGCCCACATTCCTTGACCAATCGACACCAAACTTTGCACACGACATCGTCAGACGCACACGAAAAGAAAAACTATATACTTTTTTGATCCGACCTTCGACTACGAAACGGTAGCGTTTTGAATATTGCTTTATTAGCTACGTTTTACGTCGATACGCAAAAATTCAGAAAATACCAAAATTAGACATCGGATCAAGTCCAAATTTTAGACACATGTCGGTGCTACCCTTAATGGCGTTCAATAAAGAATTCGGAATATTTCGCCATTAGGGGGCGCAATAAACGAGGAAATTGTATATCTTCTAATTGGCCAAAGGAATGTTCTTCAAACTCAAGGGAAACCATCAAGGGGCAAACCCGAATCTATATAGAAAATATGGCCAAGAATTATTAATGTGGGCGGGAGTTTTTGGCAAAGGAAAATTGTCTTTGGAAAATGTCGCCACAGGGCGGCGCCAAAAAACGACGACATTGTCTATCTCCTATTTGGCCAATGTTCTGAAAACGCGTTTTAGGCTATAACTCCCACACCGAAGCTCCCACAGTCAAAACCTTTATATCCACATGTTGTTCACGGTAGCGTTTTGAATACTTGCTTCGCATTGTGCCGGCGAAACGCACATTTCTTGCCGCGTTGTGCCGGCGAAATGCACACTTCTTGGACCCCTGCATAACTGCTTGCAGTTCTAGTTATTATTCCCCCCTAGAAGTGGGTCCACAGCCCAAGCCGTAAATGGTGCCGAAACGCCAATTGCATGACTAGATCCAGGTCCCTGAGTTCTAAGCAGACGACCAAATCCAGACACGCCGGCCACTAGGTGGCGCTATACCAAGGAAAGACGCGTTTGGGGCTATAACTCCCACACCGAACCTCCCACATTCAAAACCTTGTACACACATATTCACTGGAGTCTGCTGCATCTTTTGGCATAGGCCACGCCCATTTGCGTCTACAATTTTTTTTCGCAAAATCGCAAAAACCGCAAAACTGTTTTTTCCCTACTCCTCCCACATTTCTTGACCAATCGACACCAAACTTTGCACACGACATCTTCAGACGCACACGCAAAGAATGCATGAAAAACACTTTTTTGATCCGTCCTTCGATAACGAAACGGTAGCGTTTTGAATATTGGTTTATGAGCTAAATTAGACGTGGAATATCAAAAATCCAAAGAAATCCAAAATTAGACATCGGATCGAGCCCACATTTTACAAACATGTTGGTGCTAACTTAAATGTCGTTCGATAAAAATTTCGGAAAATTTCGCCATTAGGGGGCGCAATAAACGAGGAAATTGTATATCTTCTACAAAATTTCGCCGCGAAAACGCTAGACTGACTTCTCCCTACTCCTACCACAGTAAAAATCCTTTGTATCCACAGGTTCAGGGTAGCGTTTTGAACACATGCTTCGCTTTGTGCCGGCGAAACGCACATTTCTTGTCGCGTTGTGCCGGCGAAATGCACCCTTCTTGGACCCCTGCATAACTGCTTGCAGTTCTAGTTTATTATTGTTATTTAATTTCATTCTGAGTTCTTAATAAAATGTATTGTGTGATAATAATATTTTAATCACAAAAGAAAATAACAGATTGAAATAAACAGATTGTTCACGTAGCACGACACAGACACGTTGCGTGCGTGAACGTGATTGTTCAATGAGTAGTAGGCTAAGTAACAGTAATCCTGGCGATCGGTCAATTTTAAGTCAAGCGTTCACAAAATCACGAAAATGGATCGGTATTTGATCCGAAAAATTCCTCGAGTTGAAGAAGACGTTCAAGAGGAAGAAAAAATGCAAGAGGTAGTGGATTCTGATTCTGATGTAGAAGAAGAGGAACGTCCTGGTCCAAGTCAACCCTTCACCTCTACTGAGGGCGCTGCTAGCCATGATGCTAGCACCCTGGGTGACTTAAGCATGAACGCCCAGGATGGTCCGAAATGACCAATATTACAAAAATATCCAACTCGGATGTTTGGAGTCCAGCAAAGAAGTTTCTGTAAGAGCTGGATGGAACCATATCCGTGGTTGGAATACAGTGTATCTCAGGATGCCGTCTTTTGCTTTGCCTGCAGGCATTTTCTCGGTGGAGGAGGGCACGGGTTTTATCGGGAGCCAACGTATACAACCAGTGGCTTTCATAACTGGCGGAAAGCAACAGCATCTTTTAAGGGCCATCACGAAAGTATGGGAAACAAATTTGCCATGGAGGCATGGACTGAGTTTAAGCTAAAAGCAAAAAGCGGTTCAAAAATAACAAATATGCTGGATAAAGGACATTCGGTATTGATCCAGGAGAACAGAAGGTACATGATGGGCGTTGTGGAAAGCTTGCGCTATACTGCCTGTCAGGAGATCGCACAGCGAGGCCACATTGAAGATGAGGATTCAGCAAACAGGGGTAATTTCCATGAGTTGCTATCTGTAATTGGAAAATTTGACAAAACCGTTCAGAAAAAGTTAGATAACAACCCGTCAAATGCAAAGTATGTGCACCATGACGTGCAGAATGAGATCATCAATGTAATGGCAGAAATGATTAGGAAACAATTAAGGGATGAGGTTAAGGACGCTGAACATTTTGCTATTTTGGTGGATGAAAGCAAAGACATCAGCAAAAAATAGCAAATTTCAGTGATCGTGCGTTATTTGAACACGGAATCAGAGAGAGTGGTGGAGGAATTCTTGCATTTCACCAAAGCAGATGGACTAGACGCAAACTCGCTCTTTGCAAGCATCAAGCAGACGCTCAGTCGGTGCGGTATTGACCTGAATTGTTGTGTTGGCCAGTGCTATGGTGGTGCCTCAGTCATGTCTGGATGTAACAACGGAGTCCAAGAACTTTTCAGAAGAGAGGTGCCGCAAGCAGTTTATATACACTGCCATGCTCATAGGCTTAACCTGGTGTTGGTGGACTGTGTGCATAATGTAGATGCTGCCGCTGATTTTTTGAGACGTTGCAAACACTGTACAAGTTTTTTTCGGGGTCAGTGGTGCACGATCTCTTTCTGAAGAAACAAAGGGAACTTTCAACGGCACAGCTCATAGAGCTGAAGAGACTGAGTGACACTCGCTGGGCATGCCAGTATGATGCTATCTGTGCAGTCAAGAGAACTCTCCCGGCTATCATCGCTACCCTGCGTGACACTGTTCGCGACAAGAATGCGAAACGGAGGACAGAGGCTAAATCTGTCAGTTCCCTTATGGATGAGCAGTTTGTTCTGCATTTAATTATTTTTGAGGATGTTTTCAGAACTAGCAAATTCATGTCCGATGCGCTACAGTCTCCCAATTTCGATCTCTTGACAGCAGATGACCTGGGGGGTACGTATCGTGAACCTACGGGCTTCAGTGGGGGTTTCATCCGTCTGCGCACGGCACCTTCTCAACGAGCAGGTGTGCGCCTGCAGCCAGAGTGGGCGCCAAAATACCTATTCCCAACACAATGTTATGTAGTACTTCATTGATAACCGCTACGCAGCGCGATTTCTTTTTTACTGCTCGTGGCGCCCCCCATGTGACTTGGCTCCCCACACAAATATGCCGCCCCGGGCGGCTGCCTGGTTCGCCCGTACCTAAAACCGCCACTGCCTATCCCTTATGCGGCCTTACAAAGACGCCTTCGTGGACCTCTACAAATTGATCTCCATATCTCTGACCCTGCCTGTAACATCTGCGAGCTGCGAGCGCAGTTTTTCTTGTCTGCGTCGCTTGAAGAGCTACCTGAGGAATAGCAGTAGGGATGGCCGAACCAGTGACCTTGCACTTCTGGCGATTAACCCTCTGCGAGCACGGGCCTTGGACATCGACAGGATCATAGATGCCTTCGCTCTCAACCACCACAACAGGCACATTGTCCTGTTATGAAGACGTAGGTAAGTGAAAGATTTTCCCGTGTTGTCTGTTGCATTCTGCTGGGTTTTTGCAATTGGGTTTACAATGTGTTTTTCTGTCACATTGTTCTTGTTTAGGTGGAAAATGACACCTGATCTGCTGGCTTGCCTATATTTTGGTTTTTCTTAAGGATTTTTAAGCATAGTTTTGTGCGCAATTTTTGATACACTTTTTGATCTCTTATTATTGTGGTTTTGAGTGCCTACTGTTTGGTTTCATTCATGTTTTGATTGTGACCTAAAATAATATACTCTTTTTGAAAGCATTTCTGACTCTTTGCCTGTTTAAGTTAATTCTATCTGACATTCTAATCTGCCGTCTTTAGTTAGAAGTGTATTGAACTTGGCATGTTTAGTTTAATTTGTCGCTCATGGTAGTGGTGACCTGGTAGTCATCTGGCGCAAACTTTAATCCACACACTGAATCCCCAAAGACCTGTTAGAGAGCAAACGTGTAAACATATGTGACGATATGGTGGGGAGGTGTTGTAGTAGAGAAAAATGAGACTCATATGCTATCACCCTAATTTCATAGCACCCTCAGTAAAACGCAGAGCACCCCCATAGCACCACCAGAAAAAAATCTCTGGCGCCGCCACTGCCGAGAAGCCCAATCCCTAAGAGAGCTCCCCGCGCTACGGCCATCCGGAGGCGCACAGAGCTTTTGGCCATGATATTATTATACAATTATGTTATATTACATACTATTATATAAAGAGTTCCGGGGGTCGCAAACGGCAACAATCACTTTCTCCTCAATGCTGCAGTTCACCCCGGACTGCACTGCACTGAGTTGGCCGGTTGAACGCTGATTGGCTGTTACGTTACACATGTCACTCAGTGGCCACGCTGTTGAACGCCGATTGGCTGTCATCACGCAAATGTCGCGTCAAAGTTTAAATATTTTTAAAGATTGATAGATTGGGGAACATAGGGATGACCCCTACTGCCCCATGTTAGGATTATAACATGTGCTGCCCCATGAAAGGATTATAACATGTACTGCCCCATGTATGGATTATAACATGTACTGCACCAGTTCTTTGTAAACGTATGTTTCATAACGCATACGTCATAATGCTTGTTTTGGACTCCATTTTGTGTGTTGCTGATGCTGATGCTAACGCTACGGTGCTCCCGCCCTGTGCTCCTCAGAGGCAGTTCTGGCAGAGCTACACCGGTGAGCAGCCTCTGTCCTCCCCAGCTCCACACTCTGGACCAGTCCATCATTGATCGGGTCCAGCTGAACTATTGATCATGATTCTAATCATGTGGGATGCACTGATCGGATGTTGATGTCTTTAGTCGACCAAAGGGTGGTGTTGACATCCAAACACTGTGTGTGTGTGTGTGTGTGTGTGTGTGTGTGTGTGTGTGTGTGTGTGTGTGTGTGTGTGTGTGTGTGTGTGTGCATGTTTCTGTTTCTGTCTTTGTGTGTGTGTCAGCCCGGGACCCCTGTGCTGCAAAGCCCTGTCTGAACAACGGTACCTGCGTGACTGCGTCCCGCTGGACTCCTCCTACCGGTGCAGCTGTAGTGAGTGCTTTGAGGGCCGCGACTGCCAGACAGGTACACAACGCTACACAAAGCTACCCACGCTACACAACACTACACAACACTACACAACGTGACACAACGCTACACAACGCGACTGTGAAAATGAGTTTCCTTGATGCACAATGTGGTTGATAAAGTGCATATTTTTACTTAAATGTGCCATGGCATAAAAATCTCACTTTATGATGTTTTCTAACATAAATATGAGTTCCCCTAACCTGCCTATGGTCCCCCAGTGGCTAAAACTTGCGTTCGGTGTAAAACGATCACTAGGTGTTCTGCTCGCCTTTGAAAAAACTGAGGCTCATTCACGCTGAATTGGATGTGGTTTCATATGTCGTCACATAGCACCTAAGCTCCTCCCCTCTACTCTGCCTGGCCCGCCCAGAGAATTTAGCCCGCCAATGAGACACGGCCGTGCGAGCGCCACATGTGTGTGTGTGTGAATACACACACTGTAACGCAATTGTTTTTTGTCGGTTCTTTGACGTCTCTTGTATTTCCACAACGAGACTGTAGTGGGGGTTATCTCAGCCATGGTTGAGAAGGAATTGGGGGAAAGGAACTTTGGCTTTGACTCCCTGAAGTACATGAACTGCGACATGCCGCCGGTTGCCACGAGGCACCACCGCCGCGAAGCATCACCGCCCGGCAGCGGGCAGCCGGCAGCAGGCAGAGCGCGGTTCAGTCTACTTAAGATTGATGTGAAAGTGGAAGAACAAGAGACGTCGGAGAACCCGACAAAGTCGTTTCTGATTCATAATATCATCTGGAGGCGCACACAGCTTTTGGCCGTGATAATATGTCGTTTTTGATATAGATATCTATGCATTATATGATATTATAGAGCTCCAGGACTGTAACGCAAGTGTTGTACACTTCCTTGTTATTTGGATAACCGTTCTGCTTTTGGTGTTATGGCGCATAACACGTCGGACTCTCGTCTCTGGTATTTCTACAACGAGACTCGTAGTGGGGGTTATCTCAGCCATGGTTGAGAATGAATTATGGGAAAGGAACTTTGGCTTTGACTCCCTCAAGAACATGAACCACGACATGGAGGAGAAAGGGATTGTTCTCAGCGAATGTCTCCCGCTTGAGCCCCGCTTCCCGCTGCCGAGGGACCACCGCCTCGGCGCTGCAGGAGGCGGAGGTTCCTAAGCGATGATGCGGACGTGGAAGAACGTTTGAGATTCATAATATCGGCTCACACAGCTTTTGGCCGGGATAATATATATTATATGATATAGATATCTATGTATATGATATTATTTAGAAATAGAGCTCCAGGACTCCCGTGTGTTCTAGAATATTTACAGAACACGGCTAAAGGCTGTGTGCGCCTCGATACATCCACTGTAAAAAGAGAGCATGGTACCGTGGCTGCAAGCTGCTCAGGGCCACACCCCCACCCTCCTCCTTGACCCACCTCGCGCCTCCTCATTTGCATTATATCTACAGACACCAAAACAGCGCATTTGGGGGAAGCTCAATGTGCGACTAGCTCGGAGTGGCTGTAACTCTGCACCACAGCTGAGTTACAGTCGATTCGATTCACTTGCACAACTCAAGGCTCCCTCCAGTCTAGATCTCTGGCCCTCTTAGAGTTCCCTCTGAGAGTCCTCAGCCATTGCTTTCCTCTGCCACTACTGTTTTGTCAAGGCTTGGCAATAGCTCCCCACAAGGCTCACGACAGCAACAAGGAGTTGCCGAGCTATTCCTCCTTCAGGCTCTGGCCAACCCCACAGGATTTGAACTCCACCAGTGATCTCTTTCCTAGCAGGTCTCTTCGTCTACCTGCTCACCTTTCACTGCAGTCCACCTTGAAGCTGCACTCGGCTGGAGGAAACATCCCACCACTGCCACCAAATGTGAAAAAATAGTTTCCTTGACGCACAATGTTGTTGGTAAAAAGCATATTTTTACTTAAAACAAACAATACCACAACAGTTGATTCACTTGCACAACTCAAGCCTCCCTCCAGTCTAGAACTCTGGCCCTCTTAAGGAGCACCAGAATGGGTGTGGCTCAATTAACCTATGAGCCACAGCTGCAGACTATTACAGGGCTAACAGCCAGACTGGAACATGTGCATCTTTTAAAATATGACCACACAACGCTACACACCGCAAAACAACGATACACACTCTACACAACACTACACAACGCTACGAAACGCTACACAACACTACACTCTACACAACACTACAGAACGCTACTCACTCTACACAACACTACACACTCTACACAACGCTACACAATGCTACACAACTCATGGCCCGGGGGCCAATTGAGGCCCGCAGGATAATATTTTGTGGCCCCCTACTTGACATCAAAATTTTGTGGTAGTGCGGCCCACTCGCTGTTGTCAAACCCACATTTTTGCTGAGTGGCTTGCAGCGCTTTTTTATCACTTGTGATAGGATGACCAGATGTCCCGGTTTTGCCGGGACAGTCCCAATTTTATGTTGCGTGTCCTGAGTCCCGACAAAAGCCAAAGGACCCTAAAATGTCCCAGGTTCAACCAACCGCTTAGAAATGTGCCCTGATGTCAGCGATTACATAGCCAACGTGATCTAATTATAGCCCGATCATTAATTTAGATTTGGTCAGATATGCACTTCTTTTTTGTGGAATACTTGATGCGGCCCAGCCTGACCCAGACTCTACCTCCAGCAGCCCCCAGGTAAGTTGAGTTTGAGACTCCTGCTCTACACACCATACACACTCTACACAACACTACACAATGCTACACAACTATAGTCTGGCTATTGCCAGACCAAGCTCAATCGTAGATTGCACGTTGGTCTGGGGAAGCTGCCGTCATTTTCTTCAGCACAAGAGGCGTGATCAACGGGCCAAGTTCAGCTGACTGTACGCGATTGGCTGCTTGCCGTCGCTTCACTGTCGTCATTGTGTTAAACCAGCCAATAGCGCGCCAAGGGGAAAAGCCAGCTTGGTGATTGGCTCCCGCAAAAACGTATCGGAAGCAGAAAGAAATGTATTGCTCTTCTCCAGACCTTTGTCTGGAGGGCGAACTCAAATTGCCGGCAGAATGGGCGGGGCTACCCAGTCTAACAAAACTGCACTCTCTTCACCATCTCACTCTACACACCACTCCACACTACACTCTCTACACATCACTCGACATCCCCCAGTAACCCCAGTAAACCCAGTAAACCCAGTAACCCCCACCCCCTCCAGCGTTCGAGGACTCCCTGGGGTGTGTGTATCTGAACGGCGGCTGTGAGCAGTTCTGCGACGACTCGGGGCCACGACGCCGCTGCTCCTGTGCTGAGGGTCACAGCCTGGGGCTCGACGGCAGGGCCTGTGTAGCCCACGGTAAGGACCGGGGGGGTCCCCGACGGGGGGGGGGGGGGGTGGCACTGTGAGGGCCGGTACGAGGGGGAGGGGCTGGGACTGGTACCAGGGGGAGGGACTGGGACTGGTACCAGGGTGAGGGACTGTAGGTACTGGTACAGTGCTGGTACTGGTCCTGGTGGTACTGATCCTGGTAGTAACAGTACTGGTCCTGGTGGTAACAGTACTGGTGCTGGTGGTAACAGTACTGGTCCTGGTGTTACTGGTCCTGGTGGTAACAGTACTGGTCCTGGTAGTACTGGTCCTGGTGGTACTGGTCCTGGTAGTAACAGTACTGGTCCTGGTGGTAACAGTACTGGTGCTGGTGGTAACAGTACTGGTCCTGGTGATACTGGTCCTGGTGGTAACAGTACTGGTCCTGGTAGTAACAGTACTGGTCCTGGTGGTACTGGTCCTGGTAGTAACAGTATTGGTCCTGGTGGTAACAGTACTGGTCCTGGTGGTAACAGTACTGGTCCTGGTGGTACTGGTCCTGGTAGTAACAGTATTGGTCCTGGTAGTAACAGTACTGGTCCTGGTGGTAACAGTACTGGTCTTGATGGTAACAGTACTTGTCCTGGTGGTAACAGTACTGGTCCTGGTGGTAACAGTACTGGTCCTGGTAGTAACAGTACTTGTCCTGGTGGTAACAGTACTGGTCCTGGTGGTACTGGTCCTGGTAGTAACAGTACTGGTGGTACTGGTCATGGTACTGGTAGTAACAGTACTGATCCTGGTGGTAACAGTACTGGTCCTGGTGGTAACAGTACTGGTGCTGGTGGTAACAGTACTGGTCCTGGGGGTAACAGTACTGGTGGTAACAGTACTGGTCCTGGTGGTAACAGTACTGGTGCTGGTGGTAACAGTACTGGTGGTACTGGTCCTGGTGGTACTGGTCCTGGTGGTACTGGTCCTGGTGATACTGGTCCTGGTGGTAACAGTACTGGTGCTGCTTTGTTCCAGTGGAGTTCCCCTGCGGAGTGGTCCCGGTCCAGAACCAGAGCCAGACCTCTGGGGCCCAGATGTGCCTGGTGGGGAGCAGCCAGTGTCCCCGGGGGGAATGCCCCTGGCAGGTAACCCCGACCCCTGACCTCTGACCCCTGACCCCTCCTCCCTTCTCCTGACCTCAGTACAGTTTACATAGCTGAGGAGCTCAGCCCGCATGGGTGTTACGCTGGGATTCCGGCGGACACGTTACAGCCGCGTTACGCCTCGTGCCCACTACCTCCGTCCGTTGACTGATCCCCATTGACTTTGAATGGGGACGGACGCGCAATGCATTGTGGATCCGTCCGTTCCGTTGGAGCCTTTGGCTCCGTCAAAAAGTTGAACATTTTTCAACTTTTTCGGCAGCGACGGATCCGTCATCCAATCAGATCGCGTATGCAAATTTAAGCACTGTGACGCGACTCGGGCTGACGATACTGGAAAGCGGGAAAGCGGGAAAGTGGGCACGAAGCGTAATGCTTCGTGCCCACTGCACCGTCAGTCAACGGATGTGGGAAGGCGTGGCTGACGGATGGGGGAGTAGTCTTTGCAGAGGCATCCGTCAGCCAATCAAATCGCTTCGCCGGGTTCTTCCCGCTTCTTCCTGCTCGTTGCGATGTAAGTTGACCCGCTTTCCCGCTTTCCAGTATCGTCAGAGCCCGTGTCGCGTCGCAGTGCTTAAATTTGCATACGCGATCTGATTGGATGACGGATAACTCTGCAAAGACTACTCCCCCATCCCCATCAGAAATACAGAAATAATTATAATAATACAGCTAATGTACATTGAAAGTTACTTCATTATTTATGGACCTTTTTGAATGTTAAAACAGAAGTAATAATTACCACTCGTTTTTTTTTATATTTCGGTTTCTGAAACGAGAATCAAATGCCCAATATATACACAGACCCATCAGCTGGTGTACCCAGGGAACTCACAAGGTGTTAGGAAGCAAAGGAGTCTGAAATGACCCCACATGGTATCATGGACCTATTATGTGTGGGTGCAATAAATAAGACAGATATGATGATGGCGGTGCCAGCCCCACGTCAGGTTTCAAAAACAATTAATACTGAAACTGAATCTGAAACTTGATCTTGGAATGTATTTAACATGACATATTGTACAGGGGGAGGGCTGTGGCCGCAATCGATGGAGGAGGCAGTCAGGTGTGCAGGAAGACAACAACAGGAGTATGATGGACAGGGATCTGACATGGACAGGGAATTTTTTTATTTAAACATTCAGAGGAAATCAGGCCTACTGTAGGCCTATGTAAATACGATTAAAGATATCTAGGATAGTATAAATGATAA
Source organism: Gadus morhua (assembly GCF_902167405.1). Taxonomy (NCBI): domain Eukaryota; kingdom Metazoa; phylum Chordata; class Actinopteri; order Gadiformes; family Gadidae; genus Gadus; species Gadus morhua. The sequence continues at coordinate 11,622,568 of NC_044057.1, forward strand.
CTGTAAATGGCAGGTGTACTTTGCTTTTGATGGAGCCATAATGTTATATTAATAAGCATTTTATTGATGGACACCTTTCAGCACACCTTACATGCATAATTAATAAAATATTAAAAACACTTGGGTGAGGCGTGTTTGTCACTTATGGGAAAGAGCTGGAATGAGCTGGAGTAACGGAATAAGATGCAGCTGGGCAGGGCGCTGAGAAGTGATGCATGAGGCATGATGGTGGCACGGCAGACAAGTAGCATGATGGACTGGGATCTGATGAGGAAACAAAGATTTTCTAACTTAAGATAAAATATACTCTGATGTTTCCAGTTTCTGCAAACAGAAGAGAAGGGGTTTAGTTAAGGCCTTGTATCATTAATAAGATAGACTGACAATCAATAACAAACAAAAAAATAAAACTAAGTCTTAGTTTAAAGCCCACTCACCACGCCAAGGTGCAGGCCAAGAGTGGGAACATAGAACAAAGACTCACATCACAAATTCAGTCACAACATGAAAAAAACCCATAGATGCATGAAACATGTACATAACTACGAGACCATAGACCCCACATCAAACTCAGACAGTCACAACATGTAAATAAACATAAATACATGAAACATTTACATAAATACGAGACCATAAGATATGTTTGGGTTTCTCTTGTTTTATCTTAAAAACGAAATACACATAACATTAAGCAAAGGGAAGAAAATAAAAGTAATAATAGATAAAGCTAAACTCAGTTAGTGATGGGCATACATTTAAATGTACAAAAATTACAGAGGTCATTGATCGGATGTGCTGTTCAAAAAGAAATGCACTATTAAACTATGCCTTGTGCTCCGTTATGCAAGCTCCAAGTCTACAATTGAACAATGTCTTTTTGCATTTTTGAGTGCTTTGTGCCAAATTGTGCTCCGTCATGCAAGCTCCAAGTGTCACACTGCTTAGAAACAGATTCCTTCCAACTAACTATTTACGAAAAATGCAATCAATAACATATGTACAAATAAATGGTTACATTTCAACCAGCAACGAAGTTGGAGTGGCCTACACACATAAATAATTGTAATACACCAACATTGTTAACTGTCATACATAGGTAGCTAAACAAGCTAATGAAAAATTAAATACCAACGCTGAAATGTTAGACTATTAACAATAATATAAAATGATACCGTAATGCACCTGTTCTTTGTCTTTGGATCTTTTGAATAAATGGATCAATATATGGTGAATCACAATGATCTGTCACGGTTAGCGGGTGGCAGGCAGGCAGGTAGGACAGTTCGGGTAAAACGGTAATTTATTAACTCAAAAGGCAAAGAACACGGGTGACGCGGGTAACACAGTGAACACCGGGAACACTGTGATCACCGGGAAAACGGGGAACACGGGGAACACACAGGACACAACTCACCACAAACTAGAATGATCCGTCCAAGAACAAAGGAAAGACAAGGGCTTGAATACAAAACACACACAGGGCACGCAACGAGTAACAGCTGAAACACATAAGGGGAGGGAGCAGTAATCAAACAGGAGGGAAACCTGACATGTGGAGAAACAAGACCGATACCAAAGTAAAACAGACACACCAAAACAAGACAAGGAAACCGACAGACCATGACATGATCCCAAGCAGAGGACCGTGAGAGTTATTGAGCAGCAGCTGAACCAGTCTAAAAATCGGACACGTTAACGGAGCCGTGAGAGCACTGAACTATGCCCTCTCGGATGCCAGGTCGAAACAACATTTGTTTCACTACGACTCCTTTCAGCTGCACACCTCCTTCTCCAGCAAAAAATAATTAGAGAGAACGGCTAATAAAACGCTTGAGGTGGCGTTTTGAAAAGAAAAAACGTAATTTTTTTTAGGACATGGCATGAAGATAATTATGACCCTTTGATTGATCTCCAGACATTTTTTGCGGAGACACATTCCTATTCCCCACTTGTATTGGAGTGAACGGAGATATCTACTTCTGGGTCCCATGAATCGAGGGACCCGTCCACAGCCCGCTTAAACAGCTGCAATACCAGGCTTGGCTGCTGAGCACTGGTGGATTGCGGAAGTATGCACTGTTCCTGGGGGCTTGCTTCTGCCCTGCGTGCATTTCCACCGGGCACGTTACGGCAGAGTGGTCTCAGGTGAGGGGCCAGACTAAGAATGGTTCAAAAACTCCAATGAATATCGAAAAAAGAGGAGATGTGACCCGGCCCGGAGGAAGCCCGGGGCCCCCGTCTGGAGCCAGGCCCAGACGGAGGGCTCGATGGCGAGCGCCTGGTGGCCGGGTTTGCCACGGAGCCCGGTCGGGCACAGCCCGAACACACTACGTGGCACCCCCCCTCTCTTCATCCCATGGGCCCACCACCTGTGGGAAGACCCGTTGGGGTCGGGTGCGCAGCCACATGGGTGGCAGCGAAGGTCAGGGGTCTCGACGGACTAGACCCGGGCGGCAGAAGCTGGCTCTGGGGACGTGGAACGTCACCTCGCTGTGGGGAAAGGAACCGGAGCTTGTGAGGGAGGTGGAGCGCTATCAGTTAGATCTGGTGGGGCTTACCTCCACGCACAGTCTCAGCTCCGGTACCGTACTCCTGGATAAGGGTTGGACTCTATTCTTCTCCGGAGTTGCCGAGGGCGTGAGGCGCCGGGCGGGTGTGGGGATACTCATAAATCCCCGGCTGAGCGCCGCGGTGTTGGAGTTTACCCCGGTAGACGAGAGGGTCGCCTCCCTGCGCCTAAGGGTTGTAGGGGGGAAAACTCTGACTGTTGTTTGTGCGTATGCACCAAACAGCAGTTCAGAGTACTCGGCCTTCTTGGAGACCCTGAATGGAGTCCTGTATGGGGCTCCAGTAGGGGACTCCGTAGTTCTGCTGGGAGACTTCAACGCCCACGTGGGCAACGATGGAGACACCTGAGGTGCGTTCAAGTTCAGCGAACATAGGCGAAGGTTCGCAACGAACGCGTTGACATTATACAATTAATTATGAACGATTTGTGAACACCGTTCTAAACAAACTGTAAACGAAAAAAATGGATACGAAGGCCATGGTATTAGCGGCAGCCTCCATGTTAATGGAAGAGTTTACAGAAGAGGGTTTGCAAGTGGTCGACCTCGTTGAAAGCCTAATGCAGACAACCAGTACGGAAAATTCAAGAATAGAGGGCTACGTCACCGAAGTTGTACCCACTTACTGCGAAATCGCATTTTAGGATGCAAAAGACAACAGTTGAAGTAAGGGTGTAGATAGGCTATATGAAACGTTTTATCTATTGCTTTCTGTGAAGGAAAGGAGTAAATGATTTCAATATAGTTTAGTTTAATGCCATGGCAACGAATGTCACGTAGCCAAAGTGTTTGTGGAGAACTACCTCTTCAGACAGTTTGCCTATGTTCGTAAACGTTTGCTTGCTTATGTTCGTTTAACGGAAAATGTTTAAAATCGTTTGTGATTCTGAACGCACCTCTGGAGAGGCGTGGTGGGGAGGAACGGCCTCCCTGATCTAAACCCGAGCGGTCGTTTGTTATTGGACTTCTGTGCTATTTATGGATTATCCATAACGAACACCATGTTCGAACATAAGGGTGCTCATATGTGTACCTGTTACCAGAGTACCCTAGGCCGAAGATCGATGATCGATTTCGTGATCGTGTCATCTGATCTGAGGCCGCATGTTTTGGACACTCGGGTTAAGAGAGGGGCGGAACTGTCAACCGACCACCATCTGGTGGTGAGTTGGATCAGGGAATGGGGGAAATTTCCGGATAGACCTGGTAAGCCCAAACGAGTAATGCGGGTGAATTGGGAACGTCTGGAGGAGGCCCCCGTCCTAGGTATTTTCAACTCACCCCTCCGACTGAGTTTTTCTGGCATTCCTGTGGAGGTTGGGGGCATTGAGCCGGAGTGGGCGGTGTTCAAAGCCTCCATTGCTGAAGCTGCGGTGGCAAGCTGTGGCCTCAGGGTCTTAGGCTCCTCAAGGAGCGGTAACCCTCGGACACCGTGGTGGACACCGGTGGTCAGGGAAGCCGTCCGATTGAAGAAGGAGGCCTTCCGGGATATGATATCCTGGAGGACTCGGTTGCAGGGTACCGACAGGCTCGAAGGGCTGCAACTGCTGCCGTGTCGGAGGCTAAGGAGCGGGTGTGGGAGAAGTTCGGAGAGGCCATGGAGAAGGACTTTCGGTCGGCACCAAAGTGTTTCTGGAAGACTATCCGGCACCTCAGGAGGGGGAAACGGGGAACCATCCAAGCTGTGTACAGTAAGGATGGGACTCTGTTGACCTCAACTGAGGAGGTTGTCGGACGTTGGAAGGAACACTTTGAGGAACTCCTGAATCCGAATAACACGCCCTCTATGTTGGAGGCAGAGCTCGAGGTTGATGGTGTTTCGTTGTCAATTTCCCTGGTGGAGGTCACTGAGGTAGTCAAACATCTCCGCAGTGGCAAAGCCCCAGGGATTGATGAGATCCAGCCAGAAATGCTAAAGGCTCTGGGTGTTGAGGGGCTGTCATGGTTGACACGCCTATTCAACATCGCGTGGGAGTTGGGTACAGTGCCAAAGGAGTGGCAAACCGGGGTGGTGGTTCCCCTGTTCAAAAAGGGGGACCAGAGAGTGTGTGCCAATTACCGGGGTATCACACTTCTCAGCCTCCCTGGTAAAGTCTACTCCAAGGTGCTGGAAAGGAGGGTTCGGCCGATCGTCGAACCTCAGATTGAAGAGGAACAATGCCCCAGACGTGGAACTACGGACCAGCTCTTCACTCTCGCAAGGATCCTGGCAACCTGGTCTCACAGGAATCCGTGTAATGACTACGGACGCTTAACTCGAAATCCGTGGCCACATCACGGAAACACGCCGATTTCCGTGATGTGGCCACGGAATTCTCTCCAATGCAAGTTAATGACACTGATGTTCCGTGGCTCACACACAGATCCCCGTTTCAACGAGCGAGTCGACCACGGGGATTAATTCAAAACCCGTGGTGGTCTCACTGAAACACTTAAATTGTCCTTGATGTGTCCACGGAAGTTGCTCCAATGCAAGTAAATGACACTGATATTCCGTGGCACACACACACAGATTCTCGTTTCAATCTGTGTGTGTGCCAAAGTTGACCACGGCGGGGGCTTGACTCAAAATCCGTGCTGGTCTGACGGAATCACTTAAACACATTCTCACTCCGAACGCGTCGATTTTTGTCGAACGGTCAGTGACTTTGGCTTCAGTTTCTGACGCAAAAGGGTACCCTTGTGCTTCTTTTTTTGATGCATGGGGTTTTCAACTCGTTACAATGTAACCCCTTCACGGGGGACCCGACGGCTGCGCATAGAGACGCTATGAGCATTCATCCCATTGGCTAACGGTGGACCTTGCGCTTCTTTTTTCGACGCAGGGGGTTTTCCACTCATTGCAATGTAATCCCTCCACGGCAAAATATGAAGCTATGAGCATTCATCCCATTGGCTAACGGAAGAGCCGATGGCTGCACATAGAGACGCTATGAGCATTCATCCCATTGGCTAACGGAGGACCATGTGCTTCTTTTTTCGACGCAGGGGGTTTTCCACTCATTGCAATGTAATCCCTCCACGGCAATATATGAAGCTATGAGCATTCATCCCATTGGCTAACGGAAGACCCGGTGGCTGCACATTAACGGCGAAGTTACAGTGATATCTGTGACATTCCTCAACACAACTACACCAACCTGTCCTTGTTAATTACAAAACATGTATGGGTTAAGTTTATGGGCATCAGTTGTCCTGTTTTGTGTTTTGATTGAGAGAAACAATCGTTTTTTTGATCAGTGTTGGGTAGCTGAGGTCGTTGCTATAGAGGCCACGTCCGTGCGCTTTTTTTGACAACTGACAGAGCAACCCTTTCTCATCAAAATTACGTTCCCAGAGAACTATTCGGCATTCTCAATTACGTTTGTCTAAAAAACGTATTTTGTCCGTGATAACGTTTTATTGAACATATTGTAATGACCTCGCCGGTGACATAACGATGTCGAGTCATTAGTAATTGAAGGAACTTTTAATGAACCAAAACCAGGTCACTGAAACCCGTAACCAACGGCAGAAATCCCACCCAAAACAAACCCCGGTTACCCCGGCTACCCCCAACACGATCTCACTCACGTGCAGGCCCCCACCCTCGTGTTCTTCCAAGGCCCTCCCCCAGCTGACCTAATGATTCGCCCCCACACTGATTGGCAAGAAGAACATTACAATACACGCACACAGAACAACTGGCATAACGGACAACGAAATACAATGCAAGACATAACACACAAACTATTTAACTGTCCCAGGGTCGCTACCATATCGTAAATCGTAAAATAATCGAATTCGTTCTCAGCCTATTTTTGCCATTTATTTACCGTGTTACTATGGCAGAATAAAGAATAAATTCATGCATTATCATTCAACTTGAACATGTGTTTTTACAGTATAGAGTGGTGGAGAGGGATGACGTATGTTGGCAAACCCGGAAGTGAGCGTCGCCCTCGGTTCCCTTGACAAAAAGCCAACGGGTTTTCCATTGGATTTTGGATTATTGCAGAAAAATCCTCAACTCCTTTTTTCAACGGGGCTGAATCCAGTCACTTGACCGTCATGGTTGCTATGGTGGTTGCTATCGACCGCCCCCTCTAACGGCCTGATTCCACCGGACGCGTTACGGCAACATTACGGCCGCGGCACGTCTTGGCCGCGGTCACCGCAGCAGATAGGTTCCACTCTAATCAATGAGACCATTTCCACCGGGCGCGGCTGCGGAACGTCCCAGCAGCGTCCCAGGAGCGGCTTGCCGTACCGCAGCGCTATCATTCCGTAGCATTCCTATTTTTGCCGCAAGCCGTTGCTGAACCGCGTCAATTTCAACAGAGCAGATCGAGCAGGCCAGGAAGTGAAAAAGTAAAAGCCATAGAGCATCCCGTCAATTTTCAAAATAAAACACAATACTCAGCTCATGTAGCCTATCACAACGTCATTTATGTACCAAATCATCCTTCAATAAGGGCAAATGGCCGGAAGGACAAAGCGTGGCATTTAATTGCAGTAGTTTTGGGAGTGGAAGGCGAGTACATTAGGTTTAGGATTATCGCGTGATCTCGTGATCTCGCGTGAATACGGCTGCCGCTGCGCTGCCGTAACGCGCCCGGTGGAAATGCAAGCAGGGCAAAGTCGCGGCCAAGACGTGCCGCAGCCGTAACGCTGCCGTAACGCGTCCGGTGGAATCCCCGGGTAATACTCGTGGCTCTAAAAACCACGCAGCAAAGGAGCTGCCGTCAATTGGGTTGTTTTTGTCGTAAACTAGGGTCCGATGGTTGAAAAATAGACAGATATTCCAAGGTATCCTTAAAAAGCAGCTTGGATGTGTTTATTTTCTGCAGTTTAGACTTCTTCTGTAACTAATTTTTGAAAGCAAAACACCAAGCTCATTGATTTAACAAGGGAGGGTTATTTGAAACAATTTATTAAATAAATATTTGTGAGAGGTCATTCCTTCTCCTGATTTTACTTCCTATTTATGTCTAGGGTAAACCCCTACTGTCCACAAGCATCCCCCCCTCCCCATATGGATTTGGAGAATTGTTGCCACGTCCCAGTGGTGGAGGTATCATATATATATGAAAGAGGGCATTCAATTATAGCCTACTACAATGATCAATTAGGAGGCCGAAGCCCTAAAGGAAGTGATGCAATAGGTGACTGAGTCGACAACATTTAAGTAAGCTGTATAGGGTCTCTTATATATCAAAGGGGGTCTCAAAGGACGCATACGCTTCAACCTGTGGCTCCAGCACTACAGGAAATGACTCAGCAAGTGCTCCATCTCGTTGCAACTCACCCAGCGGCTCGCTTGCAAGATTTTGGCCTGAAGTTCTTCCCAGACCTACACCCTAGCCATCCAACATGCATATCTGAGAATCAGGCCTCTCTTTAATAATGACAAAAAGTTATGAGAGAAACACACATTAACTTTTTGTTATCTCATAAGCGGCGTGGTGCCGGCTCCTTTTGACCTTTTGACCCCCGACTTCAAAAACGTGGCCACAGGCCAGCTGTGTCTACACACCTTTAGCCACAAATGTACACCTCCATCCCACAAAAAATGGGGACTAGAAACTAACCTCTGTCTTATGTGCATTTACTGTACTGTTGGAGGTCACGCCCCTTTGCCGACCTTTTCGAGATAGCTAGGGATGCTAAAATGTTTACACACATTTCCCGGGGCCCCGTGAACGATATATCCGAGATTTGGAGTTCTAAAAAGGTTTTCCCAAATGGAGTGTAATTTGGACAAAGCCCCTCAGAAGTGTAGCCTGCAAGACCTAATGGTTCAGAATGTGGTGGAAAAACTGTTTTTGGGATAGGAAGGTCCTACCGCCCTGAAATTGTAATACCTTATTCTAGGGCCTAACTGGGACCTCCGCACCGAAACTTGGCCCGGTCGGACCCCGAGGGCAGGAATGGGGGGCCCTTCCTGCCCGAAACTTGGCCAGGTCAGGCCCCGAGGGCAAACCTTGTATACTCAATCCTGACACATATTGAGCAGTATCAAAAAATTTTCCCCTCACATTCCTTTTTCCGGCATCCTCGAGACCCAGCAACCTTATAACTAGGGCCACACAACTCATTCGGACTGAAACCTGTGCTTTTCTGCACAACTTCTCTGGTTGCCAACAGGAGCCAAGGAAACCCCTCTTCCCAGTCTACCTTCAACTCAGTACAGTAAGCGCGGAGTAATGATTATAAATGATGATGAAATCGCTCCAGTGCACCCTGACTTTGAGGATGATATGCCGACGATTTATTATGTTTAATGTGAAGTTGCTGCAGGACCTGGGCAAACAACCGGGATGTGAAATTTGAGCCTTGATCGCTCTGGATTACTTTGGGGATCCCAAACACAGAGATTACCTTGCTAAGGGCTCTAACCACTGACTTGGCAGAAATGGTGTTCAGTGGATAAAAAGCTGGATACCTGGTGGCCTGACACATCACAGTCAACAAATACTGACTACCCGATCTTGACCGAGGTAGCGGGCCAACACAATCAATAATCAAATGTTCAAATGGTTGACTTATCACAGGTATAGGATGTAAGGGAGCAGGTGTAATGCACTGATTTGGTTTTCCTGTCACCTGGCAAGTATGACAGGTCCTAATGTAAGCCGCTATCTTCCGCTTCAGACGAGGCCAAAAAAAGTCGCAGTACACGATCATAAGTCTTCCTCACCCCCATATGTCCAGCTACATTATCCTGAGCCATCTTGATCACAGATTGTCTATACTTCACTGGAAGCACAACCTGCTCCACTAAACCCCCAGCAAAATTCTCACCATGAGGGATCCACCTCCTCATCAGCAGATCACGATGGAGAAAATACCCTCCAGAGTTGTTTCCCACATTGCGAGAAGGCTGTTAGCCTGACAGCCTGATCAAAAAGTTATTTTAGTGAAAGATCATCGTTCTGGTCCTTCACGAATTCTACACGAGAAACAGACGCAAGATCAGATGGCCACATTAATGCAAATTCGGCATCCTTACCCTTTCCTGCATCAGCCTTTGACACGTCAACACTAGGCAGCACACTCATAGAATGAGTTACTGCGCACACAGGAGACACTGACTGCTCGAGGACCCCAGAACCCTGTGCCCTTACAGTCGATGAAGCGCCAAACCCCTGTGAGGTCACCTCAAAAGCTGATGCATCAGGCCACTTAGGCAAGGCAAGGCAACTTTATTTATATAGCACTTTTCATACACAAGGCTCAAAGTGCTTCACATATAAACATTGTCATACAATAAAATAAAATAATGGATAAGTAAAAGAAAACATATGCAAAGAAATGGGTAAAATAGAAAGTTCAAAAGGCATTTTAGTATTAAAATAGAAAATAAAGGCAAAGTTAAAAAAGCTTTTTATTGCAATGTATTTAAGATTTAGCAGAAAGCTATAGCAAACATAAAAGTCTTCAGTCTTGTTTTAAAGGTTCTCAGAGTTGGGGCAAGTCTTAAATCCTCTGGGAGTTTATTCCCGCTATTTGTTGCATAGTAACTAAATCCTTCTTTCCCATGTTTTGTGTTTACTCTGGGGATAATTAACAGATTGGTCTCAGAGGATCTTAGTGGTCTAGAAGGCTTATGTAGTAGAAGCATATCAGTTAAATATTTTGGGCCTAAACCATGTAGGGATTTATAGGTTAGCAACATGATTTTAAAATCAATTCTCTGACCTACAGGAAGCCAATGTAACGATTTCAGAATTGGTGTGATATTATCAAATTTTTTGGTCTTTCTTAGAACTCTAGCAGCAGCATTCTGAACAAGCTGAAGCTTCCTCAGAGTTTGATTTGGGAGACCTGTAAGGAGACCATTGCAGTAATCAAGCTTACTAGTGATAAAGACATGTACAAGTTTTTGTAAGTTACACTTACATGCTCCTGCAAAATCATTGCCTAAAATAATGTCAACACCATCGACTGGTAATGCTGGACGCACACCAACCTCCACATCCCTCTGTCCCAAACTGCAAGACAACCGAACTGTATGAACAGGCACAAAAATAGGTTCAATCCCATTCCTCTGATTGGAACAAGACTCCCTGTGTCCGAGTTTGGAGAGAAATGCAAGACCGACTCCCTGATGAAGGTATTTAATGCCCAAGAATCTCTCAAAATTTTGAGAGATTTGAGAGGAACCTTCTCACTGCTGTCAACTAGGGACACAAAACCATTTGATATAAATGGAGCATAGCCTAAAGCAATTTCCACTGTACACAGCATTTTAGTTTGCATCTGATACGGAGACACAATTTTATCAGTACTTCATCTTGAGCTACTAAGCGGAACAGTTGACCCAGCAGATTTAGCAGGCCATGTACTAAAACCCTTTTTTTGATTTTAGCAAGGGGCACTCATTCTTCCAATGACCCTCTCGCTGGCAATAATTACAAGTTGTAATATGTCTGTTGTTCCCAAATGTGCGTTGCTCTCCCTGTGAAGAACCCCGACTGGAATCTGATTCATCTTTCTCCCCGCCAACTCTGAATCTTAACCGTTGACCTTGCTCCCCAAAGATACGTTTGTGTGTTAAAACATATTCGTCCGCGAGGTCGGCCGCTGCTTCAGGAGTTTTAACTTTTCGCTCACTGAAATAAGTTGCTATGAAGCTAGGCACAGACTGCTTACATTTTTCCATAACAACAAGGTTACACAGTTCTTCAAAGCGAACAACACTGGATGCCGAACACCAACGACCAAAATGTGTCACCAGCTCACTTGTAAACTCCACATGAGTTTGCTTCTCCCCTTTTTTCCAACTCCTGAATCGCTGCCTGTATGCTTCCGGGACTAATTCATAAGCCTTCAAGACGGCTTCCTTTACCACATTATACCCTGTGCATTGTTCTGCTGCTAATGCTGCATATGCCTTTTGGGCATTACCTGTAAAGACGCATTGAAGCAGCAAAATGCGTTCACTATCAGGCCAATTCTGGGCATCAGCGAGACGCTCAAACATAGAAAAAAAAGTGTCAGAGTCTTTCTTATCAAATTTAGGCAGTAATCTCAGATTCTTAGTGAAATCCATCCTAGATGAACCAATATAACTAGTTATGTCAGTTATTCCCATTTTACCTTCGTTAACTAGATCTAGTTTACATTGTTCTATTGCCTGTTCCGTTTTATGTTTCATTGTTTCCAACTCCAACTCCCTTTGTTGCTTAAACTTCTCATGTTCCATTTGTAACAACAGCTCCTTCTGCTGCTCAAAAGTGAAAGTACCCCCTGCTGAAACAGTTGTGCTTGGTAACTCATTACCGTAAGCAGGTGCCTGAACCCCTTCTTCCTTCAAACTTGCCTTAAGGATACATTTTATGGTGTCCTTCAGACGAGTGGCTGCAATCTGAACCTTGAAATAATCTGCAATTGACAAAAGTTGATCCTTTTTGCAGCTATCAAGCAATGCCTCAGAAGGAGACCGAAAAAAATCCTCTACAATAGAAGCCATTCTGCTCCAACCATAGCAACCTGAGCCAACCAAAAAAACAAGGTGCTATATAGGTAGCAATATAAGTACTATCTTAAAGGAACACTGGAGCTTCCCCTACCCTAGACTAGATAACCCCCAAAAGCTAACTATATAACTCCTCCCTAGTCTTCGTGTGATTATCGGCGGGGGCTATTTACTCACTGTAAACCAGTGGGTCTGAAAGGCCCCAGCTATGCAGTTACCCTCAGAACACCCTAGACGTGATCCCGAGCATTTAGCTCTACCCGCTTTACCACCACATAAAACAAAAAGGATGCAAACGAACTCTAGAATCTAAACTCTATCAGAGCAAGTTGCTAAGCCTGCCAGGAAAAACTCCAGAACCCATACCAAAATAGCAGCACCTGTAGATGTACCCCAAACAATCTACCCCAATCCAAACAAATGCTCTCTCAAAAGAACTTTTGACGTACCCCAAACAATCTACCCCAATCCAAACAAATGCTCTCTCAAAAGAACTACCAAACTGTCATGTGTGATACTCCTCCAAAATGGCCAATTTAACAATCCAAACCATTGTTTACGAGCCCCCACTTGTCACAGCCCGGCTCAAGGGAATGACAAGGAGGAGACCACACATGGTTTTAGTTCAACTATAATTGTTTATATAACCAACTACAGATAAAATAAATTAAGGTGATGATTGTCAATCAGTAATCAGTGCTGTGTGTGGATGAGTGGAGAGTGTAATGTATGTGCAAAGCAAAGCTAATCCAAAACCCTAAACAAATACGTCAAAGGAGAGAGAGAGATCAAGGCCCCGTTTACACGAAGGGAAAACGCAGATATTTCCACGCGGTTTGGCCCTCTCATTTACACGAAAACGCAGTTTTTATCACAGAAAACGATCATTTCTAAAAACTCCGGCCAAAGTGGAGATTTCTGAAAACGCCGGTTATGCGTTGTCGTGTCAGCGGGTAGAAACAGGGTTTTAGGTTCTGAAGCATCACATTATGCGCCAGGAAATGCTTAACGTCATATGAGCGCCCCATGTTTACAGTTTGTTTGTTACAGGAAGACGCTCGTGTTATTCGTTGTTGTTGATTCTGAGGATTCTGATTGGCTTGCATGGTTTTATCCTTCTCCCTACACTGCCGCCCATAGGTTTGACATAGTTATTGCGCTCTACGGCGTATTTATGCGTTTTGATGTAAACGACAACTTTGATGTAAACGACAATTGTGCACACAACGATGTTGTGTGCACAATGTCATTTTTGAAAACGGAGGGGGGGAAATATTTGTTTCTATAAATACCCTGCTACGTATAAACGTGGCCGAAGTGGCTGACTCCTACAGTTTATATAGCTGAGGAACTCAGCCCGCATAGGTGTTAGTCATTACACTGATCAGTCACTCAATCAGGAGGTGCCAGCGGACTGTCACACTACCTCTCTTGTACGCATGTATAAAACAAATGTTTATATGATTTAAGGCAGGGGTCTTCAATTAAAATTAAACAAGGTCCAGTTACTAAAAAATTCTTCCAAGAAAGGTCCGAACTTCTAACCTACCACGTCCTAATAGCCAACTTTGGTCAAATACAGTCAACACGGCATATTTCCTTATCAGTTCAGACTTATTTATTTTCAATTTCCAAATAGCTTACTTTTAACCATGAAAAACAATTAAGACAAAGTAACGCATCTTAACATTTCAAGTAAACAAAATGGGTACATTAGGCCTGCATTTCAAGTAAACATAAAAAGTGCATAAGGCCTACATGTCAAGTGAGCAGAACAGGAACCCCAGGCCTACATTTAAATCAACACAAAAAGAGCATTAAGCCTACATTTCAAGTAAGCAAAACAGGTACCCCATCTGTAGTGATTGAGACAACCTATGTTAGATCAATCCCCCTCTTTGACAGCATCTCCTTAATAGCCTCATAAATATCTTCCGGTAAACAAACGATTTGATTGGCTATTTTTTGAGTGACGCACATGCCGTGACAGACGGAGGGAGGGGGGGAATTCGGTGAGTGCATGATCTTCGCTCTGTGAAGATTCAACATGTCTCACAGGAATCCGTGAAATGACTATGGTCGGACGCTTAACTCGAAATCCGTGGCCACATCACGGAAACACGCCGATATCCGTGTGTGAGCCACGGAATAACAGTGTCATTTACTTGCATTGGAGCAAATTCCGTGGCCACATCACGGAAAATTGAGGTGATTCCGTCAGACCACCACGGATTTTGAGTTAAGCCCCCACTGTGGTCAAATGTGGCGCACACACAGATTGAAACGGGAGCACACACACAGATTGAAATGGGAATCTGTGTGTGTGCCAAGGAATATCATTGTCATTTACTTGCATTGGAGCAACTTCCGTGGACACAACTAGGACAATTTAAGTGTTTCAGTGAGACAAACCCGGGTTTTGAGTTAAGCCCCCGTGGTCGACTCGCTCGTTGAAACGGGGATCCGTGTGTGAGCCACGGAACATCAGCGTCATTAACTTGCATTGGGGCGAATTCCGTGGCCACATCACGGAAATCGGCGTGTTTCTGTGATGTGTCCACGGATTTCGAGTTATTTGTCCGTAGTCATTTCACGGATTCCTGTGAGACCAGGTTGGAAGATTCTGCCTTTCAATTTGTATTTCAGTAAAAAATGATTTTATAAACATAATCATGGTCTGGACCCGGACCGCGGTCCGCCGTTTGGAGATGCCTGATTAAGGGCATATGCTCCATCAATTTGAGATAGTTTGACAGCAAAATACTGACTGGTGAAGTAATAAACTCTTGTACAGATTAAATGTTTGATGATTTTTAAAGTAAAACAAAGTTTATAATCTTTAAATATAATTTTTTGCCCATTTTATTTGTGGCCCTCTTGTTAAACACTTGCCCCTCCTTGGCCCTCCTAGTAAAATGTGTTTAGAACTGCCACTGATCAGTTAAATCACCGTCACTGATTCTTGTTAAAGATTTGTTCTTTCAAACTGATTCGGTCGGAACCCATCACTAAGCAGTAGTAAAGCAAGGCACGGACAGGGCAGGGTTGGGGGTTCAACTCCCTGTGACTCAGTAGTAGAGCAAGGCACTTACACCAGCCGCGTTTACATGGACACTTCTGATCCGATTGGATTTCTAATCGGAATAGATCTATTCCTATGATGAGATCCGAATGTACTGTATAGATGGCATTTACAAAAGTGGTAAGCGTACGTTCCTATGTCTCTCACGCACACCTGACACATCTGGACCGGCAGCGCCATTTTTATGTAGGCCCATTTGATTTTAATGAAAGCCCAGCAGGAGAGAGCTTTCCTCTACCTGCTCCTTCAATTAAGAAGAAGGAGGACAGCACAGCGACGTCAGTTTCTCGTCCGGTCTTTATATCTTCCCCCTCCTCTCCTGCAAGCAATACGGATTTGGATGAGAGTGCGCCATAGTGATTCCATAAATGATTTTGTTGCAGCACTTTAAGGACGAGTATAAACCAGCCTATCCTTAGGCTGGTTTATAGTCCTATGTAAAGTATGTGCAAATCCAATATTTTTTAACTATCCGTTGACGCAACGGAGACGGATAAAGAAGGCAAGGGATTTGATTGGTCCTCTAACAAAATCATTTCTGGAATCACTTAGCACCTTATTTACTTTGCAGATTTTTTACTTTTAGTTGTTTACTTTGCACATTAAGGACCAATAAAACACTGAATAAGATTTGAAAAGCTTTTGAAGTTTATTTACAACACTATTTACATGGTTAGTACTGTAGTCATAAGATCGATCAGGCGGCGAATTGCCCCTGTTACATGTGTGGTTGTTTTCCTGTGTCTCCCCTCTCGTTCTCTGTAGGTCTCACGCCATTGGCTGTTCTTCCACCATCGTCCAACCCCCTGTCCAATCTGGGAGCTGTCTGTTGGCCAATCAGTGTCATCAGGCCTTGATAACTTGCACCTGTTTGTCTCCATTGTAACACGCCATTGTCTGCCTGTTTGTTGGCTGTGTCATGCCGTTGCCTTTGTTTTTGAGATGCCATAGGGGTTTAGGTGAATACGTACGATACCCTTGGGTATACACTACCATCACGTAGTTCTATTTCATCCTTACTGACCGCCAGAGGCGGTGCTTAAAGCACTGGATCTCCACCTCGCGCATGCGCATTTCGAGTACTTAATACCAACATAGTCACCTGTGACCCCCACGTGACACCGGGAAGGCTATATCTTCCGGTGTGATTAGAGGATCTGTTCCTTTACATCTTTCAAAAAAAAAAGTAAGAGTAGCCGGCGTTTGTTTGGGAGGGCAGTGTGCTCGCTCCCGCTCCCAGCACTCGTTCGCCTCTTTGTTCTGTTATTGTTTGTTGTGTTAGCCGTTAGCTTTGCTCTGTTCTAACCATCAATTTATTTTTTCCTTACAACTTACCGGTGAGGGCAGTGCTCTCGCTCCCGCTCCCAGTAACGTTTTTGTTTGGTTTCCCCCTTTTTTAGCAGCAGCGCTTACGCTCAAGCTAATTAATATCGGTCGATTACATTTTCTGGTGAAGGCAGTGTTTCGCTCCCGCTCCCGTTAACCACGCATTTAGCCCTTGTTTGGTTGATAATTAGTAGCAGCGATCACGCTCAGGCTAATTAGTTTCGGTTTTTCAATTTACTGGCGAGGGAAGTGCTCTCGCTTCCGTTCCCAATACGCTGCCGGTGGCTGCCTCCATAATGGCCCACCTATGTGTCGCCTGTGCGGCTCCTCTTGAGCCTGAGGACGGCCACGACAGTTGCCCTCCTTGCCTCGGTCTCGAGCATTTGAGGGAGAGCCTCACGGACAGCGCCTGCATGAACTGCAGCCTCCTACCTTGGGTGCTCAGAGTGGCTAGGCTAGCAGAGCTGGAGAATCGGGCAGCAGCCAACGACCCCTCTGCCTTAATGAGCCTCCCTCCCAATCAGCCCGGTCGTTCGGGGCGGCAGCGGCATGATGGGGCTGCGGCTATGGGTGCCCCCCCCAAAAATAAGGCAAGGGGCGGGCTGGCTGCTAGGGTGGACAGATTGGCGTCCGACATGGAGCAAATCCGGTCCCTCCTCCTGGCCCTTCAGCCTGGGACTGGTCAGGGGCTGGCGGGGCAACAGCCTGGCCCTCCCCCCTCCCAATTCGACGATGCCCTCTCTCTGGCGGCTTCGGCTAACCTCTTTAATGAGGTTATGACAGAGGGTGATGCCTTCCACACATTGGATGAGGCCTCCTGCTCCTCGGCACAAGGCTCCCTGCAGGGGGCAGCAGACACCTCCATGGCGGCCGTCCTGCGGACCGCTCTGGCTCGCCTGCAGCTTGATGCGGCGCAGACGGAGTCAGCCCAGGCCAGCGCCTTCTTCAGGCGCAACCCTGTCCCGGCCACATTCTCCGTCCCTCCTTCAGAGGAGTACCTGAAGGTGCTCCATGCTTGCTGGAGGGACACTAGGGCCCTATCCCACTCGACGTCGGATGCCCGGACCTTGGCTGCCATGCAGAATGCGGCACAGGTTGGGCTGGGCCGCATGCCATCAGTCGAGCCTGCCATCGCCTCCCTAATTCTGGCTCCTGATGAGGCTCTGAGGCCAAATGCCAGGTGTCCTCGGCCACAGTGCAGGGTCACAGACGACCTCCTGTCCTGTCACCTGAATACTCTGGTGGCCTACGAAGATCTCAGCGGGCTGCACAACAGCCCACGGATGGCTTTCGGGCCCCCGAACGCCTACCTTCCTGGCAGCTACGTGCCCCACAACCCAACCGAGGTCCCCCCAGAGCCTCAGGAGGCCGGGGGGGCAGGCGCTAGGCCCTCGGGGCCGGTCGTCGGGTGTTTTTCCCATCAGCAGCTCTGTTACTGGGCTGCCTGTACCCGGACCCTTGGGTGGTTTCCACCTTGACCCAAGGGTACGAGTTGCAGTTCCGACGCCGGCCCCTAGCCTTCAGCCGGGTCAATGACCCGGCAAAGGCCTTAGCTCTGGACCAGGAGTTGTCCACCCTCCTGGCCAAAGGGCCAGTGGATCCTCTGCTGCACCCCAGAGGATTCTACTCAAGATACTTTCTCGTAAAGAAGAAAGATGGCAGATTTCGCCCAATTCTCGACCTGAGGGGACTCAACAGGTTCCTGAAGGTCGTGCCATTCCACATGCTCACCGCATCCGACACGCTGCGGGTGGTCACAAGGGGAGAAGGGGTTCACCACGGTGGACCTAAGGGACGGATACTTCCACGTCCCAATTGCACCGCGCCATCAGCACTTCCTCCGGTACGCCTTTCGCTGCTGGCATTTTCAATTCAGGGTACTTCCCTTTGGTCTCTCCCTCTCCCCGAGGGCATTCACCAGGGTGGTGGCGGCAGCTCTCGCACCCCTGCAGAAGCAGGGCACGAAGGTCCTGCCGTATTTGGACGACTGGCTGATCTGTGCACCGTCCCAGTCTCAGGCGGCCCGGGACACGGCTCGGCTGCTCTTGCACGTGGCCCGGCTTGGCCTGACGGTGAACTTTTTGAAGAGTCGCCTGGACTCATCCCAACGGGTCACATACCTGGGAATGGTCCTGGACTCGGACGCTATGAGGGCCTACCTGTCACCTCAGTGTGTGACTGACATCCTCCTCTGCCTCCCCCTCTTCGGGTATGGCAGGATGGTACCATTCATTATTTTCCTGCAGCTCTTGGGCAAGCTGACAGCTGCCTCAGCTGTGGTGCCCCTCGGCTTGCTGTCTCTGCGCCCTATGCAGATGTGGCTGAACAGCCTCCACTTGGACCCCAAGTGGCACAGGCACCGAAAGGTCAGAGTGTCTCGGCAGTGCCTCTGCTCTCTGTCCCCATGGAGAAAGAGGTCGTACATGTCTGTGGGTGTACCCATGGGCACCATTCTATCTCGCCGGGAGCTGGTCACGACAGACGCCTGCCTATCGGGATGGGGCGCGGTTTGGCAGGGCAGGACTGCCCAAGGGCAGTGGCCGGCCAAGAACCACGCACACATCAATGTGCTAGAGCTCAGGGCGGTACAGCTAGAACTCAATCATTTTCTGCCTCAGTTGAGAGGCAAGCATGTGCTGGTCCGACAACAGGTCAGCTGTTGCCCAGATCAACCACCAAGGGGGGTCCCGGTCTTCACGGCTACTCCGGGTATCTCGGAACTTGTTGGCCCGGGCATATCCCCGCCTGGCCAGCGTACGGGCGGTCTTCATAACGGGGCAACGGAACCAGGTTGCAGATTTTCTATCGCGGCAGAAGCCCCCACCGGGGGAGTGGCGGCTTCATCCGGAGGTGGTGGAGACGATGTGGGGTCTCTTTGGCAGGGCGGAGGTGGACCTCTTTGCATCAGAGGAATCCGCACATTGCCCCCTCTGGTTCTCCTGGGCGGAGGTGACCGGCCCCCTCGGACAGGATGCCTTAGCTCACGACTGGCCACAGAGTCCTCTGTATGCCTTCCCACCACTGCCCCTGATTCTCCCCACACTCCAGAGGGTGTTTCTGCGGGGCCACAGGCTACTTCTGGTGGCCCCCTACTGGCCAGGGAGACTCTGGTTTCCACTGCTGCGCAGGCTCTGCTGCAGCTCTCCATGGCGCCTCCCCTGCAGGAAGGACCTCCTTTCGCAGCTGGGGGGTCAGATTTGGCACCCAGATGCCCGTCGCCTCCAGCTCTGGGCTTGGCCGCTGCAGGGCCCGACTCACTGCTGAATGTTTGCACTGAGAACGTCAGGAATACTATTCTGAGTGCCAGGGCACCATCTACCAGAGCACAGTATGCCAACAGATGGAAGTTATTCTCTGACTGGTGTAGGGGTAAGACAGTAGACCCAGCACGTTGCTCCGTGGCCACCGTTCTGGAGTTTCTGCAGTCCCTCCTGGATGGTGGTCGCTCTCATTCCACCTTGAGGGTCTATGTGGCTGCTATCTCTTCCCGACATGAGATGGTCGACGGAGCCACAGTGGGTTGCCACAGGTTGGTGTCCCTCTTCCTTAGGGGGGCCCTGAGGCTGCGTCCCCCTAGGACTCTGAGGACTCCAGGTGGGGACCTGCCCCTGGTGCTGGAGGCCATGTTATCACCTCCTTTTGAGCCTCTGACCCAGATAGGGTTGAAGTGGCTGTCCATGAAGGTGGCTTTTCTGCTCGCCATTACCACTGCGAAGCGGGTCGGGGAGTTGCACGCCCTATCCGTGGCAGATACATGCCTACGGTGGAACCCTGATGGGGTTTTATGGCCCAATGTGCTTTCACACACCTATTTTAGCCAGCCTATCCAGCTGGCACGTTTTAACTCCCAATCTGAGGGGAATGAGTCCGAGATGCTGTGCCCGGTACGGGCGCTTAGGGCTTACATTGCTGCTACGGCCGGTATACGGCAGTCCGAGCAACTGTTCGTGTGTCTGGGTGGCCCTAACAGAGGTTGTGCCTTGTCTAAACAGAGGCTGTCCCACTGGGTTGTCGACACCATTAAACACGCCTATGTGGCCAGTGGCCGCCCCCCGCCATCCGGGTTGAGGTGCCACTCCACCAGAAGCGTGTCGACATCGTGGGCTGCACTAAGAGGTGTATCCGGAGTCGATCTGTGCCGCGGCATCATGGACGTCACCGGGCACTTTCACAAGGTTTTACCGCGTCAACGTCGCCAGTCCCCACCCGATGAGTGTGGTCCTACTGCCAAGCTCTGCTACCTCCAATGAGTGAGGTGGGTGTTGGATTCTTTGTGACCTTTTTGGTATGGGTCATCCAGTGCTTTAAGCACCGTCTCTGCCGGTCAGTAAGGATGAAATAGAACGAAAGTTACGAATGTAACTACGGTTCTATGAATCCTGGATGACCGCCAGAGCGTTCAGTCACTCAGAATCCTTGTGTTCTCGCGAGAAGATTCTAGGAACATATCCTCTAATGACACCGGAAGATATAGCCTTCCCGGTGTCACGTGGGGGTCACAGGTGACTATGTTGGTATTAGGTACTCGAAATGCGCATGCGCGAAGTGGAGATCCAGTGCTTTAAGTACCGGTCATCCAGGATTCATAGAACCGTAGTTACATTCGTAACTTTCGTTTTCCTCTGTTATCTCATCAGGTTAGAAGCGGGGCCACCCTATGTATGTATTAGCTAGGTTGTATGTTTGCACTAGTTAGTTGTCACTTTATCTTGTTATCTTTGATTTGGCTCCACTTATAGTTCCCTATTCCCCTTGGCGGAACATTCGCCAAATAAATACACTTATGTACTTGGTTTGCTGTTGTGCCATGCTTTATTGTTCTCCCAGTCAGTCCAACAGCAACATGTTTTATGGTTCCCCTACTCCCCCCCTAGACGTAGCAAGCTAACATCCTGGAGCCGTAAAACAGCTCCCCTCGAGGGGTCTCTGTAGCTACGGAGTCGAATTACGGAGTCGGGGTAGTATACTCCTGTCTTCTATCCTATCTCCCAGAGCACGCACTCTATCAAGTCCATCTGTGTCTTCAACACGATTGTTCTCCAAATCATCTGCCAAACTTTGGTCGTAGCGTCAATCTCCTCCATTGCTGACACATGCGAATGTAACCAGGTGTAAGAAACACTGTTAATTTAGTACCATAAAAGAAGAGAGACTGTTTACTTTAATTATCTTATTTATTTTGAATGCACCGCTCACCTCGCATGGTCCCACGTAGGGTACCTAGTTCTCAGCAGCCAATCAGAAGCTACGCAGGCCACGCTCAGCCTGTCGGCTCGGAGAGGAAGTGCAGTCGCGTTGCTCTTCCAGTCTTTTTGGATCTCAGCCAGAGAAGCGGGGGCAGCTGTGTGTTAAGGAGAAGAGGAAAACCAGAGAAAAAACCCAGAGTGAAACCTGTGAAAAAGGAAAAAGAGTCGGAGCACTTACCCAGTGGAGGTCCGGAGCCAAGTGGCTGAACGAAGGAGAGTTACGTCGGTAAGACGAGTTAATTATCCGATGAAAAGATAGCTTGACGCTTACCGTCGTCGTCCATGCTAATGCTAGCTCTGTGCTTAGCAGGCTAACTGCTTGCCTGTCCTCCGGAGAGCTGTTACGAGGTTCGGCATCGGCATGCTCCACCTTGATACACAGAGCAACGGTGAGAAATTTGCTCTTTAGCTGCTCTGGTGCTATTTTCCTGTTGTTTTCCGTGTGCTGAAAGAAAGCAGTGGTGATATTAGGGAAAAAAGAGTAATTTGATATGTTGTGAATGTGATGAATATAAAACAATAGTTTATTTTGTATTGTGCAATTTATTGAAGACATTTATGTTATTCCAACTGAGTTTAAAGCAATTAGAGGGTAATTTTTGGTGCAGATCTCGGACATGAATAGGCCTATAGTGTAAGAGTGAACTAAGCACAATTCTTTAATACCTCTGAGTCTAACTCAAAATGTGTACTGTTATGTTATTTGCACATGGTTCAGATGTTTATAATTAATGGTTTTGTATGTTAATGGTTACTTGCCATAAGTATTATTTAAACTGTTCACATGAACAGGTAAATGTGTGAGCACTTTAATATTTAGTTCTCATGAATGATACACTAAAGATTGAATGTTGTACAACAAAGACCGAGATTTGAGAATTGAATAGAGATGAAGATTTGTCAGAATAAGATGTAATTGTGTGCATCTTTTGACATCTGATATCCCTAATGATGCATCTGAGAATGGATAGTGTTGAATGTATTGTGTGACCCTGTCTACAGTTCAGGTTTTTTAGAGGACTGAAGAGTCTGAGGTTCAGGACAACTTCCTGCTGTAAAAGATGGCGAGCCAACTACCCTGATTGAAGATTAGCACCGAGGAGATAATCACGTACACACTCATTCACACAAATAATACACTCACATTACACTACAAGGAACCTTGGAATCAGGTGAACTTGCAACAACTCCTTTTATTTTAAGGGCCCCAACAGACATTTTTGTTTTAAGTGTGCACACTACTTTTTTTTATTTTTCTTACCGTTTGGTATAATATTTTGCATTTTGTACGAACCAGACAAATTACTTTGTTCACTGTAAAATATAAGAGTGGCTACTCAATTGTTACTCTTGTGTCTGCCTCATTGTTGTTGCTCAGTACAG
Organism: Gadus morhua; assembly: GCF_902167405.1. NCBI lineage: Eukaryota > Metazoa > Chordata > Actinopteri > Gadiformes > Gadidae > Gadus > Gadus morhua. The sequence goes on from NC_044057.1 coordinate 11,645,632, forward strand.
TGGCTCCTCTCGAATTTGGTCTCTTCTGATTCTGGTCCTGGTCTTATTGTTAGTCCAACTTATATTATACTGTATTTCACTTTTACACTCCTAAAATTGGTTACAGAAGTGGCGAGCCAGCCAGGAGCCATTTGATTTGAGCATCAATATTGAAGTAATGACCAGTATGGATTTCACACAAAAGTCTGGTGTCAAAATTCCAAATGCAGTTACTGTCAGTGGAATTACTCAGGTAGCTGAACAAGATGAACAAGTGATTGACTTTCTAAAACAGTATTTTAAAATTGAGAAAATCCTTTTGGTTGATGATTCACAGTCCGAGTTCTTTCAAAACCTGATCATTGAATATGCTAGCGGTTCAGCCTTAGAAGGATTAGAACCTCGCTTACCGTACATGTGCATAGCACGAGGTGACCCCACTGTTGTCTATGAAGTAAAAACACTCAGTAGCGTGTACGCTACCAAGGTTGGAAGTAATGTTACCAAGACATACTTAGCTGAGCTCAAGCAACTAGCTAAGATGAGTGGCAAAGACTATTAGGTGGTGTTGAAGGAAATGATGTTTCAGATCGGGGAAGATGTTGAAACTATGCAGCCCACAACTGAAGATACCTCCCCCACACATGTTGAGACCACTGTCGTATCCCCACCCACTCATCAAGAGCAACAGTCTTACACCTCATTTCCAGATGCCACACCAAGCAGCAACGGTGCCACTGACCATGTTCCCCTCACCAATGGAAAGAGAGCACCGTCCCTATCAGTAAGTGACTTGAACCCACCGGACATCCAGAAGGTCGTGGTCGAGCATATTGTGCGGAGGCAAGACGTTGTCCCACACATCCAATCCCAAGTGAGACTCCGCTCCTTCTCCGGCAAGACTCCCAGACCTAATCATGAAACTGATTATGACACATGGCGCATACACATTGAGTTGCTCCAGAATGATCCTAGCATGTCTCCTCTGCAAATATCCAGAAAAATCCATGAAAGCTTGCTCCCACCAGCAGCTGATGTAGTTAAAAGCTTACGGCCTGAGTCACCGCCTGCAGCCTACCTACAGCTCCTAGACTCAGCCTTCGGTACTGTGGAAGATGGAGAGGAGCTCTTTGCTCAATTCCTGAACACCCTCCAAGACCCAGGTGACAAATCATCCACTTACCTTCATCGGCTCCAGTTAGCCTTGAACAGAGCAACAAAAAGGGGGGGAGTTACACATGAAGAAGTAGACAAACATCTTACTAAGCAGTTCTGCAGGGGGTGTTGGGATAACACCTTGCTCAGCGCCCTGCAACTGGAGCAAAAGAAGAGCAGCCCACCCCCATTCTCAGACCTCTTGCTAATGATTCGCTCCGAAGAAGATCGACAGCAAGCAAAATCCTGTCGTATGAAAAAACATATTGGCATCACAAAGCAAAGAGCTCAGGTGCAGTTCCATGGCGCATATGTTTGTGAACCAGAGGAGAAAGATGAGAGCAGTATCAGTGCTATTGAGGATCTGAGAAAGCAAGTGGCAAGTCTGCAAAGCCAACTAACTACATACATGTCACAGAAAAACACCAAAGGAGCTAGCAGCAAGGGATCTGCAGGGAAGCAACAGAGCAGGATGTCAAAGCCAAATGATACAGACATGCAAAAACAAATCAAAAAGAAACAGACATACAAACCCAAGCCCTGGTACTGTTTTAACTGCGGCGAAGATGGGCACATTGCCCCCTGCTCCACCGACCCCGCAAACCCCGACCTAGTGGCAGAAAAGAAGAGGCAGTTGGAAAAAAAACAGCGCCAGTGGGAAGCTCAAAATGATTCAAACTTACCTTTAAACGACTAACAGTTCCTGTTGTGGGACAAACAGGGGCTGAGGAGAGTCAACAACGTCCCTCAGACGTAAACAAGGAAGACAAAACCCCTACTGAGATCAACAAAGACATTACACATACAGAGAACATTAAAGCTCAAACATGTTCCAGCTTACATCATCCAACGCAGGACCAACCGTTTAGACTCCCCAAACGGCTGGTTGGCATCCGGAGCACAGCCCAAGTGACTGTGAGAGGTGAAGAGGTCAACTGCCTTCTTGATTCAGGCTCACAAGTTACCACTGTACCTGAGTCATTTTACAAGCAGCACCTTTCAGAGCAGAAGATTAAGCCGATTCATGACCTCTTAGAAGGGGAAGGTGCAAATGGCCAGCTAGTGCCTTACTTTGGCTATATAGAAATGACCATAACCTTTCCAAAATACTTTGTAGGAGTCCCAATAGATACACTTGCCTTAGTTGTTCCTGACACTTCACAGTCCCTCATGCTCATAGGTACTAACACTCTAGATGTACTGTTTGACATTTACTCAGAGACTGACTTAACCAATCGCCAGCCCCTCCCACACGGCTACAAAGTCGTTTTCAAGGTCATTGAGTTAAGATGGAAGCAGGCAAGCAACAACCACCAGGGGGTAGTAAAGATGCAAGGCAAGACGCCTCAAGTCATTCCAGCCGGTGAAATTGTAGTGGTGGAGGGAGTTGCCCTTGTCACTGGTCTTCAGGATGAGAAATCCGTCGTCATTGAGTATCCATCATCATCCCCCTTGCCAGGTGGCCTGCTGGTAAAATCTGGTCTCGTTGATTTCCCCCAGCTACGGCCCCATAAGCTACCAGTCGTCATAAGCAACGAGTCTGACCATGACATCGTCATTCCTGCTAAGTGCACTATTGCAGAGGTTAGTGCTTATCAGACCATCATATTAAAGGAGCACAGCATAGCCAAGCAATCAGAATCTCTCCAGAGACCTCCAGACATCTCAAGAACCCACCTTGAATTTCAATTTTGCTGATTCCCCAGTCCCACTCGAATGGAAGCGACGCATCACTCAGCAGCTCAACAACATGGCTGATGTGTTTGCACATCATGACCAGGATTTTGGCCGGACGGACCAGGTGCGACACCACATAAAACTCTCAGATGAAAGTCCCTTCAAACTACGTGCCCGACCAATCCACCCACAGGACATTGAAGCTGTCCGGAGGCACATTAAAGAGCTTCTTGATGCGGGAGTTATAAGGGAGTCAGAGTCACCATTTGCATCGCCCATAGTGGTAGTCCGGAAAAAGAACGGCCAAGTCCGGTTGTGCATCGATTATAGGCGTCTAAACCTCCAGACTATAAAGGACGCGTACAACCTTCAAAAGCTGGAGGACACATTCTCGGCCCTCAATGGTTCTCAATGGTTCTCAGTTCTCGACCTTAAGTCGGGGTACTACCAGATCGAGGTTGAAGAGGCAGACAAACCGAAGACGGCCTTTGTGTGTCCGCTCGGATTCTGGGAATTCAACAGAATGCCTCAAGGAGTGACGAATGCCCCCAGCACGTTCCAAAGGTTAATGGAACGGTGCATGGGGGATATGCATTTGAAAGATGCGGTGGTCTTCCTTGATGACGTCATAGTTTTCTCCAGAACCCTTGAGGAGCACGAAGAAAGACTCATGAGAGTGCTAACTCGTCTCAAAGAGTTTGGGTTGAAGTTATCCCCAGAAAAATGTGTCTTCTTCCAGACATCAGTCCGTTATCTGGGTCACATAGTCTCCAGAAGTGGCGTTCAGACAGATCCTGAGAAGATTTCAGCCCTGAAGACATGGCCTGTCCCCCAGACCCTACGGGAGCTGAAATCCTTCCTCGGTTTCGCTGGGTACTACAGGAGGTTCGTTAAGGGTTACTCCAGCATCGTAAAGCCCCTCCACAGCTTAACCTCTGGCTACCCACCTCTCCACAAGAAATCAAAAGCGAAACTAACAGACAGAAAACAAACCAATACCATGACCCAAAAGAGCCCTTCGGGGGGTGCTGGACGCCAGCTTGCCAGCAAGCCTTTGAGGCAGTCATCCAGAGCCTCACTACAGCCCCTGTACTAGCCTTCGCTGACCCCCAGAAACCCTATATACTGCACACCGACGCCAGTACCACTGGGCTCGGTGCTGTGCTATATCAGGAGCAAGAGAGCCAACTCAGAGTCATAGGCTACGCCAGTAGAGGGCTGTCAAGAAGCGAGAGCCGCTATCCAGCGCACAAGCTAGAGTTCCTGGCGCTCAAGTGGTCGGTCACCGAAAAGTTCAGCGACTATCTGTACGGCAACCAGTTCACCGTTGTAACGGATAGTAATCCGCTAACTTACATCCTGACAACGGCCAAACTTGACGCGACCAGCTATAGGTGGCTAGCAGCACTATCCACATTCTCCTTCAAACTCCTCTATCGTCCAGGAAGGCAGAACGGAGATGCGGATGGATTATCACGCAGACCACATGGGATACTAGCAGACGATCTGAAATCACAAAAAGAGAGAGAACGTATACAGCAGTTCACACAAGATCACCTTTCTGATCCAAACAACATCAATGCAGTCGATCAGTCTGTTGTGAAAGCAATCTGTGAGAGACAGCTCACCTACAGTGTCAGTCCTGATGATGAGAGAGAGGGAGATACAGATCGTGTTGCTTTAGTGGAGGTTCTTGCCATGTACCCTAGTGCTGTTCCCGACAGCTATGTATAAGAAGAACAGTTTGGAGGTCTTCTAACCGTCCCTCATCTCACTGAACCTGAGATAGCAGCTAAACAGAGAGCTGACCAATGTATAAAGCATGTAATCACCCAGATCGAACATGGGGACACACCACCTCCCACCTTGCGCACCCAACTTCCTGATCTCCCACTCCTCCTCCGAGAACTCAATCGTCTCGAGCTCCATAACGACATCCTGTTCAGGCGACGCCAAGTGGGGCCACAGACAACTTACCAGCTTGTTCTTCCAGCTGAGCTCCGCGACACAGTCCTCACCAGTCTGCACGACCATATGGGTCACATGGGAGTCGACCGGACACTGGACCTTGTAAGGACCAGATTCTATTGGCCAAAGATAGTCATGAGTGTGGAAAGGAAAGTGAGGACATGTGGCAGGTGCGTGCGGAGGAAGGCACGACCTGAAAGAGCAGCCCCCTTGGTCAACATTAGGACCACTCGACCTCTTGAGCTCCTCTGTATGGACTACCTGTCCCTGGAGGCTGACAAAAGTGGAACCAAGGATATACTGGTGATCACAGATCACTTCACTAAATTTGCGGTCGCCATCCCAACACCGAATCAAAAGGCCCGCAAAGTAGCAAAGTGTCTGTGGGAAAACTTTATGGTACACTATGGTATCCCGGAGAAGTTACATAGTGACCAGGGTCCAGACTTCGAGTCCCGCACGATCAAGGAACTCTGTCAGGTGGCTGGAATCCACAAGGTGAGGACAACCCCATACCATCCTAGGGGCAACCCCGTGGAACGATTTAATCGTACCCTGCTTGATATGTTGGGCACTCTCCAAAATCAAGACAAGTCCAGTTGGCGTGATCATGTGAGACCCCTGGTCCATGCCTACAATTGCACCAGGAACGAGGTGACTGGCTTCACCCCGTACGAACTGATGTTTGGGCGCCAACCTCGCCTGCCAGTTGATCTTGCCTTCAAGTTGCCAGTACCAGAGGGTCAACATTCATCTCACTCTGATTATGCGCAAAACCTCAAGTCACGTCTCAAGGAGAGCTACAAGATAGCCATGGAGAAGGCTGCAAAGATCGCTCTCAAGAACAAAACAAGGTTTGATAAACATGTTACCGTGTCAGACCTGGAACCTGGAGATCGAGTATTGGTCAGGAATGTCTGCATCCGGGGAAAACACAAGATCTCAGACAAATGGGAACCCACTGTCCATGTGGTGGTGAGAAGAGCAGGCACTCTCCCTGTATACACTGTTAAACCTGAAAACGCGGATGGTCCCCTAAGGACGCTACACAGGGACTTGTTGCTGCCGTGCGGGTACCTACCTGCGGAGGAAAATAGTGAGCCTGTGCAAAAGCCGGTACCACGCAGGCCAGGAACTCGTGCAAACCCTGCTGTAGAGGAAGAGAATTCCTCCGATGAAGAGGATGATGCACTCATTCCTGTTTGGTTAAGTTCCCCTGTCCCCATGGTCAGTGAGATTCCTGTGTACCCGGATCTGTCCATGACCGATGTCCAAGACACTCGGCATACTGAACCTCCAGGCGTTCGTCCTGTCGAGAGTCCTGTAAATGCTCAAAATGATGACAACCCACCAGATGTTGACAATTGACCTGATCTTGACAATCCACCTGAATTTGACAATCCAACCGATCTTGACACCCAACCCGATTTTGACAATTTACCTGATATGTCCAATAGTACTTCAGATGGTCCTTTGATGTCCATCAAGTTTAACTCTCATCAGAGTGATACTGAGTACTTATCCGCCGATAGAGTCACACCAACCGAACAAGCCGATGAACCAGCCTTGATTCAAAATGACTTACCTGAGGATGATAATCCAGATGTCCAAGGAGAACAACTTCCAGTTGAGGAGGATGGTTTTAAAGGAGCAGAACTTGAGGAAGGAAAGGATGGAACAATCCCAATGGATACAGAGGAGAACACAGATACAAATGATTCTGTCAGGAGATCTGAAAGAAATCGTCAACCACCACGACGGCTTGATTATAGAGCTAGGAAATCCTTTGATCACAGCAGTGAAATCATTCTTTCAAGGACTGTCCACAGCTTGGGAAGAAGTCATAAGAGAAGAACCTGTCCAACCCCCTGCCCTGACCCCTCGAATAATTTTCCTTTAACTGTATACTATGCACAGGGACGTGCATAAGTTCAGGGGGGGAGGGTGTAACCAGGTGTAAGAAACACTGTTAATTTAGTACCATAAAAGAAGAGAGACTGTTTACTTTAATTATCTTATTTATTTTGAATGCACCGCTCAACTCGCATGGTCCCACGTAGGGTACCTAGTTCTCAGCAGCCAATCAGAAGCTACGCAGGCCACGCTCAGCCTGTCGGCTCGGAGAGTAAGTGCAGTCGCGTTGCTCTTCCAGTCTTTTCGGATCTCAGCCAGAGAAGCGAGGGCAGCTGTGTGTTAAGGAGAAGGGGAAAACCAGAGAAAAAACCCAGAGTGAAACCTGTGAAAAAGGAAAAAGAGTCGGAGCACTTACCCAGTGGAGGTCCGGAGCCAAGTGGCTGAACGAAGGAGAGTTACGTCGGTAAGACGAGTTAATTATCCGATGAAAAGATAGCTTGACGCTTACCGTCGTCGTCCATGCTAATGCTAGCTCTGTGCTTAGCAGGCTAACTGCTTGCCTGTCCTCCGGAGAGCTGTTACGAGGTTCGGCATCGGCATGCTCCACCTTGATACACAGAGCAACGGTGAGAAATTTGCTCTTTAGCTGCTCTGGTGCTATTTTCCTGTTGTTTTCCGTGTGCTGAAAGAAAGCAGTGGTGATATTAGGGAAAAAATAGTAATTTGATATGTTGTGAATGTGATGAATATAAACAATAGTTTATTTTGTATTGTGCAATTTATTGAAGACATTTATGTTATTCCAACTGAGTTTAAAGCAATTAGAGGGTAATTTTTGGGGCAGATCTCGGACATGAATAGGCCTATAGTGTAAGAGTGAACTAAGCACAATTCTTTAATACCTCTGAGTCTAACTCAAAATGTGTACCGTTATGTTATTTGCACATGGTTCAGATGTTTATAATTAATGGTTTAGTATGTTAATGGTTACTTGCCATAAGTATTATTTAAACTGTTCACATGAACAGGTAAATGTGTGAGCACTTTAATATTTAGTTCTCATGAATGATACACTAAAGATTGAACGTTGTACAACAAAGACAGAGATTTGAGAATTGAATAGAGATGAAGATTTGTCAGAATAAGATGTAATTGTGTACATCTTTTGACATCTGATATCCCTAATGATGCATCTGAGAATGGATAGTGTTGAATGTATTGTGTGAGCCTGTCTACAGGTCAGGTTTTTTAGAGGACTGAAGAGTCTGAGGTTCAGGACAACTTCCTGCTGTAAAAGATGGCGAGCCAACTACCCTGATTGAAGATTAGCACCGAGGAGATATTCACGTACACACTCATTCACACAAATAATACACTCACATTACACTACAAGGAACCTTGGAATCAGGTGAACTTGCAACAACTCCTTTTATTTTAAGGGCCCCAACAGACATTTTTGTTTTAAGTGTGAACACTACTTTTTTTTATTTTTCTTACCGTTTGGTATAATATTTTGCATTTTGTACGAACCAGACAAATTACTTTGTTCACTGTAAAATATAAGAGTGGCTACTCAATTGTTACTCTTGTGTCTGTCTCATTGTTGTTGCTCAGTACAGTGGCTCCTCTCGAATTTGGTCTCTTCTGATTTTGGTCCTGGTCTTATTGTTAGTCCAACTTATATTATACTGTAATTCACTTTTACACTCCTAAAATTGGTTACACGAACATAAACAAGGAAATTAGAAGAAGTGACGTAGGTCCCACCCAGACGCGATTGGCTGATACGCTCTGCAAAATCTTTTGCAAAACATGTTTTGCGGTTTGAAATGTCATTTGTATATTTTGCTCACGGAGCATGGCGAAGTGCATTTCAATCACGGGGGTGCTATAGCTTTTCTATTTGATTATAGTCACTCTAAAAATGTGACAAAAGATAATTATATTTTTATTGTTATAACTTTTTCCAATTGAATTGAGGAATTTATTGTGACTTTGCATATTCAAATATACTTTGAATAACGCATTTTCAAATTATATTATTAAATTGCATAATGAATTTTCAATTGCATAATGCAATGACCTATTGAATTGCAAATTGTAAATTGCATTGCTATTTGAATTTTGCTACATATGTGCTTCAATACATAGGTCAAAACGGGCTACATTTGGCTGAATTATAAAAGGTCTAAGTAATAAAGGTAATATGAAGGGGCTGTTGGGGAGTTGAAAGAGCCGGCACTTGTTGCTAAGCTGATCCTTATTATCCGGCTCCCAAAAAAATAACCTTCGCCAAAGATCAACTGCGAATGAGAGTCGGCGACTATCCCCAATGACGAATGGCAGTGTAAGGAAATACAAAGAATGAAACTAAGAAATTACAATGATAATAGTAATGACATTTATTAATGACCTCATGTCGGAATAGCGGGACGTTTAAAAAAAAGTAACCACCACCTCAACCATCACCACCTCCTCCACCTCCACCACCTCTTCAACCACCTCCCCCTCAACGACCACCACCACCACCTCCACCACCTCCAAATCAACCAGCACCACCATCAACTCCTCCACCACCTCCACCAGCATCAACTCCACCACCACCTCCATCTCTACCACCACCAACACCACCACCACCTCCTCCACCACCACCACCTCCAACTCCACTTCCACCGCTACCACCACTGATTGGTTGTTTCTGATTGGTCCGTCACACGCGTCACCCCTGTCTTTGATTCTACTGTCTATGGATTTCACTACCGCGCTTTTACTGGTTTGAAATTAGCTGCTAGGGTTAGGGTTAAGTGTTAGGGTTAGGGGCCCGGAGTGGATGCTCTGTTGTTCAATTATCCAGCTCCTCTCTCCCCTCTCAGGTTGCCAGAGCCTGGTTGGGCAGCGCACTGGTAGTGGGAGGCTGGGTGGGATGCGCGTGTGTTTGTGTGTGTGTGTGTGTGTGTGTTTGTGTCTGTGTGTGTGTGTGTTTGTGTCTGTGCGTGTGTTTGTGTGAGTGTGGTTGTGTGTGCTTTTACAACCCGGCTTGGTGAGTGAACCGCCTCCTTCCAATCAACACACGAACCGGAGCTTACTTAAAGCAAAAACTGCACTTTTATTCAAACATAAAGTATATTACTATTTAACCGAACAACGTCTTTGGAGGAATCCACAGTCTTGTTCCTCCGGTTGGAATCACGTCACCCAAGGAGACTGGTCTCTCCCCACACGCGACCCTGGAGAGCGTTGAATGAGTGTAGGCATGCTTGAGTGGAAGCATGCTTTTTAAAGCATGCTTTCACACCTGCTCCTCAGGTGCTCGGCATTTCAAGAATTGTCTGGCACCAATGCTCTCACTGGCGCCATCTGATTGAAATCTGTGGTACAACGCCACCATAACCTGCCCCCTGGGCCTCCAGGGGCGCTGTGCCAGAGACGGGTTGCCACAGTGCCTATGTGTGTCAGTTTGTATTTGTGTGTGTGCGTTTGTGTGTGTTTGTGTTTGCGCAGATGTGTGCGTGGCTGGTGTAAAGGAAGGCTGGCTGGGGGAGCGCCCCCTCAGCCTCCATCCAGCCCTCGATCTTACTGCCCCGTCGGCCCCTGACAGAGGGTAGCCATGTTGGGGCCCCGGACGTTCCCCCACCGTCTGTTTCAACGGTGACCGATTGTAACCTCCTACCAAGGTCGCTTTGCGACTGCGACACATTGAACATGAACACCAACTCTTACCTGCTGAGTAACTTAACTGATATGCTTCCACTACATAAGCCTTCTAGACCACTAAAATCCTCTGAGACCCCAGAGTAAACACGAGTAAACACGAAACATGGGAAAGCAGGATTTAGTTACTGTGCAACAAAAAGCTGGAATAAACTCCCAGAGGATTTAAGACTTGCCTCAACTCTGAGCACCTTTAAAACAAGACTGAAGACTTTTATGTTTGCTTTAGCTTTCTGCTAAATCTTAAATACATTGCACTTTCTGAAAAGCTTTTTTAACTTTGCCTTTATTTTCTATTTTAATACTAAAATGCAGTTTTAACTTTCTATTTTACCCATTTCTTTGCATATCTTTTTCTTTTACTTATCTATTATTTTATTTTATTGGATGACAATGTTTATATGTGAAGCACTTTGAGTCTGCCTTGTGTATGAAAAGTGCTACATAAATAAAGTTGCCTTGCCTTGCCATGAGTAAGTACAGAAACAGGAACAGGAACAGAAAGCTGCAGCATGAAGAGCAGAGTGTGCGAAACCCAGAGAGGAAGGTGCCTGTGTAACAAGAATGTTTACTCAGTACAACTAGACTATGTGCAACTTAGTATAAGTAGACTGTGTAACTGTAACTTGGTATAGACTATGTTACTCACTGCAGTTAGAATCATCCCAGCGCCTCGAACGCAGTGAGGGTTAGGGTCATCTTCACACTGCGCTCTCCATCCCTGAGTCCGCCAGCTTGCCCAGTGGCGTGTAAACACAGAATCCAAACTTGAGCATCTTTACGTTTGTGGCCGCTATTTGAGAAAGCTCTCTATCTAGGGCAGTTTGAAAGGGTGGACCTGGACTGGACAGAGCTAGGATACAGATGTGGGAGCTGCTTGACACTGGTTTGGAATATAATAGAGGTCAATACATGGGTCTCTGCTTAATGCATCTAAACCACCTAGATCAACAAGATGAACCTAGGGTCTTCACTAACCCGCCAAATCAACAGAGCAGACAGAGTACACAGCTTCCTTACTTGAGTAAAAGTACAGATACCCCTTGCTAAATTGTACTCAAGTACAAGTAAAAGTACTACAGTCAGATGTCTACTTAAGTAAAAGTACTGAAGTACTTGTTTTTAAAAGTACTTGAGTATCAAGAGTACAAGAGTATGTTTTCTAAATATTGCATTACTACTGCCACAGTGCTTACATGTATGTATAGAAACGTCCTACATGGAGTTATGAAAATGTTAACACCTTGGAGAATGTAAAAGGAATTGAAAGTAAAATCAAGTAATTTTCATATTTTTACCATGGCAATAGCACAATAGTATACAGTATAACAGTATACTCAGGAACATAAAAACAATTGCTCAGCTTACATAAATATGCAATATCAGAAAAGAAAATCCAGCTAACAATTCTATGTATGTGTGAGTTTCTCCGTTTTTTTATCAATCAAATCAACAATCGTCTCTCATCTAATTCTGACCATGGAGTTGGCTTTGGCGGAAAGCGAAGGTGATTGCTGATAGGCTGAAGGCTGTCCTAATCAGTTTGAGAGGGAATCACGATTGAGAGGGAAACAACAAATTGAGGGTTTCCGTGATTTTTCTTTTCTCCTTTTATTTTTATTTTTCAGAAGGAGTACGGGTACTCACGGTTATGGATAGAAATGTAACGGAGTAAAGAGTACAATATTTGCCTCTCAAATGTACTTGAGTAAAGTCATGAGTACTCCCAAAAAATGATACACGAGTAAAGTACAGATCCCTCAAAATTGTACTTAAGTACTGTACTCAAGTAAATGTACTCCGTTACTGTCCGGCTCTGCAAATCAATGGTAGCGAATGTTGGCATCCCCGATTCATGACGTGTAGATGATGTGTAGAATCCGAATTATATTAATTTCATTTTACAGACCTTGTTTTGGTTCAGGGTGTCATTGTTATGTAATTGCAGAGCGAACTTTCGAACTGGGCTGTGACACGGCCACAGGTAAGACAATTCCTAGAGCAGGAGTGGTTGGCAAGTTGAACCCCTTTCGATAGCACATATCTCACATACTTTCTCTTTTGCTGTATGAAGAAGAAGAAAGATTTAATTTATATAGCGCTTTTCTCTTACTCAAAGACGATTTAAACTGAAGGGGGGGACCTCACTCACCACCACCAATGTGTAGCACCCACTTGGGTGTTGCACGGCAGCCAATATGAGCCAGAACGCTCAGCACACACCAGCTTGAGGTGGAGAGTGAGGGAATTAATGAGTCAGTAAATTACACAATGCATGACCATGTGATGCTTTGTCTGCAAAATTGATCTCCGGTGTCTGCTAATGACCTCTATAATTCATAACTGAATTTTGATTTATTGTGAAATGGAGAAGTTTCGGCATCCTAGCTTTAGGGAACTGATGGTCTTCAAAGCCGTGGGTTTGGATGGGGTGTCGTAGTTGTTCGGTCCGTGGGGACGGAGATGAGTGTGTGGTCCGTCTCTACCTTCAGCCTCCAGGGTGAGTACCTTTTCATTATAGAGAATCTTTTGACAACGTCTCAACGTAATTATTAACGGGGGTACTATGTTCTGGTTGTAATAAAATAACATAGCAACTTGTTTATTTGGTTGTTTTGGATAAAAGCATCTGCTGAATGAAAAATATTTTACTATACTATTCAAAGAAATCATTTCATTATAAATTCATTATGAATATAGTTTTCATTTATTCCCTAAAATCCATTTGATTCATAGATTGAATTTATTTATTACACAGCTCTTCCCAATCCTGTCAAATGCTCCGTTCACTTGCATGGGCCTTCACAACTTCCGTCTGTGAATTATTTTTTGATAATTCACCGTTGCTAAGCATAATGACCGCTGTCAAGGAAAGTGGATTTTTTGCCGTCTTTCCTATCACTCCTCAAGTAGTCCGATAACTTATCAACACCAGCGTACTCAGTTGCTAAGCAACGTCAACACCTTTGGCGGGCTATTTCTCTGCTGATCATCACTACGAATGCTGGGTAAAAAATAAATTGTAAAAAGACACACCGTGTGAATTTATTTTTTAGTATTGGCAAGTAGCCATGTAATAAGCGGGATAATGTATAGAACGTCGCGGGTCATCATCGAAAATACTATTAAATGCTATTTTTCCCGATAATGAACGGCGTTCTATACATTGTCTATTACATATTAATGCGTGATATGGGTACAATATAACAGACCAAGGCTGTATTTTATTTAATAGTCCTCCAAGAATTCCCACAATGGGTTTTATAACACCAGCCTGCAACCCTATGACCTCCAGGAGACCTCATCTAGAGAACCTCCGGACAAGTCCTCCAGAACCTCCAGCAGCATCTAGAGAACCCCCAGAAGAAGTCCTCTAGCTGAAGGTGTCGGACTGCGGCAGAAGAAATGCAGCGGCTGGACATGGATGAAGACGGGATCCGAAACCTCATGGTTCCTCAAGGTTGTGAGTGTGATACCCAATGTCCTCAGTCTACTGGCAGTCATCCTTAATAGTCCAGGCAAAGTAACTCCTTTTGGAGCCAAAAATATAACTAATTGTAAAAAAAAAAAAATCAGGCCTGACCATTTCTATGAGGTGTTCAGAACATACTAAAAGTCCTAAGAAATCCTAGTTGAGGAAACCAAATGAGCAATATACTAATCGAATATAGGTGTATCCAAATCAAACCTCACACAGTGAAAGTATACATGAAAGTAACATTTTTGTTTTACAAGTTTCTTAGAAAAATCTATTTAAATATACAAATGAGCTCAACACTAGGCCTAATTGACTTTTGGCCAAGAAGCCATGAAGTCACAAGTAGAAAAAACAGGGGCCAAAAATGAGCACATTAATTTCCATTCAGTAAGTTAACCTATGCATAAACACGATCAATTTGAAGTCACTTGCCACAAAAATACTTATATTGACCTTAAGAATGTATTGCAGAATCTTGCCTCCAGTTGCTTTCTAATTATTTATTTTTTTAGTTGCTAACGAGCCTTACCTAATGACATTTCCCCACAGATAACATCAGAAGAAAGTCAGAGCAGCCATCTTTGTCATTATTAACGTGGTGAGGTTACATTTTCGGAAGACGGATGAAAAACCAGATAGACACACTTTCCAGACATTTCAGCTCTTTAAAATAATTTTGCCAGACACCAAAACTGCTTCTCTTTTTGTAGTTAGCAAGTATTTCAGACCAGGCCGGCCACCCATCGGACTTCCACCGTTTGTAGAGTAGCTTTGCAGTGTTATGATAAATGTATTTGTCATAGGCCTACATATGAATGGTGTTTCTGCCTATGCAAATTAGAACATTCAATAAATGTGGAGCTCATGTGCATATTCAAACTCATTTCAAAAGAATCGTCTAATAAAAAAAAAGTACTTTACATTTCATTGTGTAAAGTTTCATTTTGATAGGAGTAAGGGAAGAAAACAACCCCATTGTGGTGTATTGTTGCCTGGCCTTTATGGCACACATCTCGGATTGATGAGAATTTTACATGTTCCCTCTACTAGGATTGCTTAAGACTTTTAGAATTTTGTTCTGGACACCTCATAGAAATGATCTAATCTATTTTACAGTTAGTCTGTCGTAAAACGCTACTCTGCATGGACTATAAGGGCCTAGATTATGCTGTTACGAACAGCTATATATAATTAAATATTTGATTATGATTTCATAATATAATTTACTAGGATGTTTCAGGATACATACATCAGAAAGGAATGTTTGGTTGAATGTTCCCAAACCTCACCCAAACCCCTCCTCCACCTCACCCAAATCCTTCCTCCACCCACCCAAACCCCTCCTTCACCTCACCCAAACCACTCCTCCACTCACCCAAACCACTCCTCCACCTCACCGTAACCCCTCCTCCACCCACCCCAACTCCCCCTTTCCTCGAAACTCCCCCTTCTCCCCCTCCCCCAGTCACTCTCTCCTCCACCTAACCTTCCTCCACCTCACCTTCCTCCACCCATCCCAAACCCACCTCAGCTTAACCCCTCCTCCACCCTCCCCAGCACACCCTCTCCTCCCCCCATTCCAACCCACCCTTCTCCATCCTCCCCCACTTACCCTCTCTTTCACCTCATCCTCCTCGACCCACCCCAACTCACCCTTTCCTTCACCCAACCTACCTCAACCAAACTCTCTCCTTCACCTCTGCCCCCCTTCACCCTCCCCAACCCACCCTCTCCTCCACCTCCCCCTCCTCCAAACCCTCCTCCACAATTCACTCATCCCCCTCCACCCACCCCAACTAACAATATCCTCCCCCCAACCTAGCTCACACCAACCCTCCACTCCACCTCGTCACCAACCGTGTTGCTATGCTAGGCTCATGTGCTAACTCTGGTTCGCTCTGTTCCAGGGGGGTTGAAGGAACGGTGCTGGCCCTACAGGTGTCTGACTGCTGGGCTGCTGCTGCTGTGTGCCTTGTCCCTGGCTGGAAACGTAACTCAGTTTTACTGTGAGTAACGTCTGCATGATGCCTGGTGCACCTGGAACAGGTCTTGGTCATCGAACATAGATATACATTATATACTGACTGTCTTACGGTGGGTCACGGTTCGGTAAGGTTTCAATACATCGACGAAATAAATGCCATTGCATTTAGCCTTTTTTATTTAGATTTTCATTATCAGTAAAAAACATGGATATCTTGGCTTGCAGTCTCGCTAGATGTGACCACATTTAGGGGTCAGGCATGCACTGTGGACCATCAAAGCACAAATCATCTTTATTTCTGTCCTGCTCAGCCTTCTAGTAATCAGAGAGTACTGATTCATACGCCTGTTGGAAAAGAATCGCGGCCGGCAACGTAAACTGTAAAAATATCACGGAAAATAGGAGCATTCGGGTCATCGGTCTGGGACTTCCGGTCGTATTCTGAAAAATTACTTCAATGCTCCAACTGTGGTTCGGACATCAGCTCTATGTTGAGGACGGCGATTGTTTTAAATCAGTTCTCTCTTGTATCAGGCACACTTGAGCAATTATTGTATGTTGTACGTCCTGGCACTTAAAAATAGTACTTAGGATTAGGTAGCATCTTTTCATAACTTTGTTGTAGAAGGAGAATAGGTTAACCTAGCGATTGTTATCACTTGGTTCTATGCACATCTTTACTGTACCGTCAGCGATATATTGTTGTTTCTCTTTCTTCTGACAAATGTACTTAGTGTTAGTCGCTTTGGAATAAAGCATCTGCTTTAAATGTATTAGAAAATGGCAGAATTTGACCCTTTATTGCTTGTGCGTGTAAAACATAGAAAACATTTAAAGTTAACCGGCACGTAGCTGACAAACCAAAGGCCTGTCTTACTGTCAGGACCATTAACAGACCGATAATAATATTGTATGATAATAACAAAATAATACATAGTAATAAAGACACTATTCCCTCTGTTCTCAGTTGGAGGTGGTGTGGGCCAGAGGCTTCACCACGCCTTCACCAAGCAGGAGGAGCAACTACAGGAGAGATACAGGACCCTGACGAGGAACAGCACGGGTCTGCACGATAGATACCAGACTCTGGCTGCCGAGGGAGCCAGTCTTCAACTAAGTTACCACGCTTTGACCCAAGAGAGAGACCAGCTACAGGGCCAGGCTAGCGCCCTTTCCACCGAGAGAGACCAGCTACAGGGCCAGGCAAGCAGCCTTACCAAAGAGAGAGACCAGCTACAGGGCCAAGCTAGCACCCTTACTAACGAGAGAGACCAGCTACAGGGCCAGGCTAGAACCCTTAAAAAAGAGAGAGACCAGCTACAGGGCTGGTATAGCACCCTTGATAAAGAGAGAGACCAGCTACAGGGCCAGGCTAGCACCCTTACTAAAGAGAGAGACCAGCTGCAGGGCCAGTTAAGTACCCTTACCAAAGAGAGAGACCAGCTACTGGGCCGGCTTAGCACCACTACTAAAGAGAGAGACCAGCTAAAGGGACAGGCTAGCACCCTTACCAAAGAGAGAGACCAGCAACAGGGCCAGTTTACCAACCTTACTAAAGAGAGAGACCAGCTACAGGGCCAGGCTAGCACCCTTACTAAAGAGGGAGACCAGCTGCAGGGCCAGTTTAGTACCCTTACCAAAGAGAGAGACCAGCTACTGGGCCGGCTTAGCACCACTACTAAAGAGAGAGACCAGCTACAGGGCCAGGCTAGCACCCTTACTAAAGAGGTAGACCAGCTGCAGGGCCAGTTTAGTACCCTTACCAAAGAGAGAGACCAGCTACTGGGCCGGCTTAGCACCACTACTAAAGAGAGAGACCAGCTAAAGGGACAGGCTAGCACCCTTACCAAAGAGAGAGACCAGCAACAGGCCAGTTTACCAACCTTACTAAAGAGAGAGATCAGCTACAGGGCCAGGCTAGCACCCTTAGCAAAGAGAGAGACCAGCTACAGGGCCGGTTTAGCACCCTTACCAAAGAGAGAGACCAGCTGCAGGGCCAGGCTAGCACCCTTACCAAAGAGAGAGACCAGCTACAGGGCCAGTTTAGCACCCTTACTAAAGAGAAAGACCAGCTACAGGGGCGGTTTAGCACCCTTACTAAAGAGAGAGACCAGCTACAGGGCAGTTTCAGCACCCTAAGCAAAGAGAGAGACCAGTTAAAGCGCCAGGCTAGCACCCTTACCAAAGAGAGAGACCATCTACAGGACTCAAGTTCCAAACTCATGAAGGAGGCCAAAGCCCTGAATGATACAGTTGAATGTAAGTGAGGTTGTTTTGGTTGCATATACACGGTATACACATATTATTACTATTATTTACATATATATTTTTTGTGTATCTTTGTGGTAGTAGCAAATGAAAACAACCAAGACTTAGTCATATATATATCAATATCTACATCTATGTAGATACCGAGACGCCAAGCTGGGTAATACGGTGTGATATATACACAGCCACTTAACATTGCTATTTACCTCTAACCACTAACCATTTTTGTAGATAAATGTGGGCTATCAAGTTTCTCTTTCTCTATAGGTCCCCTATTTTCCAAGCGGGCATGGTGTTGATGGATTGAGACCGCTGGTAGTCTGGTCTATCCTGCGTAACTCTGGTGGACACCCCAGTGTGATGCCACCAGAGGGGGGATCGTGACTTGGCTCATGATGGCTCTTCAACATCACGCCCTCTGATCAACCAGGGGGCCTTTAACGGTTGTCTGTATAACCCCGTATCTATTTGCAGCCCGGAAGTGTCCTCCGGGATGGATTAAGTTCCAGTGCAGTTGTTACAGAGTCCATCCTACTAGGAGGACCTGGGAGGACGGTCGCAAGTACTGCCAGAGCCAAC
Organism: Gadus morhua; assembly: GCF_902167405.1. Lineage (NCBI taxonomy): Eukaryota > Metazoa > Chordata > Actinopteri > Gadiformes > Gadidae > Gadus > Gadus morhua. The sequence goes on from NC_044057.1 coordinate 11,664,285, forward strand.
AGGCTGACCTGGTGATCATCAACAGCAGAGAGGAGCAGGTGAGGAGGAACCAACTGGGACGCACTACTCCTAACATCTACAGGGGCTCCTTGTTGGGCGAGTGGGAAAGACCTTCCTATATGATCTGTCATTATATATAGTTTACAATCGGTGCCGCCATCAAAACGTTTTAGTAGTTAGCACTGCGTAGCATCTTGTCCTAGCTATCTTTGTATACGGGGAATGGGTTATCCTAATGATTGTTAGTGCTTGGCAATGGCTGATATGAACATCCTTACTGTAACGACAGCGACACATTGTTCTCCTTCTTCTGAGGAATGTACTTATTGCATGTCGCTTTGGATAAAAGCGTCTACTTAATGCCCTCATTGTTAATGTGAATGGAAGTGTAAACGTTTTGCATGACTTTGCTACGCCATTGGTTGGCTGAAGGAACGGACTAACAGCGACCTCACTGGAGCAGCAGTATGACAGTGCACCAGGGACTCCTGTGGATGCACTGGGAGACTCTCCTCTCTCGTACACACCTCGCCCTGTTGCCTCGTTAGTTTGCTGTCTGTCCGCGTGTTTTTTTTCATTTATTACAAAAACAACTTGTCAAAATACTTCAGCCAGCCGGTCATTTGTTACAGCTAAATAAGCTACACCTAATAATGCATATTGTATTGGAAAGCTTCACGTGATTATTCTAATCTCCTCGCCACTAACCCAACGGGACCCTCAGTGTGTGAAATCAGTGGGCTCACCTGCTTCGTCATCATCTTCATCTAATCATCTAATTATCACCCGATGTCCCAGAATCCTGAATCAGGATGAGAATAAGAATGCAGAAGTATAATTCAACCAACCTCTTACACTCTTTCTAATTTTTTCCCACATAAATATCTTTGAAGATATTTCTCAATACTTTACTCCAGAAAGGGGCGCATAGATGGATAGGTTTGAGTGACATCGGGACCGAAGGGGTTTGGACCTGGGTGGACGGAACCACCCCAACCACAATGTGAGTTAAAATTGGGTCATCTCCCTCCCAGCTAGTCGTCTATCCCATCATTAGGGCTGTTGGATTCTGGGAGCGCCCCGGGAGCTCACTTGGTAGAGGGCCTACCATTAAGTTAAGTTATCCTCTATTGTCCCTTCTTGATGGAAGTCTTTCTCTGCTTTTGGCCCAGGAGCCGGTGAACACCTGAGTGGTACAGAGCTTTGAAGGTTCTCAGCCTCATGTGTGCCTAGATGCCTAGATGTAAAGTATTGTGGGGAGAAAATACTTTTTTTTGCTTTTGTTCCTCTGCTGCAGGTATTGGGGGAATGGCCAGCCTGACATCGAAGGTGGCGATCAGGACTGTGTCTATTACTTCCAAAGCGAAACAGTTGGATGGCCTAACGGAGGATGGAAAGACGACCGATGTGAAAAGTCAGGTGGCTCCATTTGTGAGAAGTAGAGAGTAAATGTGTTTGGTATGGGGATGGGTGTGTCCATCACGAGCGGATGTTAGCATGTTGCTCGGGGAATGTCCGGATGTACCTTGTGTCTTGTTTTGTAAACCGGGAATGGGTTAACCTAGCAAATTGTTAGTGCTTTGCACTTGCTACATCCTAACTGTACTGACAACGATATATTGTTGTTTCTCTTTCTCCTGTCAAATGTACTTGTTCCAAGTTGATTTGGGTAATAGCCTTTGATAAATGCCCTAAATGTAAATGTACAGATTTTTGGCTCTGTCTAGTGATGTCTGGATGTCTCTAGTTATGTCTGGAAGTGTCTAGTAAGTTCCGGACGTATCTAGTGATGTCTGGAGGTGTCTGGATGTGATCTGTGATTTATCCGATCAAATGTTGAGGTGACTGTACTGGTGTACTATACTGTCACTCGCCTGCCTCTTCTGCTTGCTTGTGTTCTGTGATTGTACTGTTCATTACCTGGGGCATATCTGTAGAATGTGCCATCTGTGAAATGTGTATGCAATGATTTGGATGATTACACATTAGGAATAAAAAACAAGTTGTTTCATCATTACAATAAAGCATTCATTATTCAAGCCTACGATGTCTTCCTCAGATCAGATAGTGTGTGTAACACAAATGTACCAAACCAATGTTGACTGTGTGAGGGAAACCTTTTCATTCATCATTTATATTTTATTTTCATAAGCAGTGGATAGCAATACTAATGTCATTAGAATGAGGTGATATTTGCATCTATCGTCTCAACATTAGCCTCTGTTCGATTTCAGCTTATTTCTAAACTGTTTGCATAGATTCTGCGTTGTGTCTTTTTTCGTCGTACTAGTAATTCTTGAAGTGGAAATCAAAGCAACTTACCAGGTTGGATCAGAGGGTTGAACAGAAGGTTTATTGGAGGATGTAATACAGCACAGGTACAGACTTAGGTGGAATAGTCTTAGTGTAGGAGGTGAGGAGCAGTCTCCCCACGTGCTCCTTTGCTGTCGATCCCTCTTCTCACTGAACCAAAGGGTTGGGGCGAGTATAATAACAAAGAAAACGTGAATAATAAGAGAACAGAAGCACTCTCACCCTTGATAAGGTATATGGCCCCGGCTATGTCCCAGACGACCAGGTTGGTTCAACGTTGTTGAGACATAAAAAATGGCGAAATAATGGAAATAACACCTTGTATCAGTAGGAGAGGCACTGGCCTGTTTCTAGACTAAGAAATGTAAACACAGAAAGACATTAAAATACACCAAAATTCTACACCTCATATGGGCTGAATTGACTCAAGCCTTGTTAAGTCACTCGCGCTGAGATAATCGGCTCTATGAACTGAAGCAATGGACTGAAGTTCACAACAGTTTGAAGCCTTAGCTTTGCAGACAACCCTCAGATCGTGTCCTTCTGCTGGTGCCTCGCACAGTGCTGCTCTAGGAATGTCAACGCTTTAACGAATGTAAGTTTCCTCTTCTCAACCATCCGGGGTCCCAGACTGCGCTAAGCCAAGAGCGCGCGGGGCGCGTTCTACGCTATGGATCGCCCGCGGTTTGTTATGGCAGCTCGTCTCCGGGGCGAACGGATGTTATTGACAAACAACAACAAAACGTCTTCTTCTTGTTGTTTTAGTTTGAGTCCGAACCGACAGGGGATGTTTGACGATGAAAGAGGAAAACTAGTATTTTTCCATAAACAATGGTCGTTGTTTTTGTAATTCTTTCAGTTTAAATATACAGAGAAACCTTCACGTTGTAATCCAGTTGTGCCACAGTAAAGGAAAACCAGGGGGAAATATCTGTCTTTGCATTCTCTGACCACTTGATGTCATCGTTGCACCGCTGTTTCGCTCGGTGACTGTACAAATTCTTCGATGCACAGCAATAATACGAGACAACGTTTAAGCTGTCCATTTGTAAACACGCATCACCCGAAGTCCACCTATAAGTCGCACTTCATATTAGTCGTAGTTTCATTGTAAAATAAATCATTAAAATCATCAAATCAAATCATTACAAGAACTAATTTATATGACTTTAATAATTTACCACAATGCGCCACAGAACCGTGGAACACTAGAAGACATATGTCAGGCCTGTAAACAGGCTTATTCAAATTACTGTACAAATAGACATGAGTTTTTATAAAATGGCTTTTTAAGCTTCAGAGGCTGTGACTACTGTAGGCCTACTGAAAACCCGCTCTTTCCATGTTCCTGCCACTGGGACCCTGAAACAGATCTGAACCAGGTCTGAACCAGGTCTGAACCCCCCTACTGTATCAGGCCTTCCCACTACCACCCCATGCCCAAAGCCTTTGAAGCGACTTTCGTAACTGGAAGACCTTTTATCGGGCGAATTGCTTTGCCTTCTTCGGCCTGGTTGCGTTTCAATTTAACAGGATTAGAACACAGAGATGGATTCTGGTCCACCTTTGAAAATAATATGAAACTTTAAACCTGTCTGAGAGGGAGAGAGAGGCAGGGAGGGAGGAGGAGAGGAGGAGGAGGAGAGAGATTGAGGGGAAGGAAGGAAGTAAGAGAAGGAAGGAGAGGCAGAAGGCTAAAGAGAGAGAGAGAGGAGGAGAGAGATTGAGGGTAAGGGAGGAATTGAGAGAGGGAGGATAGGGAGAAGGTTAGAGAGAGAGGGAAGGGAAAAGAGAGAGAGGAGGAGGAGAGAGAGTTTGGTGGAGGGAGAGGAAGGGAGGAGGTAAGTGAGAGAGGGGGAGAGAGGGAAGGTTAAAGAAAGAGGGAGAGATTGAGAGGTATAGAAGGAGACGGCGAATGAGGGAGGGAGAGTTCAAAGACTTTGCGCCATGCCAGTGTAAGAATAGGTTTTCTACGCCCAATAAAGCCCCCCCCCCAGCCAGCCCATCCCGGGGATCTGGGTTCTCCTTCGGTCCTCCTTCGGTCTAAAGCAGCGTCTCCCAACCCCGGTCCCGGACCGGAGCCCAGCCTGGAGCCAGTCTGGGGACCCGTTAGAACCGGGCCTTAAAATATTTAAATATTTAGACATTAAAATGGCCTATTGGTAAACAGTCTTTTAAAGACGATAAACCACCCGGTTTAGGCATTCAGTTGGTGAGCTTTAGCTTATTATTCAAATAGAAAATATGTGTGCTTGCATCCCCGATGTGTCGGTGGGAATGTTTTGTGAGACATTGTGTTTGTGCATATGGCGGGGGGTTATAAAAACCAACAGCCTTTTACTGCCGGCCGCCATCTTGGTTGCGTCGTGCTAAAAAGTTCACAGAACGCTTGAGTAAAGCTCACAGTGAAATGACCTCCTAGACCGAAGCACTACGACTCCGTTTCTGAGCTCCAGAATGAACCGTGTAAAGTAGAAGAAAACACAGAGCACAAAGATATAATCAATTACTAAAAATACAATAAACATCAAACTGTAAAGTGGTGGGAGGTGGTGGTGGAGGTTGAGGTGGAGGGGGTGGTATCGATTCTCATATCGTACAATTAGAGAATCCGTGCTGAATCAGACCGCAGTGCAACCACTAAAGCCCTGAACCCAGCCCAGGTGAGGAGCTCAGCAGGTAGGGCTGATGACTGGCTGCTATCACCATGTAGCGTGTGGAGCTAACCCCCTAGTGCCGGCTCCAACAAGCTGACGGGAGCTGCAGCGGACAGAGGGGGGGGAGGCGGGGGGGGGGGCCCCCCCCGCCTCCCCCCGCTCATTAAGCAGAGTTTAGCATGGTTAGCGGTTTCCGAGACCCGTGGAATCAGATGAACGTCAGGCGCCCCGGGGAACCGTGGAGTTTCACCCCCACAGTGAGCGAGGCCTAGTCCCTGCAGATAGAACTCTACATTTCACTAAGGGCGTTTAGCAGACTTTTTCACCCAAAGGGACTTCCAATAAGTACATTTGTCAGAAGAAGCAGAAACAACAATATATCGTTGTCGGTACAGCAAGGATGTTCATAACCAAGTGCCAGACACTAAACATCGTTAGATTAACCCATTCTCTGTATACAATAGTGATAGCTAGAATAAGATGCTACACAAGGCTAAGAACTGTTTTTAAGTGCCAGGACGTACAACATGCAATAAGTGTGCAAGAGAGGGTATGCAGAGTCCAGGTGAACTCTGAACAACCGAGTCTTGAGTCTTTTGTGAAAGTTGGTGAGCGACTCTGCAGTCCTGATGCCTGAATCTTACCGACCAATCGTGCCGTTCCCATTTGTATTCTCAGGGAAGAGGAATGAAGGAAGGCTTATTCAGCGTTGAGGATAAGCCTTTCTTCTCTTTCTGGTTGACCAAGAATACAATACAATTAGTTAAATAAACAACATAACAGGCAAAGAAGTCAGAGCTGGCAATTACATTTATCCCAAGCTCTCCTAAACAATGCAAAAAAAAATAGGATAAGAAGACAAAAAGAGTATAAAGAGTAGCAAGACCTGTTATCTTCTTCTTCGCTCTCAGGGTTCCTCCCGGCTCACTGTGCGGACGACGGATCCAGGAACAGCCTGGAGACTGTGAGCCCTTCTGAGTGGTGTCACGTTAAAATTGTACCGGGGGCGAAAATTGTACCGGCCTACGTCATCAGTTGTTGAAAAAATCCAAACCTGCCTGGCAACAGACGACGCGATCGTCTGTTGCCTGGCAACGGGCGATCGCGTTGAATGACGTAGGAAGGTTCTTGAACATTCGCGAACTTTCATGCTCGTTCATTGCACTCCTTCATTGAGCGTGACAAGACAGGTTATTGAAACCTGCTTTAAACACTCAGTTTACTAGCTAAATTCGATTAAACAATTCAATACAATACAAATATAAATTAAAAACAAGTGTTATCTAGCGATCCGTTATCTGTATTATGTTATTTGGTGTTCGGTACATGAGCGCGAATGGTTTTTGAAACCTGCTTTAAACACTCAGTTTACTAGCTAAATTCGATTAAACAATTCAATACAACACAAATATAAAGTAAAAACAAGTGTTATCTAGCGATCCGTTATCTATATTATGTTATTTCGTCTTTGGAAACATGAGCCGAATGTTTTTTGAAACCTGCCCGGCAACGGACAACCCAATCAAATCAGTTGTCAAGTTGTCAACAACTGATGACGTAGGCCGGTACAATTTTCGCCCCCGGTAACATTTTAACATGACAGCAGCAGTCTCTCCAGCCCCTGCAGGAAGTGGCGTCCAGAACGTTGGCTTGGGGCTCCACAGCGTTCCACTGAGGCGATATTCTGTTGTCTGCCCCCGTCCGGGATAATCTCCTCCGTCCGCGATGCGGTGGGTGGGGGTGGAGATCTCCATCGCACCAGGGGCTGACGGATCTGTTTTTTTCTCTCTTCTTCGTGTCTGTAATTAAATGCCTCTCTCTCGCCTGGGACACTGGGGCTTTCTGGGTAGTGGGAGGCAGGGGCCGCGCCGTGCTGCTCGTGTTTCCCGGCGTGGTGACGGACACTGGACGCGGCCGTCGTTTTGTTAAATGTTTTGTCACCACTGGTAATCCTTCTGTGGTGGCTGTAGGCACTCACTGTGGACTGGGAGCAGATTTTCTCCTCTGTACGATCTCTGGTCACCACAGGACTCCAGACAGACACCGCTGAATATATCAAAACAGCTTTTTAAGTTATTGCCCCGCTACGATGGTCCGTGGATCTGAGACGGAAAGGACTGAAAGTCCTTGTTAACTTCCGTTAGAGTAAACATCATCAAACATCGTCACAACTCTCGTCTGTTTCGGCACCGCAGTGGTGGAACGAGCTCCCTGACGACGTCAGGACCACAGAGTCGCTCCCCAGCTTCCGCAAAGGACTCAAGACTCACCTGTCCAGAGTTCACCTGGACACTGCATACCAGTAGAATATACTATATGCTGTTTGGGTCCATTCCTATCTGAACACACTTCCGGTTGGGGAGGGGTGGGGGTGGAGGGGGGTATCCCTATTCACAAGAGCCACTTCCTGTTTATGGTTTATGACGGGTCATAAAACATAAAACCCATTGTGTAGGGATGACAGGTGTAATGCCTGTGGTGGACCTGCAGGGGTCGCTGGGGTGCGGGATCTGTATAGGCAGAGGTGTGTATGTGGGTGTGTTTAGTGTATGCGTGTGTGTGTGTGGGTGTGTGTGTGTGTGTGTGGTGTGTGTGTGTGTGTGTGTGTGTGTGTGTGTGTGTGTGTGTGTGTGTGTGTGTGTGTGTATGTGTGTGTAACGTATTAATGTGTTTTTTAATCTACCCTACTATTTTACGAAACCGGCAGATACATTTATATACTGTATAGTAATGGGGGTACCGATAACATATCCGTAATCATCCTTATATATACTATAGATATATATAAATATTTATAGATATATTTATATTAGGATTAAAAGGAGGGTTCACCAACGGTCCATAGAACTAGAATAGTGAAGATACGGACTGTGGTACTTGCCAATATATTAGGTGATATCATGATACTATTAAGCGCTTTGAGTACGTGAAAAGCGCTATATAAATTGAATCTATTATTATTATTAACAGATATTCTAGTGATTTTCATCTAACATGGTGTATTTGGATCAACTTTATTTTACCATTAGTAGATTGTCTGTCTATGATGCGTTGAGTGGGCGTAGGCCTGTGGTACCTACGTGTGCGTGGGTCCAGTACCTATTGGACAGGCGTCTATGACGTCGGGGCCTTAGGTGTGAATGTCTACCGAGGGACTGCTATCAGGCATAAATATACGGGGCCCCGTGATACGGGAGCGTACGACCTCCGACCCTGACGTTAGACACGCTATTCTAAGTTAGTAAACGCGTCGTAGCAGTTGGAAGAAAAAAAAAAAAACAGCGATCCGTCCTGCACAACTATGCCGACTGACTGTAAGTATTCATATGAGTGTATCATGATTATATTATGACTATGTCTATGTGAATCAGCTGTTTATATCTGACCGTAGCTGCGATTACTTCACAGCGAATTGCGGTGCCGGAGGCGAGAGCGTGAAACAGCAGCAGGGTCCACGTGGAAGTATGTTTTTTGTTTTGTTTTTTTATAGCAGCGTGTAATATATAGTTCCATAACACTCACTCTATCATTATTATTATTAGTTATGGTATATTCATGTAGAAAAAAGATTACATTTGTGTTTTTCCAATGTGTAACAGATTTGCCTGATATTCGGCTCAACATTCAAAGACCGATTCTAGCAGACCAGACTAATGTGCTGACAAGCGGTAGTTTTGGTAAGTTGTTAATACGTCCGCCATTAATATATCTATAGGTGTATTACCAAAATAAATTATATATTAATTTAACATCTAAAACAACCAAACCTAACCCCGAATACTCTTGTATTTTGTTTTTGATCCACGTTTAGTACCTATCGAGGCCAATGTCATTCAGCGAACCCCGGACCAAATCGACTGTCCAAGAAGAATTTGAAAAGATCGGCGGGGGTAGTGGTGGCTATACCCTGTTCACCACTGGCCATAGAACAGCTACAAATTCCTTATAAAAAGGCTCGCAAGGATGCCACACATAATGGTTTAACTCCGGAGAATATTACCCAGGTTATACAGGCAGTCATAAATCCGCAAATTGCGCCAGATGGAGCGGCATGGACTGATCCCAAACACCGTGTGATCGGGGACGTGGAGGTGTATGCGCCTGAGTCGCCTACAGAGACCGTCACTGTGCAACCGGATGGGACTATACAACACGGTAGGAAATTCAATGAAAAAAAAAAAAGCATGTATATATTCTATAGAGTGTAATGATTATGATGGGATTGATACTGATTTATTTTCTTTTTTTTTCTATTACAAGCAGCCCATGGAGATCCCCAGTGTGCGCCACCACCAGAGCTGACCGCCGACGATTGGGCTGGTCTTGACGACATCTCGTCCTGGACTTCATCGTTGTTGGAACATATCGACTTCACTCCTGCGCAGTGGATCGACTCTCCAGCTACATCCGTAGAGGCTACCACCAGTGCAGAGCCTGTACAACACCATCAGCCTGCAGATCCTGCATCTGGACCCCTACAAGCCGTTCAAGACCCTATCAGCGACCCCCCGTGCACCGTGAGTCCCATCGCTCATGAGGTAGCGGTGCCGAGGCTACCAGCCGGTCCCGCAATTGCTGTTGATGAACACCATGCAGGGGTGCAAGGTGATAAATGGCGTAAACAATTTGCTGATAAACTAGCTGTGTTAACTGCGTCGGTAGATGTAAACTCCTTAGGCATTGCTCGTCTGCGTAAACTGGGGGTGGAGGCTGGTAAACGTGTTGACAGTATATATCAGAAGCTCGAAGAACAGACGAAGAAGTCCTTCACGGCTCTCAGGGCCGAGATTGCGCGTGATCGTATGACTGCTGAATCCCCAAACACTGAGACCAGTAATGGTCGTGCTATCGTTGCCCTTCAGCGTAAGCATTTGGATGCCGTGGCAGCTGTGCGTGTCAACACGCAGGGTATAGAGAGAATTAACGCGCAAGAGGGGTTAAGAGCTGCTAAAACCGCTCGAAAATTCTGGTTAATGCAATCTGCTAGCGAAGCCAACGTCAATGCCTATCGGGCAATGAGTACCGAGATGTCTGTGATTAATGAAACACTAGCAAAGCTTACGATGAATGCTATTATTTGATTTGTGTTTTTGTTTTTTAATGTTTTTTTTCTTTTATTTCATGGAGAGGGTATCTTTTGTTTTAAACTGCATGTAATAAAACTTTTTTTCTTTTAATACCTGACTACTTAACGTTTTTTTTAGTTTTTTTTTAAATATTATTATTTATATATATATTTTTTTTTTTTCTATCTATTGGCATAAAAAACTATAGCTGTACACTATGCATAACGCCATTAGCCCTAGAAAAGGTAATTCAAATCTATAGACGGTAATCCCAAGAGACGGCGTAGATCTGATAGTGGGGGTAGCATTATGGATTTAGAACTTGAAGAGATGGCAATGAGGTATGACGCAACCGGCGATACGTCTCATTTGTCGGCCGTAGGACATGTGGGGGGTGGGGGCATGTATGCAGAAGGTTGTTTAGACATGCGGGAATGTGTGTTGGCATAGATAGAACTAGGCGTGTGTTAATTGCAGCTGATGCATGGGGGCATAGCATGGCTAATGCTCTATATCAGGCAGCACAGATAAATGTTTCGAACGAATCAGGTCTAGATGAGATGGTGGGGCTAGAGGCGCCAGGAGATTTAGACACTAGGGGTGTGTTGTATGCGGGGGCAAACACACGAAAGGTACTTAACGCTGTCGGGGGATGGTTGGATAGTGCACAAGAGAGTCTATACATATCAGCGCAGATCGATGTATTGCATGGGTCGCAATGTGATGAAGGGATTGGCGAGGGTTTTCAGGACCCCCGGCTGTGGCAGGGGTCCCTATTAGAGTCGAATATACAGGTCGGTGGGGGCGGTGTGGGGGGTGGTGGCGGTAGTGGCGTGGGGGGCGGTAGCGGTAGTGGCGGGGGGGGGGGGGTGGCGGTGGTGGCGGTGATGGTGGTGGCGTGGGAGGAGGCGATGGTGGTGGTGATGTTGATGGTGATGGCAGTGGTGACGGTGATGGTGGTGGTGACGGTGATGGTGGTGCTGCTGATGCTGATGATGGTACACCTGTGCCTGCTGTAACGGGGGAAGATAATGACGAGTTGCATACCAGATTATTTCCCCATTTTAACGGCTTTTGAGGTTAGACAGGCCATTTGATCTGAGAAGTATATCCCTTGCAAATTTACAGGAGGTCCCTGATTTGATCAGGGAGAGGCTGTCGGGTGTCATAACGAGCTGCTCACAAAGTTCAGCCGATGGTAGTGTCTTAAACGTGGTGCTGAGAGGCCCTTCATTGGCCTCTGATGTACAGACTGTGCTCGTATCGGGTGACGACTACAATGCGGATTTGTTTATGGACCATATTAGCCAAGTCATGCAAAGTAACGACACAGGTCTGACGGATGACGTGCTAGAGTTGGTGGTCACAGGGGTCCACAACAAGCGGGGTGGGGCACGTTTGAAGTTAAAAAACATTCCCTATGATGAATCATATACAAGAAGAAGCTAAGTCTCTACACCCCGAGTAATACTCATAACAATTTGTGTTTCTCACTATGCATGACACATTTTCTGCATGAAGGGGTAACCGGGGGTGACACAGCGTCCGAAGAGACTAATTTGGAGGCGGCTCGCAAATTACACAGTGATCTGGGGTTTGACCCGGATCACTCTGTGGGTTTCTCGGATGTATCCAATTTGAGAGACATCTAGATGTTAAATCCTGATATTTCATCATAATGACACATTCAGGAAGCTGGAGATGTTCCAGACACATACAGCCCAGCATCCTAAAACAGTATGGCTGTACCTCCATGATAACCATTACCATTGCATAGAGAACGAACGGCATTCTTTGGTACGGGATATGTGTGTGAATATTGTTACAAGGCCCATGAGGGAATTCTATTCCACAAATGCCCGATCCATTGCAATGTGTGTCTGACAGTGTGCGATAGACTAGCAGGTCGTACGATAAAGTGCAAGGACTGCAGTCGTATATGCCGCTCGCAGGTCTGCTACAACACACACAAGAAGCATTCTGCCAAACATGACATGATACCTTGTGAAAAGCTCAAATACTGCGATCGTTGTTGTAGACAGTATATCATACCGAAGAAGAAGAAGAAGGGGGTGGGGGAGGGGGAGGAGGAGGAGGAGGAGGAGAAGGGTGACGCTAATGGACATGTATGCAGCGATGCAAAGTGTCGTAAGTGTGGGGAGCCGATGGCCGAAGAGGGAGTACATGATTGCTATATCCAGCCGTACGACAAGAAAAAGAAAAAGAAACGCAGGGGTGGTCCATCGGATGACGATGATGACGACGCTCCGTCTAATAAATACATATACTAGGATTTCGAAACGCGCGTGCATGATGGTCGTCACGAAGCAAACTGTGTGGCGGCTATTACGTCTGAAGGCATAGAATGGTATGCTACCGGTCTAGATTGTGTAAGAGAGTTTGTGAAACGCTACAGAACAGGGGAGTATACGTTGTATACATTTGTGGCACACAATGCGTCGGGCTTTGATAACTATATCGTCCTGGACTACATGACCAAGCAGGGTATTAAACCCGTTTTAGTCATGAAGGGTAGCAGAGTCATTTTGATGCGTGATGACGCCTACCATCAGAGATGGGTCGACTCGTTTAGCTTTTTGCCCATGCGACTGGCTAATGCACCGGAGGCGTTGGATTTTGATGATATGGTAAAAGGTTATTTTCCTCATAAATTCAACACACGGGCCAACGAGTCTTATGTCGGTGCCTACCCTGAGATCTCATATTATGGTTATGATTCCATGACTAGCGATCAAAAGACAGATTTCGCTATTTGGTACAGATCTGTACGACACAAAAAAAAGACTTTCAGAAACAGCTGCGTCGCTACTGTGTCAAAGATGTGATGATCCTGTACACAGCGTGTGGGATCTACAGGGAAAATTTCATAGAGTGTGCCAATATAGACCCCCCTGGCCTATGCCACCCTGGCTTCGGCGTGCATGGCCACCTTCAAAAAGTCGTTCTTGAAGAAAAACGTCCTGGCATTGACCTACGAGGGGGTCTATAGGAAAAAGAAAAAGTCGTTCTCATGTGCATCCATCCAGTGGCTTGAATATCTATCCCGCTCCAATAGCCTGGAGATTCGGCATGCTCTCAACCATGGAGAGGCTAAATATGGGCCATTCTTCCTAGACGGACATGCCCCGTCTATAAACACAGCCTATGAATTTGCAGGATGCTTTTATCATGGGTGTGAACATTGTTACAACGCTGGACACCAGAACCCTGTCCTCAAGAAGACCTATGGCGAATTGTGGGTGCAGTTTCACCTCAAAGTCAAGGCTCTCAAAAGAGATCATGGTTTAAGAGTCGTGGTCATGTGGGAGTGTGAGTGGCACCGTCTGAAAAAGACCAATGCTGCAGTGCAGGCATTCTTGGCTACTCTGAAGATACAACCCAGGATTGATCCTCGCGACTCTCTCTATGGGGGTCGCACCAACGCCATCAAAATGTATCACAAGGCTGAGCCCGGTGAGAAAATACGCTACTATGACTTTACCTCTCTCTACCCCACAGTACAGGCTCGCTGTCCTTATCCTGTAGGGCACCCCCCAGATCATTTTCAGGAATTTTGGTCCTTTGGATGGGTATTTCGGCATCATCAAATGCACTGTGTTGCCCCCCAGAGGTCTTTACCATCCTGTGCTACCTTACAGGTGTCATGGGAAGCTGATGTTTCCCCTCTGTGGTACATGTGCCGCTGAGCTCAATCAGACAGCCGCGTGTCATCACAGCAACGATGAACGGGCTCTGACAGGCACCTGGGTGACTTTTGAGCTACAAAAAGCAGTTGAAATGGGCTACGTGTTAATCCAGATGCATGAGGTGTGGCACTACCCCAAACGGTCAGAGACTCTGTTTAAAAGGTATGTCAAAACGTTTCTCAAGCGTAAACAGGAGGCTTCAGGATACCCCAGCACAGTGGATACTGCGGAGAAACAGCGGGTGTATGTGCAAAACTACCTGGCAAAGGAAGGCATACTGCTGGATCGCGACAACATGTGTGTGAACAAGGCCATGCGTAATTGCAACAAGTTGATTCTAAACAGTCTGTGGGGTCGCTTTTCACTACGCCCAGACCTACCCACTTGCGAGCTAATTTCTGAACCTGAAAGGTTCACTCAGCTCATGTTTAGCGACAGCTATCACATTAGTCACTTTTGCTTTATCTCTGATGCTGTGGCCCTTGTACAATGGAAACACGTAGATGCACGTCTCGCAAGGGCGCGGGATGTCAACGTGATTGTGGGGGCTGTGACTACCGCCCATGCCAGGCTCATGCTCTACGATCTTCTAGACAAACTACAGGAACGTGTCCTCTATTGTGACACAGACAGCATCATTTTTGTTTCTAAGGAGGGTGATTGGGTACCCCCTTTAGGCCCTTATCTGGGCGACTTGACCGACGAGATAAATGATGGTGATCTGTATGGTACCGAACAGGAGGATTACATTAGTGAATATGTCTCAACAGGTCCTAAAAGCTATGCATACCACACCCGTCACCACAAGTCTGTCGTCAACTTGTGTATATATTGTGTATATATATACTGTATGTGTTTTTATTTTATTATTATCTTATTATTATTATTATTATTATTATCTTTTTTTATATGTAGTATTGATTTGTTTTGTTTATTTATTTATTTTTTCTATTTATTTACCTATTTTTTTTTATTTTATTTTGTTACTTATCTATTTATTTATATTGTTTACATTTAAATAAATATATATATATAAAAAAAAAAAATGTTTGTAGGAAGATGTCAATGTAAAAATAACTCATGATCCTACAATAAAGTATAAAAAAAAAAAAAAGTCTGTCGTCAAAAGCAAAGTGGTGACTTTAAATGCGGCAAATGCTGCAGTGGTCACCCAGCAGACACTGAAATGTCTATTGGATGATTTTGTCAACCAACGGCCTCAAACCCTCGACATCACCACCACGGTAGATACCATCCAGCGAGATAAGACTAGGTTTCTGCTTAAAAACGCTACTGTAGTTAAACGGCTTAGGGTAGTTTACAACAAACGCAGGGTCTTCCCCGACTACACCACACTTCCTTACGGTTATTAACTATTTTGTTTATTGTTTTTCGCTTTTTCACATGATCCATGTTTTTTTTTCTTCTTTTTTACATATCGTTTTCATATGATCCATGTTTTTAATCATTTTATATTTTTTGAGGGGGTATGCATATTGTGTTAAGAAAATCAAATCATACTATGCTATAATCATGTTATTAACTATTTTGTTTTTTTATTGTTTTCAAATGATCCATGTTCTCTTCTTTCATCTTTTGTATTTTAATCATTTCTGTATTCATATTGTATCTGTATATACTCTTTTAGGCATCATGTATTAATGATGAATGACTGTGCTAATAATCATGATGGTGTTAATAAAGAATGTTAACTGTCAAATGTTTCACGGTTCTATGGTCACAATACATCCGTCCATCAGAGGGGTGCACACAGACCGCAGAGATGGCTGCTGTACACACTACGTTCGACCCTAGACTTCAACACCCGTTCAGCATGGTAGTATCGGGACCTTCAAACAGCGGCAAAACCTACTTTGTCAAAACAGTCATTGAAAATATGGATCGGTTATTCTCAGAAAAGATTGAAAATATAGTATATGTTTATTCATGCTGGCAGCCCATATATGATGATTTGCTTAAAATAAGGAACATTCACTTTGTAGAAGGGATCCCCAAATCTCTATGTGATGATGCAATCTTACCAGTCCATACTAGAAATCTGCTCATTATTGACGACTTGATGAACGATGCATGCAATAATATAGAGGTTCAGTACGTTTTTACCAAATATGTACACCATCGTAATCTCAGCTGTATGTATCTGGTTCAGAATTTATTTATGCAGGGTAAAACCAGCCGTACAATTAGTCTAAATACCAATTACATGGTTTTGTTTAAGAACCCTCGTGACAAATATCAGATTATGTTGATAGCCAAACAGATGTTTCCATGCAAGACAAAATATTTTCTAGAAGCCTTCAACGATGCTACCGACATGCCTTACGGCTATCTGCTTGTAGACTTTAAAGCCATGACCCCAGACAACATGAGACTTAGAACAGATATATTGTCAGACCGACATGTTGTATACACTCAGAGAGCCAAAGTGATTAGCCCAAAAGACCATGTCCTCACGTATAAGTAGAAACCGTGAGCGTCTTAAGCAACTATATAGCGCCCCTCCGGCTCAGCGTAAAGTTATCCTCAGGACAGCCAACGCCGACTTTATCAACTCGCTGTGTGAAATAGCCTTGAACATTTTACAGGGCAAAATACCTCTGACTCCACGCCAGCATACGAAATTGCGTAGACGAAAGAAGGACCTCAGAATACTCGCCAATAAAAATGTACTAATATCTAGAAAGAAAAGACTAATCAATCAGACTGGTGGATTTCTTCTACCCCTACTGTCTGTGGCCATACCGTTGTTTACAAGCCTGTTCTCAAGAGGCGGGTGATTATAATGGATCATACGCACAAGATGTATCTAGTTCCTCAACATCAACTCGATGCCTTAAAGCATACCCAACCCAGGGATTCTGTTAGACAGACTGCTGAAAATGAGCTGGATAAGGCCATTGCGATGGTGTTGAACACTCCCGATACAGACCTATATGAAAAAGCGGCCAGGTACGGTGCTGTCCTGCAGCGTTATCTATCCATGATAAAACAAGGGCAACGCGAACACGGAGAATTAACTCTGTCACTTGCTGAGGGGGACCCAGTTCATACGCCTATGTCGGCACGGCATGGTGTTGATGACGATGATGGCACCGGCGATCATATTTATAAGGATATAATGAAACATATACCCGTCAGAAGCAAGAGCAATACCAGACATATCCTGGACTCTTTAAAGAAATCTAAAAATGTTTCATGGACGGACAAGGGGGAGATCATATTACAAGGCGAAACTATTAAGGGGTCCCATATGTTTGATTTGTTAAAGAATGTTACCGCCCCTTACCATGTTGTCGAATCTGTCAGACCACAGGGCTGGAATGTATTTCTGAAATCTTTAGCCAGTAATAATATACCACTATCGTCTATCCCTAATAAGCAGCTCAGACAAACTGTAAACATGTATAAGCATAGTCCCGTCACTACGGACGACAATGCGATGGCCTCCGTCCCTGTCTCGTCTGATAAAAGGAGGAAACGCAAGCAGCCATTGTCATCTAATACTTCCCCTGGAATGCATATGGCCGAGTGGTTACCATTTTAAATCATGTATCTAAATGTATGTGTTACCCGTAAAAAATAAAAGAAAACAGTACGACTAAAATGTAATCAAAATATTGTATTTTTTATTATCAATACAGAAAACAAACATAACAACACGTGTTACATGTTACATCCGCATACACATGACTGCACACACGTCATATCATGTTCATTACAGACATTAGGTTGTACACGGTTAACAAAGTCATAAACCTTTTCATCATTACGGGGTAAATTATCCCCATACATTTTCAAAAACTTTTGATAGGATACCCCTTTTTGCATATTACACAAGAAAAAAACACAATGATGCCCACATTCTGTACTTGACGGATCCTGGACCTGTTGTGTAGAATGAACAACATCTATACAGTGCTGATCGAGAAAACGCTGTATGGTCTCAGGAAACTCAGAGTATGAGGGAGGGTTACCGTAGGAGTCGAAAAAGTAACCCTGTTTCTCATCTGTAATATAAATAGCTAGCCAATGTGCACCGGCCATATGCGAAGGTTCGGTGTTGACCACCATCATTACAGGTCTCTGATGAATTTCCCGGGGTAGGTGATTACACGGTAACGCACCAAGAAAATATGCCGTGTGGGCCATTTTCTGACACACTGCTGTTAGCTCTATAGTATTCATATCACACCGACTTTTTCAGTAATAGTCCAACAGCACCTGCCGTCTATTTGATATTTCTATAACAGAATCATAAACTGCATAACATATCAAATTGACCGTTGTAGCCAGTGCTGCTCTGAATCGTGCCTCTAGCCTCACATTCCCTGTTCTGACTAGCGATACATGTTGTCCACAGCCCTCATCTGCCTCAAGGTTGAAACAAAATAATGCATACCCGTCCCCGAATTCCTTATGATTAATAGCTATTTCTCTATCTTTGAGCTGACGACCTGTAGCCTGAATGAGCTGGAAATATTCTCGAGTATAGAGGCCATTTCTAAAGTCAGGCTGAAAGGGTTTAGAGGGATATGCTTGACCGTCGCAATATAGGGATAAGAACTCAATGCCGAAATGTTGGAATCTGAAAGGATTCCTGGCATAGCTCCCTGTGAATGCTTCGTTATTCACAAAACCTATAATAACCATCTTGGGTATTTGTCCTAGAAATAGATTATCCTGTGTGCATATACGGCTGCCCGCAGCGATGGATACATTCTTTAGACATACCCTATCAACAGGGTATTTAACGTTAGCCTGGTTTAACGCACGGGCATGTGCCAGCTTGACGCCTGGTGCTACCGATACCTTTTTAATGAAAACATTTGCAGACACTATAGAGACACGGTATTCCACAGCACCATCGGACATGAGACAGAAATCATTTTTTGCTCTAATGAATCTCATACGGAGATCAACTCCGTTAATCATCAGTTTCTCCTGAAAAAACATATCGACGTGTATAGGGGATATCAGCTCCGCTATACGACTTCGCCCCGTATATTCACTCCTTGTCGTTAAGCCTAGATTGAGACCTCCAGGAAGAATCTCGTCCATATGTCCGTGTGTGTCTTTCTGGAATAGACCACAACCAAATTGGGTGTCTAATGTCCCGTTTCCATAGTTTAGCAGGCATTCTATTATGCCTCTGTACGGATAGGTGTTTGACGACTGGGTGATAAGCCTATCACCCAGAGTAATATCTACTTGGGAGAATAACGTGCATCCTGGATAGTTAATCAGTCCAACGGGTGCCGCCGGCGCCAAGTCTGTTCCATCAGGATTAGTAATCTTGATCCTCAGGTGTAAATACGTATTGTTTAGATCTATATAGTCTTCGCTACTGGCCGATACAAAGAACTCTATGGGGCCACCATCTGTTAGCGCCGATAGCGGGGGTATTTCAATATATGTACTTTTTTCTATCGAAGTCTGCGTCATCGGCAGGGAGAAGAGATCCAGTTCGTTCTTAATGCATTCGTCTGACATGTTATGTAGCAACGCCATTGTTATTCAGCCCACCTGCTATACTAGATGAATATATCGTTAGCCGCCCCTCTAAAACGACTGGTTGCCCCCTTCCTGATCCTTTTAGGTTTGGCTCTCTTTTTGATGGATGCCAATCTTTTATTCTGTTTACGACGTCGTGCTGGTGCACGGGTACGCCCACAACCTATAGGAGGATACTTTGTTGCTCTTCTGGCATATACCCTCATGCCTGACCCCTGCTGTTTGGGCGTAGATGCAGCATGGGCTATGTTGGTCATAACGTCGCCTATAATATGTTTAGCAGCAGTCTTCAGATGAGGCTTTGCTATGCTAACCCCTCGCCTAAATAACGGAATAGCCATTCTAAAGAGGCTACGGAACATCCCACCGATGCCAGCACCATATTGTGTGCTGCTACCCTCATAGCCAGGTAGCCCACTCCCTGCTTGGTTTAAATAATACTGAACATATTTGTTCTCGTCGTAAGGCGGTCTATACCCCCTCATCCCAATAGATGGGGCTATGAATTCTACTGTTTTACAGGTCTAAAATGCAGCTTGAGTATCACTTTACCATATGTGAATTTTATATTTGTATTCTGG
The DNA here is from genome assembly GCF_902167405.1 of Gadus morhua. NCBI lineage: Eukaryota > Metazoa > Chordata > Actinopteri > Gadiformes > Gadidae > Gadus > Gadus morhua. The sequence continues at coordinate 11,684,141 of NC_044057.1, forward strand.
TCAGACTTTAGATCGATTTCAATATCTCCAAGAGGGTCTCGGGCTACGTGTACGTAATGCGGCTTGTCGAACATGTGAATGCAGTGTCTCCTGCTGGTGTCGGTTATATTAATACTCCTTAGCAGGGGTACATAACTATCTCCGACCAGCTGATGGTCGACAATGTCGCTATATATGAACATGTTGTAACACCCCCCGTGAATATCGGTGGGATGGGGGGCATATGCTGCATACGATTTATGGGCCTGTAGCTTGACACCTGTATCGAAACCCAGCATAGCAGCCAGTTTTCCTCTAAAGACGATAGATAGGTGATCGTCTCCTTCTACATAAATGCGGTTTCTAATACCTTCATGATGTAGTATAACTTTACTGCCAGGATTATATTTGGTCCAAGTCTTGTTGATTTGTAGTAATAACGATCCGATACTCTCATAAAGCCCACCAACTAATAGACATGATGTCCTATGACCCGTTTTACCATCGTGAACGGTCATCGTAGCGTCCTCGGTAGGAAAACTATGCCAGCTGCATGGGTACTGAGCTTCAATTAGGCCTACTTCATAGGGCTGCTTGGTGTGTATAGATTTTGCTAATTTAGTTCTAAAATTCCATATCTTATTTTGCGGGTAGATCCCTGCCGATGCATTACTCGCTAGAGTCACATAGAAACCCCCAGACACCTCCTTATCCATCGTACACTCTGGTTATAATGGATTGTATGTCTCTTGTATGTCTCTTTACGCATCGACTAGTGTCTTTTCAGCTATCCATGAATTGAATGCCTCCGGCCACCCCAGCCATTTGACATATAGCAGATTCTTAGACCCCTCCCTTTTTCTATCTATAATCTTTTCTATTTTATACACCTTGTTTTTAGACACTATAACTTTTTGCAGCTCTTTCTCGTAAAATGTTCCATGGACAGGGGCACCTGCATAGTCTTGTAGCTTATAGACTGGAGGACACCTTGCAATGCGCTGCGATATTACAAAATATTCATCTGTAAACGTCTGCTCATACCCCTTTCGAAATGTAGCTCTGACTTTTGAAATTCTAACCGTGTCACCAACATCGTATCTAAACACCACCATCGGCTCTTGAGTGGTTTTGTATAGCGTATTAAACACTGTTTTCTCATTATCTTTATCAACACTGGCCGGGGTCATTTTTATCGATCTATGATATGAATGGTTATAAGCATGGACCATATCCTGTAGTTTATCCACATATCGTTTGGAGTTGGCAGCTGTTAAATATCTCCACATGCGGGTTTTCAGAGTCCTGTTGAAGCGTTCCACTGTACTGGCCTTGGTCTCGTTAGATGTAGAGAAATGTTTGACATTGTACCGCTCCATCAAACGCTGAAAGATCTTGTTATAAAATTCTTTGCCAGCGTCAGTCTGCAGTTTATCGGGGGACCGCCCTTCACCAAGAATATCATCAAAAGCTTTAGCGACGTCCAGGGCCGTAGCACCAAATCCTGGGCCCCTATACTATCGGTACTGATGGACCCCCTGCGCCGGATTGTTGACGGGGGGGGGGGTGTCCGGAACGATTGTTGACGGGGGGGGGGGGGGGGGGGGGGGGGGGTCCGGAACGATTGTTGACGGGGGGGGGGGGGGGGGGGGGGGGGGGGGGGGGGAAGAGAGAGGGAAGGTAAGACAATTTTTTTTTTTTTTTTTTTTTTTTTTTTTTTTTTTTGGTCATGGGCCCCCCTCGGCCTTTGGGCCCCCCCACAACTGTCCCCTTCTGTCCCCGCAGTCCGACGGCCCTGGCGACGTCGATAGCCCTCTTGGATGGTAACGGACGAACCCATGCATGTTTTGAGAATACATCGATGCACGTCAACAGAAAATGCACACCATCATTTTCGGATGCATACTCTGCCATATCCACTAAATCAGCCTGGAACTGTCTATCTATTCCACTAACCAATACTCTATTTCGGCGGAAATGTATCGGTGCAGGTACATGCAGGGTGTAGGGATCCTGCTTCAGCAACCATTTCTTGATATATTTTAGTGGAGGTACTGCACCCTCACTATGCTCAAGGGCCGTTCTTAGTTTATTGATGCCGCCGTAACCCCCTGGTCCGGAGGGATCATAATAAGTCTTATGCAGCCGTTTATCCATGTCGTATGCATGCAACAAAAAACGAATACTGAAACACTGATCAGAGTTATCCATCCTTTTATTTAAAATGTCTGTCCACTCAAAACAATTCTCAGATAAAGCCTACATGCAGTTTTATTTTTCTGCACCATTTTACAAGCCATCATTCTAGCAGTTCTAATACCCTCGGCGTTTGAGGCATTATTCAACTTCAAGACATCCGATACAAAAGCACATATACACATGACATGTCCGATGGTAAAACAGTCACCATCGGGGAAATGGGGAAATATTTCAGCTAACATTTGATCAGTAGGTTTATCATACAAGAATTTCATGACCAGATCATTCCAACCCTTATACGTGCATTTGATATAGGCATTATGCTGGACATATGTATCATTTTCTATGGCAGCATACATCAAAACGGATAGTCTATCTGATACATACTTGCTATCCGCATCATACGCATAAGAAAACAACACCCCCATTATAAACGCCACCCACCAGCAGGCTTTGGTTTGCCTAATGACAATGTAGGACGCCACATTTGTATGGCTTCATGTATCAGAAGCAGATGTTCATCGGACACACCTTCGGTGGTCATTAAATCCAGTTTTTCGGTATTATAGGTATTGCATATTAAATCACATAGATAAGATTCGACCACACCATAGATTTTTCCGGGGGACACAGTCAACCCTGTAGTCTTCTTTAGAACAGTTTCTAAAAGTAACAGGAAGGGGTGTCTGTCCAGGATGACACAAATGTCATGGTAGTGGGATTCGTAGTGATGATGTGTCGCTCCCTGCAGGCATGAATGGCGTCGTTGACTTGGGCAATCACACTGGCATCCCCAGCAGTCCGCTTGCTTCTGATGGTTGATGATGGCCACCACACAGAGCCCCATGGTAAATCGCAGAACAGCCAGCGATGCAGGGTTTAAACGGATCTGTATTGATACAGGCCATCCGTCGTCTCTCATAGCAGTGTCCACCTCCAGCTCACTGTCCTCTCCGACGTGTAGGAAGGTCAGATTCAATCCGGTCAGATAGATGGCATACTCTTGAAGCCAGTGGGGTCCGGGTTGTACAGCCTTTAAATCAGCAGTCTCCATAGCCACACCCCCACCTTGCACATGTTCATCATTGACCTGTGCTGCATAGCGTATCAAAAATATACCATTAGAATATGAAAATAAAAAAAAACACACAACACCCACATATTAATATAAGGTATAGTCTATCAAAAAACACATTTAAAAAGGAAAATAAACCATCCCTTAATACTACTAGCATGTACCCCACCTTCTTATACATTGATGACATTTTCTAACGCTAGCATAACCCTAAACATACTCAAACACACCATGTACCCCATCATCAAACCCAGACGACTCAAACAGGCACATTCGGCATTCATCATCAGCTGTGCTCCATGGTTCTTCATTCGTCTTAGCCATAGAATCAATCTCTGCAAAAATTCCACGTAGTGCAGTCAAATCAGCCCACTGCATGAAAAAGACATTATCAAAATAATCAGCAGCTTCTAAAACACTGGTGCGTAGAGGAGAGCTACCGACGCAATGCATATCATAGCACTGTGGTAGCTCGTCTGTATCAACACAGCGTCTGAAAAAAATGAACTCCTGTGGTCTCTTCGTATGATAGTTTGCATCCATGCGATGAATCCTCGATTCATACTGAAAGCTCCATTGGAATACATGGGTTCCCGCCTGCCATGTACCCAGGACGCCGTCTAGCATGGGGCATAAATTCTCCAAGAAAAAATTCCATTCGTGAACGTTCAACCGCCACTCTGTAGCACAATCTTTAACATTCAAAATAACACAGCCATCGACCCATGATATTACATACTCCAAGCCGTATTCGCCAACGTGGGTGAATGAATCCCCGGCACTCCGGTCTCTCAAGCCTAAAACAGGCCTCGTTCTTTTGAGTGGAGCATTAAGCAGTACCGCATCTCCACAACTATTGACATAGTTAGACACAGGCGTACTAAAGACGGACATACCATCAGGCATCTGGTTTTCAATGTCCTCATTGCTCGACGCAGAGTCGTCCATGGCGGGAGAAGACAATGGTGTAGGGGTACGAGGGCCACTATACAACCAAATAGCACTATCTGATCTACGGGTTTCTTCTGATGAGCAGTCCATGTTGAATGAAAAGAACACTGCAGACAACTTGATGAATGCCGGGACCCTACAGCACCCGTCGCCCCCTTTTTATACTATGTTTACGACCCGTCATAAAACATAAACAGGAAGTGGCCCCTGTGAATAGGGATACCCCCCTCCACCCCCACCCCTCCCCAACCGGAAGTGTGTTCAGACAGAAATGGGCCCATACAGCATATATTATATACTACTGACCTGGACTGGACAGCTAAGATACAGCTGTGGGAGCTGCTTGACACTTGTTTGGAATGTAATAAAGGTCAATCCATGGGTCTCTGTTTAATGCGTCTAAACCGCCTAGTTCAACAAGATGAACCTAGGGTCTTCACTAACCCGCCAAATCCTTGGTAGCGAATGTTGGAATCCCCGATTCATGACTGTGGAGGATGTGTGTAGAACCTGAATTATGTTCATTTCATTTTACAGACCTTGTTTTGTTTCTGTGTGTCATTGTAATGTAATTGCAGAGTGAACTGCCGAACTGGGCTGTGACTCAGGTAAGACAAGCCCTTGGGCGGGAGTAGATGGAAAGTCTAACCCCTTTCGATAACAAATACCTCACATACTATCTCTTTGCTGCATAACCATGTGACGCTTTGTCTGCAAAAAGGATCCCTGGTGTCTGCTAATAACCTCTATAATTCTTAACTCAGGACTTAAGGGGGCTGACTTGTGACTTATTGTGAAACTGGAAGCAGTTTTGAAGCCCTTGCTTTAGGGAACTGATGGTCTTCAAAGCCGTGGCTTTGGATGGGGTGTCGTAGTTGTTCGGTCCGTGGGGACGCAGATGAGTGTGTGGTCCGTCTCTACCATCAGCCTCCAGAGTGAGTACCCTTACATTATAGAGAATCCTTTGAAAACGTCACACCGTAAGTATTAATGGGGGTACTATGTTTTGGTTGTAATTAAATCGATTTGATCCATAGATTGAATGTATATATTAATGTGTGATATGAATACAATAGAATGGAACAAGGCTGTGTTTTATTTAATAATCCTCCAAGAATTATAACTATAGGCTTTATAATATTAATAATAAATTCAATTTATAGAATTTATTCTCTTTGGTAAGAATAAATATTTATAGCTCTTTTTTTCTGGAAACTCAAAGTGCTTACAGTGAAGGGGGTGGCCGCACAAAACACCACCAGTGTTTAGCACCGACTTGGTTGATGCACGGCAGCCCATCGGTGCCAGAAAGCTCACCACACCCCATCTTGGGGAGGAGAGTGAAGGAATTAATTAGTCAGCCAATTATACAGGGCCAGATTAAATTAGCCTAGGTTTTACCTCTCCTCCGAAGGACGGCACCTTCCACAGAACAGTGTCCCTGTCACTGCACTGGGGCATCGGGGATTGATGTTTCTGGCCAGAAGGAAGAGTGCCAACGCCATCACCGACACCACTTCCAGCAGCAACTCAGTGTTTCCAGTTGGTCTCCTATCCAGTACTAACCAAGCCCACACCTGCTTAGCTTCAGAGATTCAGCTAAGGCAGGGTTGCCCTTGGTCTGGCTGCTGGCTTCTAACACCAGCCTGCAACCCTATGACCTCCAGGAGACCTCATCTAGAGAACCCCCAGACAAGTCCTCCAGAACCTCCAGCAGCATCTAGAGAACCTCCAGAAGAAGTCCTCTAGCTGAAGGTGTCGGACTGCGGCAGAAGGAATGCAGCGGATGGACATGGATAAAGACGGGATCCGAAACCTCATGGTTCCTCAAGGTAACTCACCCTTCTACACTACACCTACTGCTGCACACACTGGAGAGGAGCTTCTTCTCCCTCGACCAAAAGGTTCTGAGTGGGATTCCCAATGTCCTCAGTCTACTTGCAGTCATCCTTAATGACCAGGAGTCTGCTGAATGTCCGGTAGTGGGCTGTATCTGGGCAGCATGACAATATTAACAATAATGATAATAATTAATGCTGTGTTTTGTTTTGCAGCATCTTGTCAGTTACGAACAGCTATATATAATTAAATATTTGATTATGATTTGAAAATATAATTCACTAGGATGTTTCAGGGTACATGCATCAGAAAGGAATGTTTGGTTGAGTTCTACACCATCGCACCGAAACCCCTCCTCCACCCACCGAAACCCCTCCTCCACCTCAACCTAACCCCTCCTACACCCATCCGAACCCCTACCCCACCTCACCCAAACCCCTCCTCCACCTCACTAAAACCCCTCCTCCACCCACCCCAACTCACCGTTTCCTCCAACTCCCCCTCCTCCCCCAGTCATCCTCTCCTCCACCTCACCTTCCTCCACCCATCCCAATGCCAGCTCACCTTAGCCCCTCCCTCATCCTCCCCAGCACACCCTCTCCTCCCCCCATTCCAACTCACCTTCTCCAACTCAACCTACTCCATCCTCCCCCACTCACCCTCTCCTCCAACTCATTCTCCCCCACCCACCCCAACCCACCCTTTCCTCCACCGTCCTCCCAAACTCACCAATCCTCCTCCACCCTCCCCAATTCACCCTCTCCTCCATCTCCCCCTCCTCCACCTACCCCTCTTTCGACTTCCCCAACTCACCCAACCTCTCCTCCACCTCACCCTCCTCCACCCTTCCCAAATCACTCATCCTCCTCCACCCACCCCAACTCACCATATCCTCCACCCAACCTATCTCACCCCAACCCTTTCCTCCACCTCGCCCCAAACCATGCTAGGCTAACGAGCTACCTCCGGGCCGCTCTGTTCCAGGGGGGGTGAAGGAACGGTGCCGGCCCTCCAGGTGTCTGACCGCTGGGCTGCTGCTGCTGTGTGCCTCATCCCTGGCTGGAAACGTAACTCAGTTTTACTGTGAGTTATGTCTGCATGATGTCTGGTGCTCCTGGAACGTGTAGAGCAGGTCTTGGTCATCGATCGTAGATATATATTACTAGATATCACATTCGGCTTCTAAGCATGCGTCAACAATGCCGTCATCTTGCTGCGGGGTAACCACCCACCTGTATGAATGTACTTCCAACGGGAAAGAGGTCCTTTTCCAGTCAAAATGACTCCAACGCAGGCTGGTTACACCACGGCAAGATGGCGGTGGATAGGCACACGTCCACTGAACAGCACAGCTCAGGCGATATCTAGTCAGGTCATCGATAACCACACTGGGATTATAAAGTCATTTATAACATCAATAAAACTCAGGACCCACCACATCGCCCCCTAGTGCCGTATTTCTTTATGTAATAGATGGCCACTAGGGGTGAAACTGTTCGGTACGATATCTCACTGTGGGGTCACAGTTAAAACAAAATAAATGCCTTTGCATTTAGACATTTTTATATAGAACTTCTATTTGTTCTTAACAGTAAAAAATATAGATAGCTTGGCTTCCAGTCTCACTTGACCTTATGTCGATATTTATCTCCAATTAATTCCAATATACACACCAATGGTTTATGAAATCATCTAATAATCAAATTACAAAACCGTTAAAGATGTGACCACATTTAGGGGTCAGGCATGCACTGTGGACCATTAAAGCATGCATCATCTTTAAGTCTGTCCCGCTCAGCCTTCTTGTAATCAGAGAATACTGATTCATACACTGGGAAAAGAATCAAGGCTGGCAACATAAACTGTAAAAACATCACAGAAAACAGAAGCATTCAGGGCATCGGTCTAGGACTTCTCCGGTCGGATTCTGAATAATGACTTCAATGCTCCAACATGTGGTTCGGACAACAGCTTGATGTTGTCCGAATGTACTTAGTGTTAGTCGCTTTGAATAAAAGCCTCTGCTAAATGTAAATGTATTAGAAAATGGCAGAATGTGACCCTTCAATGCTTGTGCGTATAAAATAAAATAAAACATTAAAGTAAACCGGCACATAGCTGACAAACCAAAGACCCGTCTTACTGTCAAGACTATTAAAGGACCGATAATAATATTGTATGATAATTATAAATAGTAAATAGTAATAAAGACACTATTTATTCTGCTCTCAGATGGAGGTGGTGTGGTCCAGAGGCTTCACCAACTACAGGAGAGATACAGGAACCTGACGAGGAACAGCACGGGTCTGCACGATAGATACCAGACTCTGGCTGCCGAGAGAGCCAGTCTTCAACAAAGTTACCACGCTTTGACCCAAGAGAGAGACCAGCTACAGGGACAGGCTAGCACCCTTACCTCAGAGAGAGACCAGCTACAAGTCCAGTTTGGCACCCTTACTAAAGAGAGAGACCAGCAGCAAGGCCGGTTTAGCGCCCTTACTAAAGAGAGAGACCGGCTACAGGGCAGATTTGGCAACCTTACTATAGAGAGAGACCAGCTACAGGGCCGGTTTAGCACCCTTACTAAAGAGAGAGACCAGCTGCAGGAACAAACTAGCACCCTTACCAAAGAGAGAGACCAGCTACAGGGCCGGTTTAGCACCCTTACTAAAGAGAGAGACCAGCTGCAGGGCCGGTTTAGCACCCTCACTAAAGAGAGAGACCAGTTACAGGGACAGGCTAGCACCCTTACCAAAGAGAGAGACCATCTACAGGGCCGGTTTAGCACCCTTACCAAAGAGAGAGACCAGCTTCAGGGCCAGGCTAGCACCCTTACCAAAGAGAGAGACCAGCTACAGGGCCAATTTGGCACCCTTACTATACTGAGAGACCAGTTACAGGGACAGGCTAGCACCCTTACCAAAGAGAGAGACCATCTACAGGGCCGGTTTAGCACCCTTACCAAAGAGAGAGACCAGCTACAGGGCCAGGCTAGCACCCTTACCAAAGAGAGAGACCTTTTACAGGTCCAGGCTAGCACCCTTACCAAAGAGAGAGACCAGCTTCAGGGCCAGGCTAGCACCCTTACCAAAGAGAGAGAACAGCTACAGGGACAGGCTAGCACCCTTGCCAAAGAGAGAGACCAGCTACAGGGCCGGTTTAGCACCCTTACCAAAGAGAGAGACCAGCTACAGGGCCGAATTGGCACCCTTACTATAGAGAGAGACCAGTTACAGGGACAGGCTAGCACCCTTACTAAAGAGAGTGACCAGCTACAGGGCCGGTTTAGCACCCTTACCAAAGAGAGAGACCAGCTACAGGGCCGGTTAAGCACCCTTACCAAAGAGAGAGACCAGCTACAGGACTCAAGTTCCAAACTCAAGAAGGAGGTCAAAACCCTGAGTGATACAGTTGAATGTAAGTGGAGTTGTTTTGGTTACTTATACACGGTATATACATATTATTACTATTATTGACATATCATTTGTGTATCTTTGTGGTAGCAGCAAATAATAACAACATATTTAGGAGGTAATATAGATCAATATCTACATCTTTGTAGATTCCGAGATGCCAAGCTGGCTGACCTAAAGTTTCTGTCACAATCAAATTAAATTTTTTGTTAAAACCCTAATATATATTTATATATATATATATATATATATATATATATATATTTATATATATATATATATATATATTAGAGCTGTCAGTTAAACGCGTTATTAACGGCGTTAACGCAAACCAAATTTAACGGCGTTAAAATTTTTATCGCGCGATTAACGCAATTATTTTATAAAAAAAAAAATAATAATAATATTTTTTTTGGCTCAAAACAAAGAAGCAGTAGCCTGACTGCTATGTTCAAATGACATTTGTTCAAAGCAGTCGTTTAATTGCACTATAGGCTCTTTTTTTGTATCGTCCTGTTTTGATCAGTGTATATGCCAATGTTGTTATCAATAAAAAATCATTTGCACAAGGCAAGCCGATGCACTTCACCATGTTGATGAGAGAATTAAAATGAGAAGAATTATGGGACAAAAAAATCAAGGGATATTTAGCATAGAAAAAGAATTTGCGATTAATCGCGATTAATTAGAGTTAACTATGACATTAATGCGATTAATCACGATTAAATATTTTAATCGCTTGACAGCTCTAATATATATATATATTTAAATATATATATATATATATATTAAAAATCGCCTCTCCTGGAACCGTCACCTTATCGTGGTGGAGAGGTTTGCGTGTCCCTGTGAACCTGAGAGCTGTGTTGTCTGGAGCCTTGTGCTCCTGGTAGGGTCTCTCATGGCAGAGTGGTCTCAGGTGAGGGGCCAGACTAAGAATGGTTCAAAAAACTCCAATGAATAACGGAAAAAAGAGGAGATGTGACACCGGCCCGGAGGAAGCCCGGGGCCCCCGTCTGGAGCCAGGCCCAGACGGAGGGCTCGATGGCGAGCGCCTGGTGGCCGGGTTTGCCACGGAGCCCGGTCGGGCACAGCCCGAACAAACTACGTGGCACCCCCCCTCTCTTCATCCCATGGGCCCACCACCTGTGGGAAGACCCGTTGGGGTCGGGTGCGCAGCCCCATGGGTGGCAGCGAAGGTCAGGGGTCTCGACGGACCAGACCCGGGCGGCAGAAGCTGGCTCTGGGGACGTGGAACGTCACCTCGCTGTGGGGAAAGGAACCGGAGCTTGTGAGGGAGGTGGAGCGCTATCAGTTAGATCTGGTGGGGCTTACCTCCACGCACAGTCTCAGCTCTGGCACCGTACTCCTGGATAAGGGTTGGACTCTATTCTTCTCCGGAGTTGCCGAGGGCGTGAGGCGCCGGGCGGGTGTGGGGATACTCATAAATCCCCGGCTGAGCGCCGCGGTGTTGGAGTTTACCCCGGTAGACGAGAGGGTCGCCTCCCTGCGCCTAAGGGTTGTAGGGGGGAAAACTCTGACTGTTGTTTGTGCGTATGCACCAAACAGCAGGGAGGAACGGCCTCCCTGATCTAATCCCGAGCGGTCGTTTGTTATTGGACTTCTGTGCTAGTCATGGATTATCCATAACAAACACTATTTTCGAACATAAGGGTGCTCATAAGTGTACCTGGTACCAGAGTACCCTAGGCCGAAGATCGATGATCGATTTCGTGATCGTGTCATCTGATCTGAGGCGTCATGTTTTGGACACTCGGGTAAAGAGAGGGGCGGAACTGTCAACCGACCACCATCTGGTTGTGAGTTGGATCAGGGAATGGGGGAAATTTCCGGATAGACCTGGTAAGCCCAAACGAGTAGTGCGGGTGAACTGGGAACGTCTGGAGGAGGCCCCCGTCCTAGGTATCTTCAACTCACACCTCCGGCGGAGCTTTTCTGGCATTCCTGTGGAGGTTGGGGGCATTGAGCCGGAGTGGGCGGTGTTCAAAGCCTCCATTGCTGAAGCTGCGGTGGCTAGCTGTGGCCTCAGGGTCTTAGGCTCCTCAAGGGGCGGTAACCCTCGGACACCGTGGTGGACACCGGTGGTCAGGGAAGCCGTCCGACTGAAGAAGGAGGGCCTTCCGGGATATGATATCCTGGAGGACTCCTGACTCGGTTGCAGGGTACCGACAGGCTCGAAGGGCTGCAGCGGCTGCCGTGTCGGAGGCTAAGCAGCGGGTGTGGGAGAAGTTCGGAGAGGCCATGGAGAAGGACTTTCGGTCGGCACCAAAGTGTTTCTGGAAGACCATCCGGCACCTCAGGAGGGGAAACGGGGAACCATCCAAGCTGTGTACAGTAAGGATGGGACTCTGTTGACCTCAACTGAGGAGGTCGTCGGACGTTGGAAGGAACACTTTGAGGAACTCCTGAATCCGAATAACACGCCCTCTATGTTGGAGGCAGAGCTCGAGGTTGATGGTGTTTCGTTGTCAATTTCCCTGGTGGAGGTCACTGAGGTAGTCAAACATCTCCGCAGTGGCAAAGCCCCAGGGATTGATGAGATCCAGCCAGAAATGCTAAAGGCTCTGGGTGTTGAGGGGCTGTCATGGTTGACACGCCTATTCAACATCGCGTGGGAGTCGGGTACAGTGCCAAAGGAGTGGCAAACCGGGGTGGTGGTCCCCCTGTTCAAAAAGGGGGACCAGAGAGTGTGTGCCAATTATCGGGGTATCACACTTCTCAGCCTCCCTGGTAAAGTCTACTCCAAGGTGCTGGAAATGAGGGTTCGGCCGATCGTCGAACCTCAGATTGAAGAGGAACAATGCGGTTTTTGCCCCGGACGTGGAACTACGGACCAGCTCTTCACTCTCGCAAGGATCCTGGAGGGGGCCTGGGAGTATGCCCATCCGGTCTACATGTGTTTTGTGGATCTGGAGAAGGAGTATGACCGGGTCCCCCGGGAGAAACTGTGGGAGGTGCTGCGGGAGTATGGGGTAAGGGGGTCTATCCTCAGGGCCATCCAATCTTTGTACTCCCAAAGCGAGAGCTGTGTTTGTGTTCTCGGCAGCCAGTCAGTTTCGTTCTCAGTGGGTGCTGGTCTCCGCCAGGGCTGCGCCTTGTCACCAATCCTGTTTGTGATATACATGGACAGGATATCGAGGCGTAGTCGTGGTGGGGAGGGGATGCAGTTCGGTGGTCTGAGGATCTCGTCACTGCTTTTTGCAGATGATGTGGTCCTCATTGGATCATCGGCCTGTGACCTTCAGCACTCACTGGATCGGCTGGCGGCCGAGTGTGAAGCGGCTGGGATGAGGATCAGCACCGCTAAATCTGAGGCCATGACTCTTAGCAGGAAACTGGTGGATTGCTTACTCTGGGTAGGAAATGAGTCCTTAGCCCAAGTGAAGGAGTTAAGGTACCTCGGGGTCTTGTTCGCGAGTGAGGGTACTATGGAGCGTGAGATTGGCCGGAGAATCGGAGCAGCGGGGGCGGTATTGCGTTCGCTTTACCGCACCGTTGTAACGAAACGAGAGCTGAGCCGCAAGGCAAAGCTCTCGATCTACCGATCGATCTTCGTTCCTATCCTCACCTATGGTCATGAGGGCTGGGTGATGACCGAAAGGACGAGATCGCGGGTACAAGCGGCCGAGATGAGTTTTCTCAGAAGGGTGGCTGGCGTCTCCCTTAGGGATAGGGTGAGAAGCTCAGCCATCCGTGAGGAACTCGGATTAGAGCCGCTGCTCCTTTACTTAGAAAGGAGTCAGCTGAGGTGGTTCGGGCATCTGGTAAGGATGCCCACTGGGCGCCTTCCTTGGGAGGTGTTTCAGGCACGTCCAGTGGGGAGGAGACCTCGGGGAAGACCCAGGACTAGGTGGAGAGATCATATCTCAACACTGGCCTGGGAACGCCTCGGGATCCCCCCGTCAGAGCTGGTCAATGTGGCCCGGGAAAGGGAAGTCTGGGGCCCCCTGCTTGAGCTGCTCCCCCCGCGACCCGACCCCGGATAAGCGGATGAGGATGAGGATGAGGATGAGGATATATTAAAAGAAATTATCTCGCGATTAACACAATACTTTTTTTTTCTTTCTTTGGCTCAAAACAAAGAAGCAGTAGCCTGACTGCTATGTTCAAGGCAGTATGTTTGTATGTTCATCGTTTAATTGCACTATAGGCTTTTTTTTTGTATCGTCTTGATGCATCGTTTTGATCAGTATATGCCAATGTTGTCATTTGCACAAGGCAAGCCGATGCACTTCTCCATGTTGATAAGAGCATTAAAATTAGAACAATTAATGGGACAAAGAAATCAAGGGATATATAGCATAGGAAAAACAGTTGTGATTAATCGCGATTGCTCGCGATTAATCGTGAGTTAACTATGACATTAATGCGATTAATCGCGATTAATTATTTTAATCACTTAGCAGCACTAATATATATATATATATATACATATATATATATATATATATACATAAACAGCCACTACACTACATTGCTATAGGTAAAATAAAACTGATAGTACCTCTTGGTATAACTTGGTATCCTTTAGACAATTTTACTGATAAATGTGTGCTATCAAGTTTCTCTTTCTCTATAGTTCCCCTATTTTCCCAGCGGGCGTGGTGTTGATGGACAGAGACCGCTGATAGTCTGGTCTATCCTACGTACATCTGGTGGACACCCCCGTGTGATGCCACTAGAGGGGAGATCGTGGCATGGCTCATGATGCCCTCATCAACATCACGCCTGGCTGGTCAAACAGGGAGCCCTTAATCGTTGTTTTTATAACCCTGTATCTATTTGCAGCCCGGAAGTGTCCTCCGGGATGGATTAAGTTCCAGTGCAGTTGTTACAGAGTCTATACTACTAAGAGGACCTGGGAGGACAGCCGCCAGTACTGCAAGAGCCAACAGGCTGACCTGGTGATCATCAACAGCAGAGAGGAGCAGGTGAGGAGGAACCAACCGGGGTGCACTGTAACGTGTTACTGTAACGACAACCATATTTCGTCCTCCTTCTGCTGAGAAATGTACTTATTGCAAGTCACTTTGGATAAAAGCGTCTGCTAACAGCGAACTCACGGGAGCACCAGTATGACCAGTGCACCAGGGACTCCTGTGGATGCACTGGGAGACTCTCCTCTCTGGTGCACACCTCGCCCTGTTGCCTCGTTAGTGTGCTGTCTGTTCGCGTGTTATTTCTTCTTTTCTTCATTTATTGCAAAAACAACTCGTCAAAATACTTCAGCCAGCCGGTGAATAGCAGTAAGAGGGGCAAGTCATTTGTTACAGCTAAATAAGCTACACCTACTAATGCAGATTGTATTTGAAAGCTCCACGTGATTATTATAATCTCCTAGCCACTAACCCAACGGGAAAATCATTGTGTGAAATCAGTGGGCTCGCCTGCCTCGTCATCATCTTCATGAAGTCATCTATTTATCATCCGATGTCCCAGAATCCCGAATCAGGATGACATTGAGAAAGTGGAAGTATAATAATTCAACCAAGCTCTTACACTCTTTCTAATTTCTTCCCACAAAAATATCTTTGAAGACATTTGTCAACACTTTGCTCCCGAAAGCGACGCCGAGCTGGATGGGTTTGAGGGACATCCAACGGGTTTGGACCTGGGTGGACGGAACCATCCCCACCACAACGTGAGTTAACCATGGGTCATCTCCCTCCCTGCTAGTCGTCTATCCCATCGTTGAGGCTGTTGGAGTCTGGGGGCACCCGGGGGGCTCAATTGGTAGAGCGCGTACCATTAAGTTAACTTTTATTGTCCCTTTTTGGGGGAACTCTTTCTCTGCTTTTGACCCATCCGTGAGCCGGTGAACACATACACACTTGCACATACAAACACAGAGGAGTGACCACACACATTGGGGCACATTGGCACACCTGGAGCAGTGGGCAGCCGCCATGCAGCACCCGGGGAGCAGGTTTGGGGTTTCAGATGCCTTACTCACGGGCACCTCATCCAGGAACCTCATCCGGGCACCTCATCCATGGTTGAGGACGTGGGAGTGTTGCAAACCTATAGCCTGGCTGGCTCTACCCGCCTAAGTACTTACACTCAATTGTAATTTCCCTTCAGTACTACTTCTGGGTCTGTGGTATGTTAGTGGGTTTTCTCCGTCCAAACTTTGTGGGTCCAATCAGCAAACAGAGGGAGTGGCTGAGGACAATGAAGTTAAACTCAGCTCTCGTTGACTGACATCTTCACGCACGGTGTTTGGTTAGTTTACAGCCTGCGCGCAACGTGATTCCCGGCCAAACGTTGGCGATTGGTTATGGCAAGTAGGCCATGGAATTCTAAGCCCATTATGGCTTAGTACTGATCGCAGCGAACCGGGTCGGATTCCTGCCCGTAGTCCTTTGCTGCATGTCCTCCCCTCTATCTCCTATACCTTCCTCTCTATCTCACTCTATCATAAAAGTTAAAAAAATAATAAAAATGCAAAACTGTTGGGGTCTGATCTACTCTGGAAGTGAGCAGAAGCGATCCCAGTTCCCCCACTGTGCCCTGGACAAACCCCACCCGATGGCTCCCTGTAGCGGCCCGCATCAACTGAACCGTCAAGCTCGTCTGTTTTTGAATTGTAAAATAGTTCTGCTTAATTCGTGTGTTGGGAATACAGGACCACACTTATATGCTAAGCCGATTTATATGACCATGTTAAGTAGCATTGCCATATCTGGTTGCTTGTGGTGGAGCCTGGGTGGCACAGAGCTCCCACTGGGACTTTCTCCAATATTGATTGTGTGCATTGAAGGTTCTCAGCCTCATGTGTGCCTTGATGACTAGATGTAAAGTGTTAGAGAAAATACTTTTTTTGCTTTGGATCCTCTGCTTCAGGTATTGGGGGACGGACCAGCCCAACAACTTCGGTGGCGGGCAGGACTGTGTCTGGTACTTCCAAGGCGAAACAATTGGATGGCCTGGCGGAGCATGGAACGACATTGGATGTCAATCGTTAAACGGCTGCATTTGTGAAAAGTAGAGAGTAAATGTGTTTGATATAGGGATGGATGTGTCTATCATCAAGGGATGTTAGGATGTTGCTAGGGGATTGTCTGGATGTACCTGCTGATGTCTGGATCTGTCTTGTGTTGTATACCGGGAATGGGTTAACCTAGCGATTGTTAGTTGACTATACTGTCACTCGCCTGCCTCTTCTGATCACTTGTGTTCTGTGATTGTACTGTGATTATTCATTGCCTGAGGGATATCTGTAGAATGTGCCATCTGTGAAATTTATATGCAATGATTTGGGTGATTACACATTAGGAATATTTATGTAAGAAAACATGTTGCTTCATCGTTAACATAAAGCATTCATTATTCAAGCCTACGATGACTTCCTCAGATCAGATATTGTGTGTAACACAACTATAACAAACCAGGGTTGACTGTGTGGGGAAAACCTTTTCATTCATCTTTTATTTTCATTAGCAGCGGATATCAATACTAATGTCAATAGAATCAGGTGATATTTCGTCCATTATCTCAACATTAGCCTCATATGGGCTGATTTGGCTCAAGCCTTGTTGGTTCAAGTCACTCTGGCTGAGAGCATCGGCTCTATGAACTGAAGCAATAGACGGAAGTTCACAACAGTTTGAAGCCTTAGCCTTGCAGACAACAATCACCTGTCCAGAGATGTGGTCATCTTTAGCAGTGCTTTATATAATCAACAATCCCCAAGAAAAACCCATCCCCATATTCATCAACAGAAAATAGCAACAATTTTGTGATATTAGGTCTTTTAAACTGTGAATATGTGTCGACCTGTGGGGAAGGGGAGGGGTTCTAACATCGGAGGAGCGCCTTCCCTTGGGTTCCACAACCATCCCAACATCAGGAAGATGACTCCACCTCACGGCTGGTTCCACTTGACTGGTCATTCTGGGTGTCGCATGGCTGGACCACTTCCAGAAGCTCTACTTACTCCATCAAAAGTTGGAAAAAAGGTTCAGAAATCTCCATCGATTTGGAACAGTGAACAAAGACCCACGAGTCGGTCTGTGTCAAAACAAATCTTTATTGATCTCCTTTCAGAGGCATAATAGCTGTGCTGCCCTTGATATGTGTGGAGTATATCTTGGCTTTACGCTAAACACCTTCTGTTCATCACAACTCTGAAGAGAGTTGTCAGTTCTCCACAGGTTTAATGATTAGAAAAGGGTGAAACTGAGAATAATCAGAAAGAATAATCAGATAATATTCAATGTAAATATGATTTAAACACACTGTAAACACACTTGTCATTAATTAAATTATATATTTTTAGATCCTTTTAACACACTTATTTCTAAACTTGTATTATAGTAATAAACCATTTATCATAGGTTATACTTTTAAACTGTCACTCAAAATAATTAACCTTTAAAGGTTCATTATTTTGAGTGACAGTTTAAAAGTGCCGAAAAGTGGCGAAAAGTGACAAATGGCGACAATTGTCGCCATTTGTCGTCAAACAAAGAAATTTTAAAACGACAAATAACGAATAACAATCATAAAATCACACAATACATACAATCATACATAGGATTATAATATTCACATTACATACCGTCGATTCTACGCATGGCATACGATGTGAGCAGATATTGCTGTAGGTGTAAAGTCAAACCTAGCGGAACTCCCTTGTGCGTCCTCAACGTCCTTTCCAACGTGACATACGCCCCGTGCCCACTACCTCCGTCCGTTGCGTGATCCCCATTGACTTTAATGGGGACGGACGCGCAATGCATTGTGGATCCGTCCGTTCCGTTGGAGCCTTCGGCTCAGTCAAGAAGTTGAAAAATGCCTCTGCAAAGACTACTCCCCCATCAGTCAGCAACGCCTTCCCACCTCCGTTGACTGAAGGAGGTAGTGGGCACGGGGCGTTACTGAACTTCTTAAAGGGGCCACTACCGCCTAGTGGCAGGTTACATGAATTGACGTCACACAAAGGGAACTTCATTACGGTAACAGAACAACAGCCTTTATTTGACACAGCGCCACAAGCACCACCGATAGATATCACACATTGGATACTTGATATTGAAGGGGACATACTAGGGATGGGCACGAGTAGTAAATTCCAAACTTGAGTGATCGAATGAATTCCTCGAGGATCAATCGAATACTCGTTTAAAACTAATCTATTTTTAGAATGCAACGCATCTGCTGCAGGAATTGGCCTAATGATGAACGGCAATATTACCAACCAAACATGTAATGCTTATTCTCTATCAACAGTCAAGAGTTATCAGAGTATTCATTATTTATTTTGGCAAACGTTCAAAACACATTTTCCTTGCAAAATAAATATGCGTCTCACAATTTAAATCACGTCGAACGAAGGCCTGTGTACTGTCCTCGGTGGGGTGTGCTAACTCCAACTAGACAGTGAGCTAAACTCTCTTCTATTCATGAACATGAAGAATGCCTTGAATTCTTGTTTGTAGATTTATTTTCATTCTTCACATTGTATTGAATCCATGTAGATAAGATCAAGAGATCAAAAGATGAAAGAGAGTGAAACTAGAAAACAAACAACAAAGTATTGCAATTAGTTAAGTCACCTAGTTTCCTTGAACAATACCTTAAGTATAGAAATCACATATAAAGCTAAATGTTAACATTTCTTAGAACTAACATTATCTTGAAGGCCAACGTGTTGAAACTAACATGCATAGTTAACATTCCCGATTAGTTAGCCTTAAGCCGCGAACACACCAAGCGCGTATCTCGCGTACCATGTACGCGCGTAACGCTCCTAAAATGTTGCTTGACCATTTTGTGTCAAAAATGGTCAGATACGCGCGTAACGCGCGTAGATGAGACCCCCCCCCCCCCCCCCCCCCAGCCTGTGGCTGCGCTGGATTTAGGAGTCCGAGGAAGGAAACCCAAACGCCGCCGTGTTTGGGTGGATGATAGAGCTTGGATCGGGTTAGATTAAATAATCTCGGATATAAATAACAATAATCGGGTTAAATAACTTCACATGGTGTGTCTGGTGTGTTTCCAGCATTCGTAGTGTTGATCAGCAGAGAAATAGTCCGCCAAGACGTTGAGGTTGCTTAGCAATCAGAGACTCTGTCCATGCAAGTGAACGGAGCGTTCACTCTTCGTCATAACTATCAAACCAAACATCCTTCACATTCACCGAGCGAACCTTATGAAAGTAAAATGCACATTTCTCGCTAGAAATGTTTCCATAAACGCATTTATTGGCGTAACTATGTTACTATTTCCACCCAGAATAAAGAAAGTTGCCGGCCGTGGCTGCCATGGACATGGCTGCGCTGGAGTCCGAGGTAGGAAACCCAAACGCCGCCGTGTTACTATTTCCACACAGAATAAAGAAAGATGTCGGCCGTATGCTTCTGTCCAAGCTCACTACTCTCTGCCAGTGACGTCGGGTCAAGCTCAACGCTGATTGGCTATTGCGGCGCGTATGAGCGTTACTCGCGTAAAAAGTTCAATTTTTTGAACTCCTCGTACGCGCGTATATGTACGCGCGTATATATACGCGCGTATATATACGCGCCTCATACGCACCTAACGCGAGTAAAATGTTGCTTATACGCATGTAACGCTCGTACGCGTCTCATACGCGCGTAAACCAATGGTTCCCTATGGAAAAATTGCCGATTTTATACGCGTGATACGCGGGTAACGCTTTTGGTGTGGCCGTACCTTTATAACTCAGTTTTTACATCATGTAATTAACATACAAATGAGTCAACACAGCCACAACAAAGATACGATACGTACAAGCGATGCCTCTGCTGGGGAACCAACATGCAAGAAGCCTTTCTCTGGGGTAGTGAACGTCTGCACTCCCAAACAACCTGCCGTTTCCAACTTTTTCTACGTGCGCATTCTAACGTGATCTAAACTATTTTCCTTCCTGCTTCCTGTGCAGCTCGAAAATACAACGTCAAATAAAAGTTTGGATGAAACACAAATTTAAAGCATTCAATTCAAATGAAATGCCTGAAGGGCAGAACACTCCCCATCTGACCTTAAAGGTCACTATGAGCTTTTAAATGTCTCTGTCCTTTAACTACAGTCTTTTGGCAGAAGGAGAACTACTTCTGACACAGGTCTTAGGAACACCTTCGGAGAACCTTGATCCGATGTCCTGAGCTCCACCTTCCTTACTTTGCTGTCTCTCCCTGGAAAGACAGCTGTGATCATCGCCATAGGCCACACGTTGCGTGCGGCTTGATTGTCCTTCAGGAGCACAATGTCCCCTTCTTTCAGGTCCCGGTGGGAATCTCTCCATTTCCGGCGGGCTTGCAGAGTGGGAAGGAACTCCTGACGCCAGCGACGCCAGAATCTGTCGGCAAGGGCTTGGACTTGTCTCCATTGCCTGCTGAGAAGATCCTTGTCTGTGAAGTCTCCGTGCGGTGGGGTAACCCCAATCTTCTGGGTAAGTATCATTGCAGGAGATAGTATGAAGGGTGACTCTGGGTCAGTGGACACTGGAACGAGAGGTCTGGCATTGATTATTGCAGACACTTCCATCATCAGGGTGCACAGGACGTCATGGGTAAGTTGAATGTTCTCTTGAAGTAGGATAGCGTCCAGGATCCGTCTCGACAGGCCTATCATACGTTCCCATGATCCTCCCATATGGGACGCATGAGGAGGATTGAACACCCATGAGCACCCTTGCTGACTCAAGAAGTTCTGAACTGTGCTGTCAGGTTGTTGTTTGCTCATTCCTAGTTCCTTTGCTGCGGCTACGAAGTTTGTTCCGCAGTCTGATCTTATCTGCTTCGCAGGTCCTCTTATGGCAAAGAAACGTCTCAATGCATTAATGCAACTTGACGTGTCCATGGAGTCAATGATCTCGATGTGCACGGCTCGGGAACTCATGCAGCAAAAGAGCATCGCCCATCTCTTGCTTTGGGCCTGTCCACCCCGTGTGCGTCTGGAGATGACTTGCCATGGTCCGAACACATCCACTCCTACATAGGTGAAGGGTGGGCATGTGTGCAGGCGTTCTTGTGGCAAGTCGGCCATGAGTTGTACCTCTGTTCTTCGGTGTAACCTTCGGCACACTACACATTTGTGCAGAACTGAGGCAATTAACCCTTTTCCGCCTATTACCCAGAAGCCTGCTGCTCTCAGAGCCCCTTCTGTGAGGTGGCGGCCTTGATGTTTGACATCTTCGTGATACTGTCGAACCAGTAGCAGAGAAACCTGACTGTTCTTGGGTAAGATGATAGGGTTCTTTTCCGGATTGCTTAAGTCGGCGTGTTTCAATCTTCCTCCCACACGAATGAGGTCGCCTTCAAGAATAGGTCTGAGCTTCTGAATGGAACTGTCTTTGGTTACAGCTCGTCCGAGCTCCAGAGCTGTGAGCTCTTTTGTGAAGACATCTTCTTGAGCAGCTCTGATGACGATGTGTCTCGCCTGAGCCAACTCATCCGGAGTACGTGGAAGGCTGCAGTGGTGCCATCCTTTACAGTCACTGGACGTGCTGTGTCTGTAAGCTCTGGCTATGTGAATTAGTAGCGCAATAGCCCTTGTGAGGGAGCACATGGAAGAGAAGCGCTGAAAACGTTCGGCGCTAAGGCCTTGAGTTTGAGTCTGAGTCAGGAAACTACACACTTCAGGGCGTATGTCCGAATCTGATTCTGGGTTAACAAGTCCAAATGTCTGACTTGTTTCTTCCTCGGGTAGTCTTTGTTTGTGCAAAAAAGCTGGTCCAGTGAACCACGTTGTCTGTGTCAGTTTGGATGCAGGAACTGACCTGGATGCGTGGTCAGCCGGGTTGTCCTCTGTGTTGACGTAGAACCATTGGTCAGGTTTTGTGGACTGACGAATTCGTCTGACTCGATTATGAACATAAACGTAGAAGCGTTTGGTCTGATTGTGAATGTATCCGAGCACGACCTTGCTATCACAAAAGAACTTGATTGTATTCAGCTTCGTGTCCAGTTCATCTTGGATGAGTTCAGCGACCTCCACGGCTAATACTGCGGCACACAATTCCAACCGAGGGATGGTAGGTTCGGACTGTGGGGCCAGCTTAGCTTTCCCTAGGATGAATCCTACTTCGACTTGTCCCTCAGCTTGAATGGTCCTGAGATATGCCACAGCTCCAATGGCCTTTGTGGACGCATCAGAGAATACACATAACTCTGTGTGTTCTGCATTGGAAAGTGACGTTGCAGTGTATGCACGTGGGATGTGCAGCTTGCTTAAGTCATGTAGTGACTCTCGCCACGCTTCCCATTGCTTCAGCTTTTGTTCTGGAAGAGGTGCATCCCAGTCGCATGTGTCAACACTGAGTCCCCTCAAGAGACTTTTGCCTTCAATGGTTACAGGTGCGACCATGCCTAAAGGATCAAAGACGCTGTTCACTGTTGACAGAACTCCTCTGCGAGTGAAGGCCTTCTTGTGCTCCGAGACTGCAAATGTGAAAGTGTCTGTCGTTGTCTCCCAAAACAGTCCTAAACTGCGTTGCACTGGTGTGGCTTCACCACTGAGGTCAAGGTCTTTCAGGACGGCTCTGTCTTCAGGTGCGAATGCCTGTAGGACGGCTTCCCTGTTTGAGGCAAACTTGTGCAGCCTTAGGTTCGATTCACTGAGAGAGGTCTGCGTTCTCTGCAGGAGACTGATGGCTTCTGCTTCGGTGGGCACACTGATGAGCCCATCGTCTACATAGAAATGACGTTCGACAAACTGGACTGTGTCTTCTCCATGCTTGTGTGCACCTTCGTGGATAGCTCTCCTCAGTCCATAGATGGCCACAGATGGGGACGGACTGTTGCCGAAAACGTGAACAGTCATCCTGTAGTCAACGATGTCCTTCGACATGTCGTTGTCTCTATACCACAGAAACCTCAAGTAGTTCCTGTGGTCTTTGCGGACGAGGAAGCAGTGGAACATCTGCTGTATGTCGGCGATCACTGCTACCTGTTCCTTGCGGAAGCGGATCAGCACCCCAATGAGTGAGTTATTGAGGTCTGGGCCTGTTAGAAAAACATCATTTAGAGATGTGCCAAAGTACTTTGCGCTGGAATCAAATACCACGCGGATGCTGCCAGGCTTTTGCGGGTGGTAGACTACGAAGGTTGGCAGGTACCAACCCTCTTCGTTCTCCTCTAGTGGAGGAGCCACTTCCGCATGTCCGTTGTCGAATATTTTCTTCATGAATTCCACAAACTGGCCTCTCATCTCTGGTTTTCTCCGCAGCGTTTTCTCCAGAGAGGTGAAGCGAGTGAATACCTGTTCACGGTTATTGGATAAACGTTGCCGGGGAACTCGAAAGGGAAGAGGAGCGACCCAGTTGTTTGATGTCCCTCTGTACATTTCTCGTTCCATGATTTCCAAAAAGATTATGTCCTCAAATGATGGGGCAGGTTTGTTGTCGGAATCCGTCTCGTTGAAGACCTGTAGTCCGAGGGACTCCAATGATGTCTTGTGTGGTGGGTTCTTCTGCGCCCCTCCCTGGGACATATCCTCAGTCAGCTTCATGAAGCCTTTGCAAGGTTTGAGAAAGGTGGGTCGGCCATTCTCTAGCACATTTGTCTTGAATGTGCCCACAGCCGGCCTATGTGCGTTCCTTAGGCACACGTCTTCTACTATAACCCATCCCAAATCAAGTCTTTGTGCGAAGGGGGCATTGTGAGGCCCACTCACTTGCTGCCGGACTTTATGGACCCTCACAATGTCTCTGCCTAGCAAGATGAGGATCTCCGCCTTGGGATCGAGCTCAGGTAAGTGCGGCGCTACACTTCGCAGGTGTGGATGGTGACAGGCTGCGTCAGGGGTCGGTATTTCGGAGCGGTCGATGAGTATGTCATTACACTCAATTAGTGATGGTAGTTGTAGGCTGGTCTGCCCATCGAGTGATTCGACCTGAAAGCCCTCTGCCTTTCTGCCTGACGTCTCAACTAGCCCAGCACAGGTCTTGAGTGAGTAGGGGAATGGTTGGCCCTTGATGTTGAAAAGCTGGAAGAAGTCTGATCGCACAAGTGAACGGTTACTTTGATCATCCAAAATCACGTACATGTTGACTGCCTTCTCACGTTGACCTTGTGGATATACTCGGACCAGACAAATCTTCGCACAGGATCTTGCTGTTCGACCTGGGCCACACACCTGGGTACAGTGTGAGCTGATGGCTGTGCTGTCGCTGTTGTGTTCCTCTTCCTCCCCGCCATTGTCTGATGGGGGTGTAGGCCTTCTGAAGACTTGAGGTGGCGGACCTGGATGCATAGCAGCATGATGTCGGTCACTGTCACACTCCGCACACTTTACTTTTACTTTACAGTCTCTTGCAAGATGGCTAGCTGAAGTGCAGCATTTGAAACAAATCCCATGCTCTTTGAGAAGGCTTTTTCGTTCTTCGAGAACCTTCCCTCTGAATGTTCTGCATTTCCTCAGCGCATGTGGTTTGTTGTGAATGGGACAGTTTTTCTCTGGCCCATCAGGCTTTCTCTCAGGTGAGTTTGCAGGTGGGTCTTTACCTGGAGAGATGTCTGTCTTGTGAACAGATATTTTCCTCCCATTACTGTTAGAGGCTACTTTGTCTGACTTCAACCCGTTGCTGCTTGCGCATGAAAGGATAAAACTGGGGTAATTTCTCCGGCGTGCTTCATGACAGATGAAATCGGCAAAGTAATCAAATGGAGGGAAGTGGCCGTTGTTTTCTTCTTTAAACCTTGAACCTACTGTTAGCCATTTTTCCTGTAGCCCATAGGGGAGTTTCTCCACAATGGTCCCTATGCCCCTGGCTGTATCCAGGTAGGTCAATCCTGTGAGGTAACCTTCTTCTCTGGCACCCTGGAGTTCCATAAGAAGATCGCCTAGGTCCCTCAGCTTCCCATAATCTTTGGTTGATATTCTTGGAAATTCATCCAGTCTTTTAAAAAGAGCCTCTTCCATTACTTCCGGTGCGGCGTAGCACTCTTGGAGCCGGTCCCAGGCCTTTTTCAATGCTACGTCTGAATTTCCGACATACACAGAGCGGATCCTTTTGATGTGCTTGACCGACTCTGTTCCTAGCCATTTAATCAGCAGATCCAACATTTCAGTTGTTGTGAGTCCTAAGCCTGTAGTAGCATTACTGAATGATGACTGCCATGCTAGATAATTTTCAGGTTTATCATCGAATTGGTAGAGACTTGTACTCACTAAATCACGACGAGCCAGGTATCGTGCCAGGTGTTCTGTTTCAGGTGCCACACTTGCAGTGGGTGGAGCATACATGGGTACGTATGATGGAGCTGTTGCCTTAAATGGTGATTTGTGAGGATGATGTGTTGTCTTGGGTTTTGTGGGCTGTCCGTTACCTCTAGCGGGTGTTGTGTGATGTCCATTATCTCCAATGTTCGTTGTTTGTTGTCCATCGCGTCTTTCCTGACTTGTATGACCTCCATTGAGTGGTGCGCTGATGTGGGTTACATACCTAGATTTAGCACTGGGAAATGGCTGCCTTGGTGTTGCATCATGCCTAGATGGTCTGTAGGGAGTTTCATCCTCTTTTATCTCTCCCTGTGGCTCAGAGTTGTGCTCTGGTGGAGGGGGCCATGTGACGTAGCTTGCGTCTGATAGGGCTACTCCAGGTGATGTGGTATGGACGGATACCCTAGTCTGTGATACGTCAAGCCCAGCTTGTGCTTCAACATATTCGTTAGTGCGTGTTGCAATTTCATTTTGCAGATCTAGTGAAGATGGATCAGTCCTGATCGAATCTCCTATGTCTAGTTCAGCTGCTTCTAGTGCCTCGGCTTGGGCAATGGCTGCAGCTGCCTCTCTTTGAAGTGCGAGTGCGCTCAATTCAGCTTCCAGCTTGGCTTTACCTAATTGTAGCTCGGCTTCCTTCTCTGCTTTTTGTACCTTGAGTGTCACCTCTCTCTCTGCAAATGTTGCTCGTGCTTTCGCCGCCTCTGCTTTAGCGCGCGCCCTTACTGCTGCACTCGATGTCGATGAGGAAGAACTCTTTGATTTTCTCGTATGTACAGATACATTAGAAGTCCCGGCTAATTCCATTTTTTCTTATCTTGCTTCTTTGGACGTTGAAACTCCAGTTGAATAACGCTTTTTCACTGTACTGTCCTCGGTGGGGTGTGCTAACTCCAACTAGACAGTGAGCTAAACTCTCTTCTATTCATGAACATGAAGAATGCCTTGAATTCTTGTTTGTAGATTTATTTTCATTCTTCACATTGTATTGAATCTATGTAGATAAGATCAAGAGATCAAAAGATGAAAGAGAGTGAAACTAGAAAACAAACAACAAAGTATTGCAATTAGTTAAGTCACCTAGTTTCCTTGAACAATACCTTAAGTATAGAAATCACATATAAAGCTAAATGTTAACATTTCTTAGAACTAACATTATCTTGAAGGCCAACGTGTTGAAACTAACATGCATAGTTAACATTCCCGATTAGTTAGCCTTATAACTCAGTTTTTACATCATGTAATTAACATACAAATGAGTCAACACAGCCACAACAAAGATACGATACGTACAAGCGATGCCTCTGCTGGGGAACCAACATGCAAGAAGCCTTTCTCTGGGGTAGTGACCGTCTGCACTCCCAAACAACCTGCCGTTTCCAACGTTTTCTACGCGCGCATTCTAACGTGATCTAAACTATTTTCCTTCCTGCTTCCTGTGCAGCTCGAAAATACAACGTCAAAATAAAAGTCTGGATGAAACACAAATTTAAAGCATTCAATTCAAATGAAATGCCTGAAGGGCAGAACAGCCTGTAACGGTTTTAAAATAAATAACGTAGCCTAACCATTGCAAATAATTTAAAGCTGCAAATAAAACGGCAGCAAATGAACTAAAAAAATACTCAGCGCTGTGATCTTCTCTACACGGCCGGGATTACAGCTGCGTCTTGCGGCGGTGAAAATAACCGACACACTTAGTTGCTGCGGGTCTGCTTTCCCGAACTCACCGTTGTGTTTCAGGAGCATATGTTGCCGCATAGTACTTGTATTACTCTGGTAGCTCAATTTCGCTTGGCATATTTGACATTTCACCTAATGATCTCCTATTTCTGTAAAGTATTTCAATACTTCGCTGCGCTTTGCTCTTTTTGAATTCTGGCGTTGTGCACACACGGCACGGCACGCGCCGCACAGAAATTTGATACATTTCATTTGCTTTGTGCACGGCACGCGCCAGTGGTGCCTCACAGAAAATGTATACATTTGCTTCAAAAAACTTGTCTGTGTGTGTATATGCAAACTCGAGTTTGCCTGTCCACCAACCAAGTTCATTTGTAACGAGGAGTACTTCAGTAATCGATTCCTCACGCCCATCCCTAGGACATACTGTAGCGAGCAGCACGGGAAGGATGAGATGCGAGCCCAGGTTCAACTAATTATGCAGTTCCATGCCCCATGAACCCCCCAGAATCCTTGGCGCAACTGAATATGCGCCTACACCTGTGGTCGCCACACAGCCTCCACCTTAGGGGTCAGACGTCCCGACAACCCCAACGCCCATCACACAGTCCGAAATCTTCCGGTGGCCGCCGCCGCTGCCTCGGCCCCTGCCGGTGGCTGTCCAATTGCGGCGCAGTCTGTCACGCCCGTCTCCCGCAGCAGGCGGAATAGGCCCTCCTCTGCCGAACCCACGGAACCCATCCTGTCCAGTCCGCCCGCAGTCCTTGACCCGCCAACACTGTTCCGGCTCAAGATCCAGTGGCCTGGGTTTCCGGACCTGGTCCTTGTCCTGCCTGGTCTGGGAAACCACTGTCGTTGTGCCACGGGAGAGGGCTGCTCCAGCCGCGTCCACCCGTGCACCACAGCGGCGGCAGCAGTTCTTGGCCGTACCAGACTGGTCCTCGCAATCATCCTCTGTGGACGGCTGCAGGCCGGGTTGGTCAGACAGCTCCCGCTCTGCCTGTTCCGCCAAGTCGAGAGCCACATCGAGGGTCGGGGGCATGTTGAGGCGGACGTGCTGCCACAGCCATGGGGGGGCAAGTCCCTGAAAGAAGGCATGAAGGGCTAACTCATGCCTAGCCGCAGCAGGGAAGTTGGGGTAGCCATGCCGGGCGTACAACAGAATGTCCGCTGCGTAGGCCCCCAACCGTTCTCCCTCCCGGCGGTGGCGGCTCCCGGCTGTGGTTCACGACCGCCCGCTGCCCAAAACGCCTCTCCAACGGGATCAGGGCTTGGAGGTCCCGTTGGTCCTCTGGGGCCAGGTCGAGGAGTGCCTGCACCGCCGTCCCCTCCAGCGCCAGGGCGAGGTGGATGACCGCCTCCCAGGCAGCCCAGCAGCTCAGCTCCGGGAGTGCAATCCCTTTCTCTGCCGGAATGCCGCCGAGCTACCCTCGCCGGCGGCAGTCTGGCCGCCGTCTAAGTTTCGGTGGCAGTCCGGCAGCTCCGGCGGTGTACTCCGGGAGCTGAACTGCTGCCGATGCTGGAGTACAATCCCTTTCTCCTCCATGTTGCCGTTGATGGACTTCAGAGAATCAAGGCAAAAGTTCCTTTCCCCCAATTCTTCTCAACCATGGCCGAGATATCCCCCACTACGAGTCTTTACTTGTTGTGGAAGTACCCGAGACGTCAGACGCAGTCTTTATGATTCATAATATCATCCGAGGCGCACATAGCTTTTGGCCGTGATATTCAATATAATATTATATAAATACTAGAGCTGTCAGTTAAACGCGTTATTAACGGCGTTAACGCAACCCAAATTTAACGGCGTTAAATTTTTTATCGCGCGATTAACGCAATTATTTTATAAAAAAAAAAAAAAAAAAAACTTTTTTTTTTTTTTTTTCTTTGGCTCAAAACAAAGAAGCAGTAGCCTGACTGCTATGTTCAAATGACATTTGTTCAAAGCAGTCGTTTAATTGCACTATAGGCTCTTTTTTTGTATCGTCCTGTTTTGATCAGTGTATATGCCAATGTTGTTATCAATAAAAAATCATTTGCACAAGGCAAGCCGATGCACTTCACCATGTTAATAAGAGAATTAAAATGAGAAGAATTATGGGACAAATCAAGGGATATTTAGCATAGAAAAAGAATTTGCGATTAATCGCGATTAATTAGAGTTAACTATGACATTAATGCGATTAATCACGATTAAATATTTTAATCGCTTGACAGCTCTAATAAATACCCATACATAATATTGTTATTATTATATTATAGTATATTATATAGATATAGAGCTCCAGGATTCCGCAATGCCGCATGCTGTGGTTCAGTCTGACAGAACATTGCTCAATTATAGGCAGCAGCTCATTTGCATTAAAGCTACAGACACCAGAAACAGAGCATTCTGAAGGGACTGACACGGAGGGAAGAGCGGTAGGTGAGTTTTCTTTTCCTAAAAACTATTTCCAGCTAACAGCGTCAAAAACATGTTTTCTGGAACTCAAATACTATGTTTACTTGGTGGGAAAACACCATAATATGTCTCCTTTAACATTATTATATTGCTCTCATCCCCGGTCACACGAGCACCAAGTCATAATATTGAATGTGTTATCTATCGATATTTATCTTTTATCGTTTTACATTTGAAATATATTTTATTTTTATTTTAATCCTTGCCGTCCGAGTTTTGGCGTAGACCGGCGACCGGCCAACGTTCATGTCCTGGTCTCGGAGGGATTCATGTCCTGGTCTCAGAGGGTTTCATGTCCTGGTCTCAGAGGGATTCATGTCCTGGTCTCAGAGGGATTAATGTCCTGGTCTCAGAGGGATTCATGTCCTGGTCTCAGAGGGATTCATGTCCTGGTCTCAGAGGGATTCATGTCCTGGTCGCAGAGGGATTCATGTCCTGATCTCGGAGGGATTCATGTCCTGGTCTCAGAGGAATCATGTCCTGGTCTCAGAGGGATTCATTTCCTGGTCTCAGAGGGATTCATGTCCTGGTCTCAGAGGGATTCATGTCCTGGTCTCAGAGGGATTCATGTCCTGGTCTCAGAGGGATTCATGTGGGGCTCAGCAGCTGATCATGAATCCAGGAGTAGAATCCTCCCTCATCAGGATCAGTGGAATCTGTTCATGAACTGAGTTATATTGTGCTATCTCCTTTATCTAGTTTATTACAAGACATGCAAAAATTGCTGCGAAGGAGCTGGGGCCCAAAGCCCCGGGGCCCGGAGTGGATGCTCTGTTGTTCAGTCATCCAGCCCCTCTCTCCCCTCTCAGGTTGCTGGAGCCTGGGTGGACAGCGCACTGGTAGGAGGTGGCTGGGTGGGATGCGCGTGTGTTTGTGTGCGTGTGTGTGCCTGCTTGCGTCCGTGCGTATTTGTGCGTGTGTTTGTGTGCGTTTGTGTTTGTGCGGATGTGTGCGTTGGTGGTGTAAAGGAAGGCTGGCTGGAGGTGCGCCCCCTCAGCCTCCATCCAGCCCTCCATCTTACTGCCCGTCAGCCCCTGACAGAGGGTAGCCATGTTGGGGCCCTGGACGTCACCCCACCCCCGTCTGTTTCCACGGTGACCGATTGTAAACTCCTACCCAGGCTGCTTTTCGACTGAGAAAAATTGAACATGAACACCAAACACACACACCAAACTCCACCACACGCACACACACTTCCCTCTTCCTTTGTACCGTGTTCATCCCCAGTCTCCCAGTATGAACCCTTGAGCAGCGAGGACCCGTATCTGCTGAGTAAGAACAGGAAAAGGAACAGAAACAGAAAGCTGCGGCATGGATGAGCAGAGTGTGAGGAACCCTGAGAGGAAGAGGCCTGTGTAACTAGACTGTTAACTTAGTATAACTAGACTCATCCCAGCGCCTCAAACTCATCCAAGCGCCTCGAACGCAGTGAGGGTTAGGGTCATCTTCACACTGCTGCGCTGTGTAGAACCCAAATTATGTTCATTTCATTTTACAGACCTTGTTTTGTTTCTGTGTGTCATTGTAATGTAATTGCAGAGTGAACTGCCGAACTGGGCTGTGACGCGGCCACAGGTAAGACATGCCCTAGAGCGGGAGTGGATGGAAAGTAGAACCCTTTTCGAATGGCACACATCTCACATACTATCTCTCTTGCTGTATGAAGAAGAAAGACTCAATTTATGGAGATATTTTCACTCACCACAACCAATGTGTAGCACCCACTTGGGTGGTGTACATCAGCCATTCTGCACCAGAACGCTCACCACACACCAGCATGAGGTGGAGAGTGAGGGAATTAACGAGTCAGCCAATTAAACAATGAATGACCATGTGATGCTTTGTCTGCAAAAAGGATCCCTGGTGTCTGCTAATGACCTCTATAATCCTTAACTCAGGACTTAAGGGGGCTGACTTGAGACTTGTGAAATAGTAGCAGTTTCGACGCCCTTGCTTTAGGGAACTGATGGTCTTCAAAGCCGTGGGTTTGGATGGGGTATCGTAGCTGTTCGGTCCGTGGGGACGCCGATGAGTGTGTGGTCCGTCTCTACCTTTAGCCTCCAGGGTGAGTACCCTTACATTATAGAGAATCCTTTGACAACGTCAAAACGTAAGTATTAATGGGGGTACTATGTTTTGGTTCTAATAAAATATCATAGTAACTTTTATTTGGTTGTTTTGGATAAAATATTTTTAACTATACTGTTCAAAATAATAATTTCAATATGAATAAATATAATTTTCTTTTATTCCCTAAAATCGATTTGATCCAAAGATTGAATGCATTTATTACACGGCTCTTCTCAATGCTGTGGAACGCTCTGTTCACTTGCATGGGCCTTCACAACTCCCGACGGTGATTTATTTTTGGATAATTCACCGTAAGCATATAATGACCGCTGTCAAGGAAAGTGGATTTTTTGCTGTCATTCCTATTAATCTGCAAGTAGTCTGATAACTTATCAACACCAGCGTACTCAGTTGCTTAGCAACATCAACACCTTTGGCTGACTAATTCTCTGCTGATAATCACTACGAATGCTGGGTAACAAATAAATTGTAAAAAGACACACTGTGTGAAGTTATTTTTTAGGTTTGTCAAATAGCCATGTAATAAGCGCGATAATGTATGGTATTCACCTGTCATTATCGAAAATAAGCCCCTTCAAGGCAAAGCAAGACACCTCCGCTTCGCTTCGCTCTCCGGTTCGCCCTGTTTGGGCTTATTTTTCCCGATAATGAACGGCCTTCTATACATTATCCCTTACATATAAATTTGTGATATGAATACAATATAATGGACCAAGGCTTTGTTTGATTTAATAGTCCTCCAAGAATTCCCACTATAGGCCTTATAACACCAGCCTGCAACCCTATGAACTCCAGGAGACCTTATCTAGAGAACCTCCAGCAGCATCTAGAGAACCTCCAGAAGAAGTCCTCTAGCTGAAGGTGTCGGACTGCGGCAGAAGAAATGCAGCGGATGGACATGGATGAAGATGGGATCCGAAACCTCATGGTTCCTCAAGGTAACTCACCCTTCTTCACTACACCTACTTCAGCACACAGTGGATAGCAGCTTCTACTCCCTCGACCAAAAGGCTCTGAGTGCAATTCACAATGTCCTCAGTCTACTGGCAGTCATCCTTAATAGTCCAGACAAAGTAACTCATTTGGAGCCAAAAATAGAACTAATTGTAAAATATCTATATTTTTCAGTATTGATCATTTCTATGAGGTGTCCAGAACAACATACTAAAAGTCCTAAGAATCCTGGTTCAGGAAATATGTTTAATTCTTATCAATCCAAGATGTCAGACAAGGCCAGACAACAATCCACCGCAATGGGGCTATTTTTTACCTTTACTCCTATCAAAATAAAACTTTATGTAATGAAAGTGT
Source organism: Gadus morhua (assembly GCF_902167405.1). NCBI lineage: Eukaryota > Metazoa > Chordata > Actinopteri > Gadiformes > Gadidae > Gadus > Gadus morhua. The sequence continues at coordinate 11,717,349 of NC_044057.1, forward strand.
CCATGATAAGTAAAGAAGTTTCTTGGAAAAATCTATTTAAATATGCAAATGAGCTCAACAGTAGGCCAAATTGACTTATGGCCAAGAAACCATGAAGTCACGTGAAGTCGAAAAAACAGTGGCCAAAAAACTAACTTCATAACCTCAATCCAGTAAGTTAACTTATTCATAAACACAATCATTCGAATGCAGGTGAGATTTCATTTTGGGCTGGTCGATTTATAAATGATTGGTATTGGTAAGATTACGAGATTATAGACAGAAGTCATTCTTACCAACTAAACAATTCACTCTCACGCAGAAGACACACTTTCCAGACATTTCAGCTCTTTAAAATAATTTTGCCAGACACCAAAACTTCTTCTCTTTTTATAGTTAGCAAGTATTTCAGACCAGGCGGGCCACACATTAGACTTCTACCGTTTGTAAAGCAGCTTTGCAGTGTTATGAGGAGTGTATTTGTCATACATATGAATGGTGTTTCTGCCTATGCAAATGAGGACATTCAAAAATTTCGGAACGCATGTGCATATTCAAATTCATTTCAAAAGAATCTTGTGATCCAACAATGTTTTACTTTACATGGGTACTTTCAATGTGTGAAGTTTCATATTCATAGGAGTAAAGGAAAAAAAAAATAGTCCCATTGGGGTGTATTGTTGCCTAGCCTTATTGGCACACATCTCGGATTGATGAGAATTTTACATATTTCCTCAACTACAATTACTTAGGACTTTTAGTATTTTGCTCTGGGAACCTCATAGATATTATCTAAGCGATAAAAGAATATTTTACAATTAGTCTGTCGTAAAACGCTACTTTGCCTGGACTGTAATGACCTAGAGTCTGCTGTTACGAACAGCTACATATAATTAAATATTTGATTATGATTTCCTAATATAATTTACAAGGATGTTTCAGGATACATGCATCAGAAAGGAATTTTTTGTTGAATACTACTCACCTCACCCAATCCCCTCCCAAACCTCACCTAAGCCCTCCTCCACCTATCCCAAACTCCTCCTCCACCGACCCAAATCCCTCCTCCACCGACCCAAACCCCTCCTCCACCTCACCTAAACCCCTCCTCCACCTCACCCAAAACCGTCCTCCACCCAGCCCAACTCACCCTTTCCTCCAATTCCCCCTCTCCAACTCCCCCTCCTCCCCCTCCCGTCACTCTCTCCTCCACCTCACATTCCTCCACCCAGGGCCGCTGACAGGTTTGGCTGGGCCCGGGACAAAATTCTCTCAATGGCCCCCCCCCCGCCCTCTCTCACTGGTAGCCTGTTCTTCCTCTATCTCACTGGTAGCCTGTTCTTCCTCTCTCTCATCCTCTTTGGTAGCCTGTTCTTCCTCTATCTCACTGGTAGCCTGTTCTTCCTCTCTCTCATCCTCTTTGGTAGCCTGTTCTTCCTCTCTCTCATCCTGTTTGGTAGCCTGTTCTTCTTCTCTCTCATCCTCTCTAGCCTCTCCTATAAAGGTGAACATATTTCGATAAAAAGGGCTATATCTAAATTAACAGGGGTCAAAATGAACCATTTAAAAAAGAACAAATTGAAAACCCCTTAATTTGACGATTTAACACAGAAAAGAATAGACTGATCAACTTGGCTAACTCTATCCCAAAGACTACAAAAGTTTAAAAATCAAACGCCGAAACACAACCACAGAATTCCCTTGTGCAGCTCCCAAACACATGACGTCGGGATGACAAGCCCATTTATTACGGATAAACCAAAAGGATTATTTACAACTTTAATTGGATAGGCTATGGATATGGACTGAGTGAAGTTATGGCTTTCAGAATCAAACCACAATAAAACTCACGCTATTGTATTCACTTAGAGCTCATTAACTGCACATTTCATCAACCATTTTTCACTTGACCAAGGGGAATCATGTCAAGGGTACTTTTATTTATCGCCAGACCCGCGTTTATGTCCGCTGAACTTCCAGAGAATGTTTGGGGAACAAGGCGGAGCCCATTCATCTGGCGAGTTTGAAGTTAACGGCAATCAGAAACTAAGTTACAGGCTACCCCAAAACGTTAAGTTTATAACCCATTCGTTACATCTAACTCTATCTTAATGGCAATTTCACATGTTGCCATGCCACTGGCTTATTTTAAACCATGAGCCGCGTTACACTGGCTGTAATTCAGCTGACTGGGAATGATTCTCAAATCAATTCAGCCTGATTGGAGTGCGCAGCGCGTGCCTGCCTGAAACATTTGATTTGGACATGGGCCTATTTGCGGGGTAATGTGCATATTCTAAGATTCAATTAGATATAGGCGTATGAAACACAGTGTAATAAAGCCGTTGTGGTTATCAAATTATTCAATGCCCCCTGTCTGTCTGATATTGATCTCCGTGTGACTTGCTCATGTGGTGCTGCGCTAATATGTTTGACACGCCGCCTGTGCCTGTGTTACTTGACGACGGGGCTGGAGAAAGTTGGCCGTGTCTTACCTGGCTGTGCTGCACAGCTGCCTTTACTGGTACCTGCAGCATCACTTGAGTCTTTTCTGAAATATTTATAAAGAGATCCCCTCAGGCTTTCGGCTTCTTCCTCTCTTTTTCGCCTTTCTTTTTTTTTCCAGGGCTCCTGACTTGTGCATGTTGAATCAACTCGCGCACTGACCACTAATGGAATGATGTCGTCTTTTTTCTTCTCCAAAGACCAAACCATTTTGGCATAGGGGTGATAGGGGGTTATTGGCCGTTTTTTCAAGGGCAATGAAGGCAAACAATCTAGGAGTCATTAATTGAATGCAAATAAAGCACTTTTCTTCTCTAAATCAACACATTTTGAAGTATACATACAATAATTAATCCCAACTTCATGGGGGTCCAGTTATGGCCCCCCCCCATTCCAGGGCCCGGGACAACGTACCCGTTTGTCCCCCCCTGTCGGCGGGCCTGCCTCCACCCATCCCAACCCCACCTCACCTTAACCCCTCCTCCATCCTCCCCACTATACCCTCTCCTCCCCCCATTCCAACTCACCTTTTCCAACTCACCCTACTCCATCCAGCCCAACTCACCCTCACCTTCACCCAACCTACCTCAACCAAACTCTCTCCTCCACCTCATCCTCCTCGACCTTCCACAATTCACTCATCCTCCTCCACCCTCCCCAACTCACCCTGTCTTTCACCTCCCCCTCCTCCAAATCCTCCTCCACCTTTCCCAAATCACTCATCCTCCTCCACCCACCCCTACTCGCCATATCCTCCACCCAACCTAGCTCACCACAACCCTTTCCTCCACCTCGCCCCAAACCGTGATGCCATGCTAGGCTAACAAGCTACCTCCGGGCCGCTCTGTTCCAGGGGGGGTGAAGGAACGGTGCCGGCCCTCCAGGTGTCTGACCGCTGGGCTGCTGCTGCTGTGTGCCTCATCCCTGGCTGGAAACGTAACTCAGTTTTACTGTGAGTAACGTCTACATGATGTCTGGTGCTCCTGGAACGTGTGGAGCAGGTCTTGGTCATTGAACATAGATATATATACCGACTAGATATCACATTTGGCTTCTAAACATGCGTCAACAATGCCGCCATCTTGGAGGCATTGTTGGTGGGGGATGGGGTAACCACCCACCTGAATGAATGAAAGTCCACTGAACAGCGCAGCTCAGGCGATATCTAGTCAGTATATATATCTATGGTCATCGAAGACCACACTGAGATTATAAAGTAATTTATAACATCAATAAAACTCAGGAGGGATGTTTCACTCCTCTCCTACCAATTTTGCCCCCTAGTGGCGTATTTTTTAATGTATGTAATAAATCGGATAGCAGCCCAGGCCACTAGGGTTGAAACGGTTAATAAAACGGACGGTTTGGTATGATATCTTACGGTGGGGTTACGGTTCGGTAAGGTTTCGATACATCGACAAAATAAATCTTAACAGTAAAAAACATAGATAGCTTGACTTCCAGTCTCAATTGACCTTATGTCGATATTTTCCTCCAAATAATTCCAATATTCACACCAATGGTTCATTAAATCATCAAATTATCAAATTACAAAACCGTTGAACGTGTGACTACATTTAGGGGTCAGGCAGGCACTGTGGACCATTAAAGCGCAAATCATCTTTAAGTCCGTCCCGCTCAGCCTTCTAGTAATCAGAGAGTAGTGATTCATACACTTGTTGGAAAAGAATCGCGGCCGGCAACGTAAACTGTAAAAACATCACGGAAAATAGGAGCATTCAGGTCATCGGTCTGGGACTACTCCGGTCGGATACTGAAAAATTACTTCAATGCTCCAACTGTGATTCGGACAACAGCTCTATGTTTCGGACGGCGATTGTTTTAATCAGTTCTCTCTTGTATCAGGCACTCTTGCGCACTTATTGTACGTTGTACGTCCTGGCACTTAAAAATAGTACTTAGCATTGGGTAGCAATTTTTCATAGCTTTGTTGTAGAAGGGGAATAGGTTAACCTAGCGATCGTTATCACTTAGTTCTATGAACATCTTTACTGTACCGTCCGCGATATATTGTTGTTTCTCTTTCTTCTGATGAATGTACTTATTGTTAGTCGCTTTGGAAAAAAGCATCTGCTAAATGTAAAGTTATTAGAAAATGGCAGAATATGACCCTTTAATGCTTGTGCTTGTAAAAAGACACATAGCTGACAAACAATATACCTGTCTTACTGTAAGGACTTTTAAAGGACAAATAATAATATAGTATGATAAAAAATAAAATAATTTAGAGTAATAAAGACACCATTCCCTCTGCTCTCAGTTGGAGGTGGTGTGGGCAAGAGGCTTCACAACGCCTTCACCAAGCAAGAGGAGCAACTACAGGAGAGATACAGGAACCTGACGAGGAACAGCACGGGTCTGCACGATAGATACCAGACTCTGGTTGCCGAGAGAGCCAGTCTTCAACTAAGTAACCACGGTTTGACCCAAGAGAGAGACCAGATACAGGGCAAGGCTAACAGCCTTACCAAAGAGAGAGACCAGCTACAGGGCCGGTTTAGCACCCTTACCAAAGAGAGAGACCAGCTACAGGGACAGGCTAGCACACTTACCTCAGAGAGAGACCAGATACAGGGCCGGTTTAGCACCCTTACTAAAGAGAGAGACCAGCTACAGGGCCAGGCTAGCACCCTTACTAAAGAGAGAGACCAGTTACAGGGCCAGGCTAGCACCCTTACCAAAGAGGGAGACCAGCTTCAGGGCCGGTTTAGCATCCTTACCAAAGAGAGAGACCAGCTACAGGGCCGGTTTAGCAACCTTACTAAAGAGAGAGACCAGCTACAGGGCCGGTTTAGCACCCTTACCAAAGAGAGAGACCAGCTACAGGGCCAGGCTAGCACCCTTACCAAAGAGAGAGACCAGCTACAGGGCCGGTTTAGCACCCTTACTAAAGAGAGAGACCAGCTAAAGGGCCAGGCTAGCACCCTTACCAAAGAAAGAGATCAGCTACAGGGCCGGTTTAGCACACTTACTAAAGAGAGAGACCAGCTACAGGGCCGGTTTAGCACCCTTACCAAAGAGAGAAGCCAGCTACAGGGCCAGGCTAGCACCCTTACCAAAGAGAGAGACCAGCTACAGGGCCGGTTTAGCACCCTTACTAAAGAGAGAGACCAGCTAAAGGGCCAGGCTAGCACCCTTACCAAAGAAAGAGATCAGCTACAGGGCCGGTTTAGCACCCTTACTAAAGAGAGAGACCTGCTACAGGGACGGTTAAGCACCCTTACTAAAGAGAGAGACCAGCTACAGGGCCGTTTTAGCACCATTAGCAAAGAGAGAGACCAGTTAAAGAGCCAGGCTAGCACCCTTACCAAAGAGAGAGACCAGCTACAGGACTCAAGCTCCAAACTCATGAAGGAGGTCAAAACCCTGAATGATACAGTTGAATGTAAGTGGAGTTGTTTCGGTTACATATACACAGTATATACATAAGATTACTATTATTTACTTATTTTTTGTGTATCTTTTTCGTAGTAACAAATAATAACAACATATTTTGGATTTAGTAATATAGATCAACATCTACATCTATGTAGATTCCGAGACGCCAAGCTGGCTGATCCGATATATATAGCACAATCAAAGACATTTGTGTTAAAGGCCTAATCTATATATATATATATATATATATATATATATATATATATATATATATACACACACATTCGCTTTAGGTTAAATAAAGCTGATAGTACCTCTAACTAGGTATCCTTTAGACAATTTTTGTGATAAATGTGTGCTGTCTAGTTTCTCTTTCTCTATAGGTCCCCTATTTTCCCAGCGGGCTTGGTGTTGATGGACAGAGACCGCTGGTAGTCTGGTCTATCCTGCGTAACTCTGGTGGACACCCCAGTGTGATGTCACCAGAGGGGGGATCGTGACTTGGCTCATGATGGCTCTTCAACATCACGCCCACTGATCAACCAGGGGGCCTTTAACGGTTGTTTTTATAACCCTGTATCTATTTGCAGCACGGAAGTGTCCTCCGGGATGGATTAAGTTCCAGTGCAGTTGTTACAAAGGCCATACTGGCGAAAAGAACTGGGAAGACAGCCGCCAGTACTGCAAGAGCCAACAGGCTGACCTGGTGATCATCAACAGCAGAGAGGAGCAGGTGAGGAGGAACCAACTGGGACGCACTACTCCTAACATCTAAAGGGCGCTCCACCCATTGAACACTTTTAGGCTCATGTTGGGCGAGTGGGAAAGACCTTCCAATATGATCTGTGATTATATATAGTTTACAATAGGTGCCGCCAACAAAACGTTTTAGTAGTTAGCACTGCGTAGCATCTTATCCCAGCTACTCCTAACATCTAAAGGGGCTCCTGATGGGCGAGTGGAAAAGACCTTCCAATAGGATCTCTGTCATTATATATCCGTAGTTTACAATAGGTGCCGCCAACAAAACGTTTTAGTTGTTACAGGTATCCCAGCTATCGTTGTTTACGGGGAATAGGTTAGCCTTACAATTGTTGGTGCTTGTCACTTGGTTCTATGAACATCCTTACTGTACCGACAGCAATATATTGTTCTCCTTCTTCTGACAAATGTACGTATTGTAAATCGCTTTGGATGAAAGCGTCTGCTAAATGTCCTCTATGTAAATGTGAATGGAAGTGTAAACGTTTTGCATGACTTTGCTACGCCGTCACGGGAGAACTAGTATGACCAGTGCACCAGGACTCCTGGGGATGGACTGGGAGACTCTCCTCTCTGGTGCACAACTCGCTCTGTTGCCACAGACAGTTTGCTGTCTGTTCAAGTGTTATTTTTTCATTTATTGCAAAAACAACTCGTCAAAATACTTCAGCCAGCCGGTGAATAGCAGTATGAGGTGCAAGTCATTGGTTACAGCTAAATAAACTACACCTAATAATGCATATTGTATTGGAAAGCTTCACGTGTTTATTCAAATCTCCTCGCCACTAAACCAACGGGACCCTCAGTGTGTGAAATCAATGGGCTCGCCTGCTTCGTCATCGTCATCATCCAATCATCTAATTATCACCTGATGTCCCAGAATCCTGAATCAAAGAGATCTGGGGTAACTTCTGGTGCACTGCCTTCAGCATCACTGACGCAGAACCGTGAATGAGTATGCAGAAGTATAATTCTATCAAGCTCTTACACTCTTTCTAATTTCTTCCCACATAAATATCTTTGAAGATATTTGTCAATAGTTTGCTCCCGGCAGACACGGACAACTGGATAGGTTTGAGTGACATATGGATCGAAGGGGTTTGGACCTGGGTGGACGGAACCAGCCCCAACACAACGTAAGTTAACCTTTAGTCATCTCCCTCAATGCAACCATAATAATTATGCTCTCTGTTATCTGCTGGCTGTGTCCCGGCTGTGTTCTCTCTCTCTCTCTCTCTCTCTCTCTCTCTCTCTCTCTCTCTCTCTCTCTCTCTCTCTCTCTCTCTCTCTCTCTCTCTCTCTCTCTCTCTCTCTCTCTCTCTCTCTCTCGCTCTCTCTCTCTCTTGTTGTCTTCCCATCGTTAAAACTGTTTCTCCAATATTGATTGTGTGCTTTGAAGGTTCTCAGCCTCATGTGTGCCTAGATATAAAGTGTTGTGGTAGAAAGATTTGTTTTGTTGTGGATCGTCTGCTGCAGGTATTGGGGGAGGAACCAGCCAAACAGCCACGGCGGCAATCAGGACTGTGTCGAGTTCCTCCACAGGGCAGCAAAAAAAACATGGAACGGCGGAGCATGGAACGACCTCGACTGTAAAGAGTTAAGCGGCTGCATTTGTGAGAAGTAGAGAGTAAATGTGTTTGGTATGGGGATGGATGTGTCCATCACCAGGGGATGTTAGGATGTTGCTCGGGAAGGTCCGGATATACCTCCTGTCTCCGAACTGTCTTGTGTTGTATACCGGGAATGGGTTAACCTAGTGAATGTTAGTGCTTTGCACTTGTTTCTATGAACATCCTTACTGTACCGACCACGATATATTGTTGTTTCTCTTTGTCCTGTCAAATGTACTAAGTTGCTTGTGATAAAAGCACTTGCTAAATGCCCTAAATGTAAATGTAGCGATGTTTGGATCTGTCTACGGATGTCTGGATGTGTCTAGTGATGTCTGGATGTGGCTACTGAGTTCTGGATGTGTCTAGTGATGTCTGGATGTGTCTACTGAGTTCTGGTTGTGTCTAGTGATGGAGGTGTCTGGATGTGATCTCTGATTGTCACCAGAGGTGCGTTCAGAATCGCAAACATAGGCGAACGTTCGCGAACGATTTTAAACATTTTCCGTTAAACGAACATAAGCAAGCAAACGTTTACGAACATAGGCAAACTGTCTGAAGAGGTAGTTCTCCACAAACACTTCGGCTACGTGACATTCGTTGCCATGGCATTAAACTAAACTATATTGAAATCATTTACTCCTTTCCTACACAGAAAGCAATAGATAAAACGTTTCATATAGCCTATCTACACCCTTTCTTCAACTGTTGTCTTTTGTATCCTAAAATGCGATTTGAACGTTATATCGCAGTAAGTGGGTACAACTTCGGTGACGTAGCCCTCTATTCTTGAATTTTCCGTACTGGTTGTCTGCAGTAGGCTTTCAACGAGGTCGACCACTTGCAAACCCTCTTAGTCTTCTGTAAACTCTTCCATTAACATGGAGGCTGCCGCTAATACCATGGCCTTCGTATCCATTTTTTTCGTTTACAGTTTGTTTAGAACGGTGTTCAAAAATCGTTCAAAATTAATTGTTTAATGTCAACGCGTTCGTTGCGAACGTTCGCCTATGTTCGCTGAACTTGAACGCACCTCAGATGTGCACAATGACGTTTTAATGCTTCATGTTTTTGTTGTAATGTCGTCAAATCTATACATTTATCAGATCAAATGTTGAGGTGACTGAACTGGTTTACTATACTGTCACTCGCCCCCTCTTCTCCTCGCTTGTGTTCTGTGATTGTACTGTGATTATTCATAACCTGAGGCATATCTGTAGAATGTGCTATCTGTGAAATTCATATGCACTGATTTGGGTGAATACACATAAGGAATAATCTATGTAACAAAACATGTTGTTCATCGTTAACATAAAGCATTTATTATTCAAGCCTACGATGTCTTCCTCAGATCAGATAAGTGTGTTTAACACAACTGTAAAAAAACAATGTTGACTGTGTGAGGGAAAACTTTTCATTCATCTTTTATTTTCTTTAGCAGCAAATATTACTACTAATGTCAATAGAATCAGGTGATATTTCGTCCATCATCTCAACATTAGCCTCATATGGGCTGATTTGGCTCAAGCCTTGTTGGTTCAAGTCACTCTGGCTGAGAGCATCGGCTCTATGAACTGAAGCTATAGACTGAAGTTCACAACAGTTTGAAGCCTTAGCCTTGCAGACAACAATCACCTGTCCAGAGATGTAGTCATCTTTAGCAGTGCTTTATAGGTTTGGACCTGGGTGGACGGAACCAGCCCCAACACAACGTAAGTTAACCTTTTCTCTCTCTCTCTCTCTCTCTCTCTCTCTCTCTCTCTCTCTCTCTCTCTCTCTCTCTCTCTCTCTCTCTCTCTCTCTCTCTCTCTCTCTCTCTCTCTCTCTCTCTCTCTCTCTCTCTCGTTGTCTTCCCAGATAATGATAGCAACGCATGAACTATGTGCTTATTAGTAATGAAACATTCTTTATCCGTTTACTTTTCGATGTCCGTCCATTGTCAGAGATCATCATCAGGTGATTCAACGCCGGTAGGGAGAGGAAGAGGGAGAGGGAGAGGACAGAGAGGCAGTGGATCGGTGGGAGCTAGGCGAGGAGGACGACGAGGAAGAGGAGAACGAGAGTCAAGAGAAGATCTTGATAGGATTGAAGGTTTCCAAAGGCAGAGAAGAGAAGCGACAGAGGTTTGTACAATTTATACGGCTAGCAGCAAATGAACAGGCTATGAATTTCCAATCCTATGCACATAACGAGACCATAGTCACAACGTGAGTTAATTGAGTGTTTTTGAAAACAAAGGCTTTTAGAAAATGTTAGAGAGCATTTGTTTATTTTGCACACCAATGAAGTTGTCTTTTGTCAACGTTGATAAATATGAGATCCTTTACTGCCTTGCCTCCTGTGCACTATATTGCAAAACATGTTTTCCAACGTGTTGGCTTTATGACTACCTGTATATCTAATGGCCTAACCCCATCTTATTTCCTTTCATTTCTTCAGAGATTACTGCAGGAGATGAGCCTTGATGATCACAGACGCCTCGCAGCAGGAATGTTGGAGAGGCAGCCGGGTCTGATTTTTGATCTGCTGCTGGAGCATCAGCAAAGACATGGTGCTCCTACATCTGCAGAGGTACCGGGGGTACCGTGGTGTACCTGTGGCAAGTGCAGAGACATGCCGACGGACAGGGAGAGGAAATGCTGTGGCCAAGACCCTGTCCACTGTGTGAGCCTCCTGCCCCATTTCACACAGTACTGCCTGGATGAGGGTTACCTGCGGATCCATAGGCAGTACCGGGAGAACCTCACTGCCTTAGGAAATGTAAGGGAGCCCGGCGAGGACAACAGGGAATGCAGGCATGCAGCTTACAGACATTATATTTTCTGGCAGCATGGCGCATTAGGACAGGGGAACCGGAGAGTGATTCCCAGCTGCTGTGTTTGGAGAATTAGGGACAAATTCCCTGACCCTCAGGGACAATACACAGGCTACATTCCAGGGATCTGAGAGATTGGCCTGAGTAGTGTTGTAAATATTTGGAGTAAATAGTAAAGTTATATTTATATCTATTTAGTATTCTTTTGAGTTCTGTTTTCTGTTACGAAGAATAAAAGATTTGTTATTTGAGTCTGTGCTGTATTTGTTCTACACTAGGGATCGAGAAAAATGTCAAAATAAGGTTCAATAGCAATTTCATGAACAATACGATTGAAATTTATGTTTTTTTAAAAAACAAAAGTGATTTATTCATATTTACAAACATTTTTACACCTCAAACACCAGCAACACCAAACAACTGCTCAATCGGCCTCCAAGTTGCTAGCAGCATCGAGGGCTGATCCTGTAAAAGACATGGAGTGCCATTAGTCATGTGCACACAATGGATTATCATTAACATGCATGTGCACACAATTAAGTATCAGTTAGAGGCAATGAAATAACAGCAGGTAGATGTGTGTCACTTACCTAGGCCTCTGCTGACACAACCCAGTTGCCAAGAAAAAACGGTGACGGTGTACGTTTCCAAGAACACTGGATACGTAGCATTTCAACGTAAAATAGCGTGTTACACCTACAGTATCCACGCGTGCCGCTGTGGAGGCGGGTTTCGGGGTTTGGGTTTCACGGGTTTCGCGGCAAATTGTGGACATGATTGTTGAGGGGGGGGGGGGGGGGGGAGGTAGACTGTGGTTGACAGGGGAGGGGGGGGGGGGGGGGGGAGACACGTTTGTTGAGGGGGGGGGGGGGGGACACGTTAGTTGAGGGGGGGGGGGGGGAGACACGTTTGTTGAGGGGGGGGGGACACGTTTGTAGGGGGGGGAACACGTTTGTTGAGGGGGGGGGGACACGTTTGTTGAGGGGGGGGACACGCTCGACAACGAGAGTTGGTTTTTATTGAACGCTCGACAACGAGAGTTGGTTTTTATTGAACGAGTCTTCAACACGGAACAGCTGCCCGAAACGATGGTCACGTCACTCTCGGTGACGGTGTCGACAACAATGAACACACGAACAATGAACATGTTAATAGAACAACACACAACCACATAACATCCCGAACCCATTAAACCCACTGAATCCTAACAACAAAACAAGTTAACAAAAGCCCCTTTTGTCAACTGACAACCCCAATTCCCAGAATCCCCCGCGGCTCCGGAACACGGCGTCCACACCCGTGATCGCCGCAATATATTTTTCATTTTACTTTCCCCTCTGCCTTGGAGCAAAGCGTGACCCTGAAAACGTTTTCTTCTCCATTCGAAATGAATGGGGGAATAGCACCAACAGGGGGCCATACGTTCTCCTAGCATTTGGTGAAATTGTTACGTAGCCTATATTAATCTTTATTATCTGAATGGGAAATGCAATATTTTAGGACAGATACACCATTAAACGCGTTTCTAACGACATTTCTAGCAAGAAATGTACATTTTCTTTGCATAATCTTCAGTCAGTGATTGTGTATGATCTTTATTAATCTTTATTATCTGAATGGGAAATGAAATATTTTAGGACCGATTCACCGTTAAACGTGTTTCTAATAACATTTCTAGCGAGAAATATACTTTTTATTTGCATAATCTTCAGTCAGTGATTGTGTCTGATCTTTAGTTTTATAGTTATCAGGAAGATTTTATCGGCTCGCTCGCATGTTTCAACGACGTCAGGTTGTTAGGGACGCTGCTTTCGCTAAACTAGCAGCTCACGTGTTTCCTGCGTTTGTGTTATTAAACTGTTACTTTATGTAACTTTTAATGATATCATCTTGTTAGAAACACGTATATCTGAGAGCCAACCCAGTCGCCAAAAGCATACGTTGACAGTGTACGTTTCGTGAACACTGGATTACATCACATTTCAACGTAAAATAGCGTGTTATACACACACACACGCACACGCACGCACACACACGCACAGACACACACACACACACACACACACACGCACACAGTGCATTTCGCTGCTAAAACAACAACAAAAAAATATTCCCTCAAATATTATTACTTTCAAAACATTGGCCAAAATGGCCAATAATATCATTTTTATTTGGGATGCTTCTAGGACATTTTGGGTGGATTTTGAACGGTATGTGGGCAGTACGTTTTTTGCAGGACCTGGCAACCCAGCGCTGTTGCCCGAGGTGCTGAAATGCTCCGAAACAGATCTGGATCCACCACCCCCCCCCCCCCCTAAATAAATACTATGGCAGAATAAAGAATAAATTCATGCATTATCATTAAACTTGAACATTTGTTTTTACAGTAGAGTGGTGGAAGGGTGACGTATGTTGGCCAACCCGGAAGTTAGCTCTTGACAAAAAGCCAACGGGTTTTTCCATTGGATTTTGGATTATTGCAGAAAAATTAGCATATTTGAAGCACCTCCTCAAAAACTGAAAATAAAAAAAATAATAAAAAGAACCGTGCTCCAAAGAACGAAATATCTTGCCGGTGGCAATCTTTCGTCTCAACACTTCTGCTGCAGCCGCTTAAAGTCTCACTCCGAGGACCTTAAAATATGAATCAAGTATGAAAATATCTTCCCGGTGGCGTAATGGGGCGAACAAGGTATCCTTCAACATCTACGCTTCCAGGCGATTGCAACGGTGCCACACATGAGCATATTCGACCATGTTTAATGGTAGTAATTAGCTGTCGAAATTGGAGGCCTTAATCAATAATGAGCAGCTATTGATTTGCTTCCCGATAGAAATTTCTGACAAATTACATGTTATTTAGCATCTACACGTTGAGCTGAGTCCAATGTCACCAAGCATGACACTCTAGCAAATGGTAACATGTATTTTACATGGTACACCTAGGTCTAGGACATGATCTCGGTGTAGCAAGAGGGCGAGCTTGATCTCATTGGACTCAGCTTAACGTGTAGATGCTAAATAACATGTAATCTGTCAAAAATCTCCATCGGGAAGCAAATCTGTAGCTGGTTATTATTGATAAAGGCCTCCAAAATCGACAGCTAATTACTACCCCGAAACATATTCAAATATGATCATGTGTGGCACGGTTGCAATCGCCTCGAAACGTAGATGTCAAAGGACACCTTGTTTGCCCCATTACGCCACCGGGAAGATATTTTCATACTTGATTCATATTTTAAGGTCCTCGGAGTGAGACTTTAAGCGGCTGCAGCAGAAGTGTTGAGACGAAAGATTATATCAAGACATTTATAGAATATTCCCATTCACATTATGATTCTTCGTCATAACATCCGACCAAACATCCTTTACATTCACCAAGCGAAGATTATGAAAGTCCAGGCCCCCCCTTCCTGCACTCGGGGTCGACTGGGCCAAGTTTCGGGCAGGAAGGGCCCCCCCTTCCTGCCCTCGGGGTCCGACCGGGCCAAGTTTCGGTGCGGGGGTCCCAGTTAGGCCCTAGAATATGGTATTCGAATTTCAGGGCGGTAGGACCTTCCTATCTCAAAAACTGTTTTTCCACCACATTCTGAACCATTAGGTCTTGCAGGCCACACTTCTGAGGGGCTTTGTCCAAATGACAGTCCATTTGGGAAAACTTTTTTTCTCTATGGGCTAGAAATACAAATCTTGGATATGTCGTTCTCGGGGCCCCGGGAAATGTGTGTAAACATTTTAGCATCCCTAGCTATCTCGAAAAGGCCGGAAAAGGGGCGTGACCTCCAACAGTACAGTCAATGTACATAAGACAGAGGTTAGTTTCTAGGCCCCATTTTTTTGCGGGATGGAGGTGTACATTTGTGGCTTATGTGTGTAGACACAGCTGGCCTGTGGCCACGTCTTTGAAGTCTGGGGTCAAAAGGTCAAAAGGAGCCGGCACCACGCCGCTTATGAGATAACAAAAAGTTAATGTGTATTTCTCTCATAACTTTTTGTCATTATTGAAGAGAGGCCTGATTCTCAGATATGCATGTTGGACTGTTAGGGTGTAGGTCTGGGAAGAACTTCAGGCCAAAATCTTGCAAGCGAGCCACTGGGTGAGGTGCAACGAGATGGAGCACTTGCTGAGTCATTTCCTGAGTCATTTGCCAACCACCGGCAGGCAGCCCTCCCACCCACAATGGCCCGAAGCGGAGACGCGGTAGACGGGGAGGAGTGCAGCGAAGGCTCGGGCGTTTGGCCACAACAGGGAGGCTAAACTCTCCCGATCATACTGTTCGCGAACGTCCAGTCTTTGGGAAACAAAATGGATGAGCTTCATGTGAGGATATCCACGCAGAAGGACATCCAGGATTGCACCTTGTTTTGTTTCTGCGAGACATGGCTGGGGGAAAAGTCACCTGACGCGGCTGTGACACTGGACGGATATACGGTCTTCAGGGGGGACCGGAGCGCTAGGGATAGCGGTAAAACCCGGGGAGATGGAACGGCCATCTACGTCAAACAATCCTGGTGCAAGGAATGCAGGATTATTTCCAAATCCTGTTCGGAAAACGTGGAATATTTTACGGTAAGGCTAAGGCCGTTTTATTTACCCAGAGAACTGCAATGCATAATTGTGAGCGCTGTCTACATCCCCCCCTCTGCCAATGAGGAGGCTGCACTTAAAGAACTGCACGGCTCGATCAGTGAGCATGACAACTCTTACCCTGATGCTGCTTTCATCATTCTGGGAGACTTAAAACACTGTAACCTTCGGAAATATATTCCAAAACTGCATAAGTCTGTGACTTTCCCCACCAGAGGAAACAAAACACTGGATCAATGCTATAGCAACATTAAAAATGCTTTTCTCGCTGCACCTTTACCACATTTCGGCAAATCTGACCATCTAGCAATAATACTAAGGCCTGCATACATCAAGAGGCTCAAGGCGAGACCAGTCACAATAAAAACGGTTAACACCTGGACTGACGAGTGCACAGGCGAGTCTGCAGGGCTGCCTGGAGGCCACAGACTGGAACATCTTCAGGGATGCCACAGACAACATCCACGACTACACAGAGACTGTGAGCGACTACATCAGCTGGTGCACGTCTATATGTGCCCCCCCAAGATCTGTGCGTGTGTTCCCTAACCAAAATCCTTGGTTTAATGGGGACATAAAACAAAACATCAGAATTAGACGAGAGGCCTTCAAGTCCGGAGATCAAGAGGAATATAAGAGAGCCCGGTATGACCTTGAGAGGTCTATCACAGCTGCAAAAAGGGCCCACTCCAAAAAACTTGAAAGCCTCTACCTGAACAACAACACGCGCAGCATGTGGAAGGGAATCCAGGCAGCTACGAATTACAGGACTACCATGACGACCCCAGACACCCGAGATGCCACCCTTCCAGACCGCCTTAATAACTTTTATGCCAGGTTCGACAGGCTGAACACAGACACTCCCTCAAAAGCCCCTTGTGTCTCCATGGACACTGCCTTCCAGGTTACACACGCACAGGTTCTGAGGGCTCTGAAGCAGGTGAACCCCCATAAGGCTATGGGACCAGACAGCGTTCATCCAAGAGTCTTGAAGGCCTGTGGGGAACAACTAGTGGGTGTGTATGCTGACATTTTCAATCTGTCCCTATCCCAGGCAGTAGTCCCCCGAGTATTTAAATCATCCATAATCATACCGGTTCCAAAAAACCCTAATTCATCCACGCTGAATGATTTAAGGCCGGTGGCGCTAACTTCAGCCCCCATGAAGTGCCTAGAAAAGCTGGTTCTTACCCACATAAACAACACAGTATCGGACACTGTCGACCCATCCCAGTTTGCCTATCGCCCCAACCGATCAGTGGATGATGCGGTGGCCATAGCCCTAAATCACACTTTGCAACACCTGGACAACAGCAGAACATATGTCAGAATGCTTTTCCTGGACTATAGCTCTGCCTTCAACACCATCCGCCCGGGCAAGCTGATTGGTAAACTGACGGACCTCGGTGTCTCGACTCCCACCTGTAACTGGATCCTAGATTTCCTGATTGAAAGACCACAGGTGGTGAGAGTGGGGAGGCGGGTGTCTGCTGAGCTCATAGTCAGCACAGGTTCACCACAGGGCTGCTGCCTCAGTCCCAAACTCTTCACCCTGTACACGCATGATTGTGCCTCCACACATGATAACACCATTGTCATCAAATACGCTCAAATACACCATCCTGGGCCTCATCAAGGGGGGTGACGAGTCAGGCTACAGGAGTGTGATAGAGGATATTCTCATCTATGGAGAGGAGAATGACCTCATCCTCAACGTAGCCAAAACAAGAGAGGTGATAGCAGACTTCAGGAGGCGTCCTGCCACCCTACAGCCCCTTACCATCCAAGGGACTGAGGTGGAGAGGGCGGACAACCACCGATTCCTGGGACTTCAGGTGATGTCTGACCTGAGCTGGTCTCTAAACACTGCTACCACAGTGAAAAAAGCCCAGCAGCGCTTGTATTTCATCAGACTGCTCAGGAAATCGGGACTAAACCAGCATCCTCTCACCCTGGCCTACAGTGGACTTGTAGAGAGCATTCTCACTTCAGGTATCACTGTCTGGTACGGGAATACCACACAGGCAGAGAGGAGGGCACTCCAAAGGGTCATAAAGACTGCTGAAAGGATTACTGGGACCACACTTCCCTCCATGGACTTTATATACAGTCAGCGCTGTCGGAAAAGGGCAGTGAGAATCAGTAGAGACTCCCTCCACCCAGCTCACCCTCTACTCAATAACAAACATGGCAAATACAGACTCAGACACAGTAGAGCGGACAGTGACATCACACACACAAGAAGATTCTTCAATAGCATTTTCCCTGCAACAGTGCGACTGATGGCATTAACAGAGAACATCTGAAAAAATACAATGTGCAATATTGTATTTTATTTATTTATTTTATTTATTTATTTAAATATATACTCACCACCCTACCCCCACTTCCTACGTGCAATAACGCTGCTACATGTGGTTATACAGTATGGTTGCACGGCTGAATTCAATTTAATTTAATACGTATATATATTTTTTAATTTTTAATTTTTAATTTTAAATCACTATCTACTGTGGTGCTCTCTGAAATGCAATGAACTACATGCAATTTGTCCTTATCTCAATTTTTAAAACTTTTTATATTTTTTATTATTACTATTTATTGTGCTGCGCCCTCTCTCTCTCTCTCTCTCTCTCTCTCTCTCTCTCTCTCTCTCTCTCTCTCTCTCTCTCTCTCTCTCTCTCTCTCTCTCTCTCTCGATCTCTCTCTTTGTATTAATACTGTACTTGACTTGGGAAGCCCTGCACAATAATTCCAATGTGTTTGAACTGTCAGGTTTATGCACAAATGGCGAATAAAAAACCTTTTGAACTTAACACTATACAAATGTATGTAGAACACGGTAAAATATAAAAATACACACCCAAGAGCACAACATCTTTCCCTTGAAGTCGGCTGATGGCCTCAGACCTCTTCTCTTCCCAGTATTCTTTGATGGTGTCAACACAGTATACGTGTCCTGGATTGTGTAGTGGGTGGTCGGGTTAACCATTCGGATGTTCATGAACTTGAGGAGGAGAGCAACTTCAGCATAGTTGTTTCCAGACAGCAAGATGTTTGAGGAAAGTAGAAAGTCCCCGGCCTGCATGCCAAACTTCAACACAGGCTGGGAGTTCCACCACCATAGGCAATGACCATTAGGGCAGATCTAGTGGTCAGAAAGAGTAGCCTTATAAATTCACAATGCATATACAGTGCTGTCTGTTACCATTCGTTGTGATTTGAAGTTACTGTCAAGGCTTACCCATTCGACGCTCATTGCAGTGCCCCTGGTGGCGATGACTGTTGGAAAGGGAGCAACACTCTCACACACCGAACCGTTCCTCAAGACACCAGTGCATGTGTCCACTGGCAGAGTTAAAAATGTGACAAGCTGCCTCAAGCTGTTCTCATACATGACTGCTGCTCTGACGCCAACGATATCATCGTCACTAAGGACCTTCTGAGGGCCTGGCAAAATTGGCTGCTTGAGAGTCAAGGTCTCATCAGAAAGGACTTCAGGGGCAGGCAGGTCGTGCACAGTCTCATCGATCCCGATGGTTGGCAGATTATCTATCACCTGCGCTCCCTTCAGTGCACCAGACATTCTGGAAAGGCAGAACATCAGGAATCATACACAGTTAAATTTTTCCATAACTTTTCAGCATATAGCCATGACCCAAACCTCTGTGTCAACAAGAAGAATAGAAACATTTAAAAATAGTACTGAACATTGTTTATATGTAAAAACTCAGCACAAAAACAAAGTAAAGAGTAGTAATAGATTACGAAACACCCACCTCAAAGAAATTGGTGGAAGATATTCCTCATCAGAGCTGTCGTCCGGGTCCCTGTGAAATGTGGGCCCCTCTTCTGCCCAATCAATCCTACAACATACCCAGTACATAGAAATGTAATGAATGACGCCTACACAACTCAATTGAAACCAATGACAGAATAGAAGCCCAGTTACACACTGTTCATGTGATCATTGAAGGCATTTTCATTCAGCTCCT
Organism: Gadus morhua; assembly: GCF_902167405.1. Classification (NCBI taxonomy): domain Eukaryota; kingdom Metazoa; phylum Chordata; class Actinopteri; order Gadiformes; family Gadidae; genus Gadus; species Gadus morhua. Next base: position 11,737,005 of record NC_044057.1, read on the forward strand.
CTTCTCCAATGCTCATGTCATGCAGGCTAGGAGGAGAATAAATAATCTTTAAAAACATGTATGAAAATATGTAACACACAAAATAGATAATAAACAATATGAAAGTTTATGGGTTACCTGTTGTCAAGAGTTTCAATTTCCGGTGCCTCTGCAATTGCGCATAGATGTTCATCTCTGGAAATAATAATCATAACACACTATGAGGTACAGGTAGATGAAAGTTTTATAAGAAACTCGTAGTCAAACAAACAATGACAAAACTATTTTCCATGTGATGACTTGTCTATCTGTCCCACTGGAAATACTGGACAATATCGCAACAGTTGGCACTTCATTCCGGTTTGGCTTCATGGGGGTTGATTGGTTCCGAATCCCAAGAGTTCTCTCATAACTGGACAAATTAGATGGACAAATCAGATCAGGTTTATTGACCCAGCATTCTTACAGACAAGGAACTTGACTCCAGCAGTTGTGGACTTTCCAACATGCCAAATAACTATACAGATGATAAATAACAGTAGGCCCTAAATGTCAGATAACATAAAAGTTGACATAGCCTTTGCTAGTCCTGGAGTTACCGATAATCAAAACAATAATTCCCATAATGCGTGCGGCTGAGCACGCATCCTAATCAACGCATTGTAATCCATTGATTTCAACAATGTAACAGTATTCTAAATACCAACAATTTACATTGTAACTAACGGAATACAGTTAGTTATAATTTGTATTCTGAATACGTAACGCCGGTAGGCCCTACATGTATTCTGTTACTCCCCAACACTGTGTTCCACTGTTGTGCCGCCTATGTAATAAATTACACAACCAAGCAATGACAAAAGCTTGTAATTTAGACAGTGACATCGACTTACCTGTCGAGAAGAAAGCAGGCAACATCGGCATCCCTTTCAAAATCTTTCTCCTTCATTAGCTCTTTCCACCTTGAAAAAGCGACTCCGATGTTTACCCTCCTTTTCTGTATTCGCTGGTCACGTTGCACTTTTAACGCTGTTTTTTGTTTTGGCGACGATGATTCCTTCTCCTGTGGCGTGGCATAAGTATGGTCTTTCACAAAAATGCGGTGCATGTTCAAATTTGCCGGTAAAACTCGTCTCGCTAAACTAAGCTAAGCTCTGTTCCACCATCACGCTGGCTCAGAGTGAAAACGCGTTTGCAATTCCTGTACCACGTAGTGCTTTCTGTCCCTTTCGGCAGCTCATAGACCAGAAGAAAATGACCGGAAGAGATTTGAGGTAATAAATTACTCAAAATATTACATAGTGTCCCTTTAAGGCTTTCTACTGGGGCTCCAGAGTGCGCCTAATTTGGGCACACATGCGCCTAGAATTCGGGGTAGTGCGACCAAATATTTTATTTGGGCGCACCGGTGCGACTGAAATTGTATCTGGTATAATTATAATTTTTTTTTTTTTTACAGAGCAGTCTATTCATAATATTGTAATGACCTCGGAAGAGGCAGTGAATGAAGTATTGATTAGACAGCGATTTATACCTAATTTATATTGATACCTAATAAACCGTTGGAACACGCAAGACCAGTAACAATAGCAACGAAGCCCAATCCAGGGGCCTGTAACACGAAGCTCGATTAGAGGGTTAGCGAGGTATGTTGAGCTGAAAGCCTGGGTTAGCTGTACCATGAAAGTCGATCTCTTTAAGCGTCGCTGTATCACCATGGTGACTGACACCGGGATTCCACCGGACGCGTACGCGCCGCGGAACGGCTGCGTCCTCTGCCCTGCGTCCATTCCTACCGGGCGCGTAACGGCAGCGTAGCGCTGCCTTGCGAGCCAGCCGTATTCACGCAAGATCACGAGATCACGCGATAAACCTAATGTACTCACCTTCCACTCCCAAAACTATTGCAATTAAATGCCACGCTTGTCCTTTCTGACATTTTCCTTATAAAAAGGATGATTTGGTACATAAATGACTTCATGTTGCTGAACTTCGACAATGAGTCTCTCTTCGTCCATGTTGCCGACCCTCTGAGACCCTTTGATTGATTGACTGCTGACCTGGTGCCACCGGTCATGACGTAATAATGTTGATGTGAAGTTACATGAGCTGAGTATTGTGTTTTATTTTGAAAATTGACCGGATGCTTTATGGCTTTTACTTTTCACTTCCAGCCCGGCTCGACCTGCTCTCTCGAAATTGACGCGGTTTAGCAGCGGCTCGCGGCAAAAATAGAATTGGACGGAAAGATAGGGCCGCAGCGCGGCACGCCGCTCCTGGGACGCTGCTGAAACGTTCCGCGGCGCGCCCGGTGGAAATGGTCTCATTGATTAGAGTGGAAGCGATCAGCAGCGGTGACCGCGGCGCAGCCGTCCCGCGGCGCGTACGCCTCCGGTGGAATCAGGCCTTAAAGGCCTAAATACACCGGCGCCGAAGCGGCGCATCAAAAAGTCTGCCCCCATTATTCCGGATGTACTAGCCCACACCGGCGCCGACTAGCTGCGCGGCAGCATTCCGCGCCGCTCCGCCCCAAATAGTCTTCGAGCCAATGTTCTATTCCCTAGCCCTAACTAGTCTGCGCCCCTGAAAAAGCGCTTTTTAAAAGCTTTGTACATCCCGGGTCCCGTAGTCACCTCCATATCTACCCCTCACCACTGGATGTCGCTCTCTTTCGTTTGTGAGAAACAATTACGAGAACGATGAGAGTCTGGTGACCAAAGTTCCCGTCATTACAAAGACAACTCCAAAAAGGACATTGCCTGGCGAGCCATAGCTCTGGAGATTGGCTCTTCAGGTGAGAAATCAACAATGGTGGACTAAAGGCCGATTTAGGGTCGTTTTAGACGCAGAGACGTAAGCACGTAATTTACACAAGGGACTTGTTTTAGACAAGTTTTGATTTACGGTTCCTTTAAGGTTCCTGAAGGATTGCGCGTGTTGTAAGGGGATTCTCCGCCAGAACAGTAGGGGGAGCAACGAACGAATCTGTGGGCGTGGAAGTGGAAATCGCTGGCTTGTTTATATTTATAATTATCATAATTCGTTCTTGTGTTTTCTTCTTCTCCTTCTTCAAAATTCTTCATTCGCTTCTGTCACGGCCTTTTAAAAATGGCGCTATTATGCTGTAAAACCGGAAATGTGAGACTCCTGAAAGGATGTGGTTAGCTGGCCAATCACAGTCTTTGCGAGCTGCGTAGGGCCGTAGTGTTTTAGTCGCATAGTCAGGAATTTTGGCCGACGCACTTAAGCACGTAAGGGGGGATATTTTACCGCGCAAGGGGGGGTTATGTATCTTATGTGCTTACGCGTTACGTCTAAAACAGAGCATATATCGGCCTTAAGAACCCAAACCATTTACCATAATGGGAAATAGACGAAATCAAGTCACATATAATCACACCATGTAGGTAGAAACCAGATTACTTGTAATCTATATTTTTTTATTTAAGGCAAGGCAACTTCATTTATATAGCACTTTTAATACATGAAGCAGACTCAAAGTGCTTCACATAGAAATACAATAAATATACAATACAATAAAATAGATAGACTAAGTAAAAGAAAACACATGGCAAAGTTAAAAAATGCCATGTCATGTATTAACTGTCTCTCTGGGTTTAAGGAAAAATAACATTAAGGGCCCTATTTTAACGGTCTGAAACGCAAGTGGGAAGCGCAAAGCGCAAGTAGCTTTGTGGGCGGTTCTACGGCGCTATCGCTATTTTACAGGCGGATAAATGACACTTGCGTCGCGGCGCAAGTGTCAAAAGGGTTGGTCTGAAGCAGCCTAGTTACCCGTAGGTGTGGTTTGGGCGTAACGTCCAACAAACCAATGAGAGTGCCAGCTCCCATCCCCTTTGAGAGCCATGAGCGCATTTGAATCGGACAAGTTGATATTTTGACAGCGCGTCTGCAGTCTCCGATGAGACAGATGCACATGAATTTCAAACTGCAAATGGCTCAGTTCATTGCCAAATAATATGGCCTAATTCACACATGGAATAAGGGGTTTTCTTCCACAAATTTATTTGAGAGTCCTCAAATAAATTTCGGCAAAGAAAACGTATATGATATAACATATGATATGCGGTAACTGTGGTTCTATTTAATGATATACGCAATACATTATAAACATTGTTTCTTATCAGTATTGTATGCTATCCTAATATGCATGTGTCCCCGCGGTAATAGACATTGCCATTGATTGTATTATGCGTTACATTTGAGTGTGTTTAAACAGAGCACACACGCGCGCCCGCATTCATTCATTCTTTTTAACACTCACTCGCGGTAAAACAATGTTTTTCACGATCAAATACTCATCAATCCTAAAAGTTATGGGCATGTAGGCCTACACGATGTCTGTGTCAAGAAAATATGTGTTTGCTGTACGGTGTTTGCAGATGCATTGATTTAAAAGTACAACTTATTACCGCTGCATCAGCTGTTCTTTCCCAAATAATTTACCAAGAATGTGCGGCTAGGTAGATGGGAGAAGCAAAGTGTATGTGCGAGGTGCACAAGCAATCCGTATGCATCGCATGCGCCCTTAAAATAGCATCTGAACAACGCGCCACTGACTTTAAACCAGGTATTTCCTGGTCAGTAGCGCAATGGTATTCAGAAACGGCAAAATACCGTTTGCGCCAGAACACGCCTCCTCCTTCCACCGAACCGCCCCTTGGGGCGCATGATCAATCAGTAATTTACCGGCGAGTGGCGGTGGTGGGAAAAGAACGCTCTGCGCCAGTTGTAAACTAGCAACGACACATGCGCCAGTGACTAAGTCACTTGCGCCGGATGCAAGATAGGGCCCAATGTGTCTCGAGCACTCAAATAAAATAAAATGGCTACTGAGTCCAGCACAGCAATAACATCACTGTATTTATCCCGAGGGATAAAATACATGTGTATATATATATATATATATATATATATATATATATATATATATATATATATATATAGTATTTATACCAGAAAGTGATAATAACTAAATTATAGGTCATCATGGCTAGGTTACACCATACGGTTCTGCCATTGCACACTTCCTAGTGGCGAATTGAAATATTGGCGGTGCCTCTCTGCACGGAGCTCCTGGACCAGATTGTGGTATACCCCCTGTTCTTGTCTCCGTTCATTGATGGGGTGCACCCAAACCCTTCGTCTTCTCCTTGCCCGCCTACGGCGCAGCAGAAGAAGGGCAACCACGCTCTGTCTGGCAACAATTGTTCTGTTGAAATAATAAAAACTCAATAAAATGTGAATTAACTTGTGTTCAATTATAATGGATAATTACTGGCTGCATACATGTAAATGTGTGGCTATGTTAAGACTATATAGATGGATAGATAGATAGCTACTTTATTGGTCACAATGGGGACCAATAAAGCCATCCAGTAGCTCAATACAATAAATACACACAATAACAATTGGCCTTAAAAGGTGACTGCACTATATACTAAAAAGGCTTAATAGAAGGTCCTGCACTTATTGAGATTGTTGATGCAGGAGATGAATAATTTCGAAACATAAAATAAATAAGAAATGACAGTAAATAAAAACGATAAAGTGCCCTACAAACTAAGTTGATCTGATGCTTGAAAACATACTTTCACTGCGCAGATTATACATTTTTCAAATTATTCAGCCGAAAAGATGGAAAATAAATAAACTAGGCTACAATAGGCTACCCAGATAGCAAAATTACGTTGAATCAACGTTGAAATATGATCAGGCACTGACTTTGAAAAGACGTTGAAGCCCGACATTGTTTCGATGTTGAAAGCGCTCGTTACGTCCGACATCGAATCAACGTCGGATTTTCAACCATAACTGACGGAGATTCAACCATCATTCAACCATAATCTAAACACCGTTAATAAGGTTGATTTTTAGTTGATTTAATATTGAAACAGTGTTACTGATTCAACCATCATTCAACCATAATCTAAACAATGGTAAGCCTCTCATTTAGGTTGATTTAATATTGAAACAATGTTACTGATTCAACCATAATTTAAACATTTGTCAGATGCTTTATTTGAGGCGAAGAAGACTGAAACGAAATGCAGGGAAACCTGAAAGTTGGTAAGCATGTTTTTTTCAAAAATGTATTCATTTTATTCACGGTTCTCGGCCACACAAATGGCAACAATCAAATCAAATAAGACCAATCACACTTTCATTAATTAATTTAAACTTTATTTAGACAGTGAGACCATAAAACACTCTTTCTGCCTTTTCAAATTCATATTTCCACCGGTGAAGTAGATAGTAGTCCTCTTCACCCCTCCCACCCGCTCAGGAGCGTACCGTATAGCTACCGTTTTACAGTATTGGAGAAGTCCAAATGAGAATTTTTTTTATCATACTGTCTTGCAGCGGCTGAAAGAGACAAGAAACTAAATGAATAAAAGATAAATAAAACGTTCTCTTATTTATAGCCTACAAGTAAATAAAAGGCTACAGTAGAAAATACAATATAGGCCTAGCCTACCACTCGTCTGTACAGTATCATAAGAAGATATGTGTAGCGGACGGGACCTACGTCCGCTTGGTAGGGGTAAATCACTCTTCCCTGAATGGCTGGAAGTTAGAGGATCTAGGTCCCTAACCCCCAGACCTATGGTCTCGTGTCTGCTCTACCTGCTCAGTTGAAATACAATAGCTTAGGCTTTAGGATTTTAACCTGTCACGGTGAAGACCTAAAGGATGGAATATCAGAAGGTATCGGTGTGTCTTACCCTGTATTCCCCCTAACCACTATACTTTATGGACAGAGGATGAGACGCCCCTACTTCAGAGAAGATGGAAAAATAAAAGCAATAGTGTAACAGTTGAAAAACGAGTGGTGAATAAACAAACTGCACTACCTAGCAAGGACGGTCGCCTCGCACTATACGAACTATAGTGGTTAACACCGGATGAATCTTCAGCACTGATGGCGTGGAGTCTTCCACTCTTCCACTCGCCACTCAAGCCGTAAAGGTTCCGTTGCTCAGATAAAAACATGTCGCACAGGCACACGCAATAACTAAGAGCTAAACTGTTCTTTAACTGATCTATTATCTCGAAATCTCCGTCCGCCATGGCACCGCGCCCAACCGCCGTCTTCCTCTCCGTGTTTCCCGCCGACCTCCTCTAGTCCCGCCCTCTCCTCTCCTCCCATTCGCCAGGGCACCTGCATGCAAGTCATTGATTGGCCGAGCCTATGGCCAAGTTCAGAGGTGCGATTGGGTGAGGCTATTTTGAGGGAAAGGTTATCGTAGGGGCTACATATCAAGAAATATATGCACGTGTACACCTACATTCCCCCCTTCCAAACCCTGCCACATCATAGACTTCTCCAATTGCTAAATCACAGTGAATGTTCTTTTTTTTTTTTTTCATACAATGTAACATCACTAGAACAAGAACAGATGTACACATGCATTCATTTCTTTTACATTTTCGTTAGTTTTAAACAAAATCACATAACAAAACAAAAGATAACAATCATTGAAATAACGTTGATTTAACGTCGGCATTTCATGTCAATTTCAATGGTCAATTTCAACCATAAAACAATGTTGATTCAATGTTGATTTTTCAACCTTAACCAACCACAACCAATAATCAACCTCCATAACCATATTTCAACGTTGATTCGATGTCATTTTGCTATCTGGGTACTCACCCATTGCGTTTCGTCTCTTTGTTGAGGTTGATTGACAGGTGACTTCATGCTTTTATACTGCAGCGCGCCCGTCGCGCCGCCTCCTGTTGGTGCTAGGGGCGTGCTTTTGACGCGCGTAAAAGCGCGCCGCTGCGCTGCGGCGCCGGTGTATTTAGGCCTTTACGCTCGCAACCAAACCTGGTCGGGAGCAGCTTTTCAGCGAGTCTACCCGGAGATCTGCTACTTATATCGGCGTGCGCAGCTTCCTAGCCCCTCCTCCGATAATGGCGTCACCATTTGTGGGTTGTCCCATGGACCTCGGCGCACTTATCGTACAGGCGTCTCTCCGGAGACAGAGGGTCTTTCGGGACAGAACCGATCCCTTGGCATTGTCTGACGATATTCTTTATGAGAGATACAGATTCGGCATTTATTTAAGGCCTTTATTTAATGGTCAAAATATTATTAATCAATGGCCGTAAATATCGACGGTGCAACCGGTGCAGTTGCCCGGTTGCCCCCCCCCCCCCCCCCTCAACAACTCAGCGCAAGGCAGGCACGGTCCAACGCCCCCCCCCCCCTCAACAAGTCAAAACGTGGGTGCACCATAAATACGTGCTGGTGCACCCAAATTAAAAAAAGTCGCCAAAAGTCACCAATAGCAGCTGAAAAAGGAGCTAGATTTGTCGCTTGTCGCTGTTTTGAAAAAAAGTCGCCAAAGGGGTCTGAAAAGTAGCTAAATATAGCGTCAAAATTGCTAAGTTGGCAACACTGCGGTTTGGTAAGCGTCTTTGTATTTAATGCGCATGCACAGGCTTGTGCGTAACCTTGAAATTGTACATTTGTCTAAACAAATATTTCTAAATTGAGCTCCTAATTGAAAATATCTATATTTCACAGTATTTTGAAATAAAAAAAAGTTATTTTAAAAATAAAACAAAAAATGTTAATTTGAATTGAATTACAAAATAATAATCAGATGAAGTACGGCTTAAAAACCTTTTTCCAGTGCAGCTGTAATAGTAGTAGTCCATGTTTGTTTGTAGTTTTGTCATAGTTATATCTGGCAGGACACTTTGGGGAGGCGATGGTCCCGTCTTCTGGTGGGTGTTTATCTCGCTGATGGTGTCAGGCCCCTGTCCAGTACTGGCGTTGAGGTCACCACAGATCAGAATATGACCATGGGTCTTGAAGTGGTTGATCTCCTCCTCTAGTATAGAGAAGCTTTCCTCGTTGTAGAATGGGTATTCTAGTGGTGGGATATATGTTGCACACAGGAGGATGTTTTCTTCTGATGCGGTAAGTCCCTTGTCTATCTCTAACCAGATCTAGAATTGTCCTGTTTTGATTAATTTAACAGAGTTGGTGAGTTCGGATTTGTACCAAATTAAAATACCTCCCGATTCTCTTCCTTGTTTCACCCCTGGTAGTTTGGTGATAGGTACCACCAGCTCTGTTTCCCCTGCTCACAGCCTGGGAGTAGGTGTGAAGTGGGGTAGGCAGAAGGGGTGTCGGCCTGGGCTGGTGGCTCCAGGGTGTGTGAGTGTGGGCGGACGGCCCGTGGTTATGCGGTCTGGGGGGAAGGGGACTTTTTGGAGTGAGGGGGCCTCTGGATGCAGGGGGGCCACTGGGCGGGTCTGGGTGGGATGCCCATGGCTCTGCTAGTCCTGTGTGATGTGTTGGGCTGGCGGTTGAGAGCAACGTCCTTTAGCGTCTTTGCGAAGGTCGGGACCTCTGACCTGAAGATGTGTACCTGGTCGTAGAGGCTGTGCTGCTCCAGGGTGGGGTGGTGTGCAAG
>NC_044057.1:11751438-11838938 GCF_902167405.1 Gadus morhua
TAGTGGTCCACTGGGGGGGAGATAGTGGTCCAGTGGGGGGGAGATAGTGGTCCAGTGGGGGGGAGATAGTGGTCCAGTGGGGGGGAGATAGTGGTCCACTGGGGGGGAGATAGTGGTCCAGTGGGGGGGGAGATAGTGGTCCTCTGGGGGGGAGATAGTGGTCCACTGGGGGGGAGATAGTGGTCCAGTGGGGGGGGGAGATAGTGGTCCAGTGGGGGTGAGATAGTGGTCCACTGGGGGGGAGATAGTGGTCCAGTGGGGGGGAGATAGTGGTCCACTGGGGGGGAGATAGTGGTCCACTGGGGGGGAGATAGTGGTCCAGTGGGGGGAGATAGTGGTCCTCTGGGGGGGAGATAGTGGTCCAGTGGGGGGGGAGATAGTGGTCCACTGGGGGGGAGATAGTGGTCCAGTGGGGGGGAGATAGTGGTCCTCTGGGGGGGAGATAGTGGTCCACTGGGGGGGAGATAGTGGTCCAGTGGGGGGGGAGATAGTGGTCCACTGGGGGGGAGATAGTGGTCCACTGGGGGGGAGATAGTGGTCCAGTGGGGGGGAGATAGTGGTCCAGTGGGGGGGGAGATAGTGGTCCAGTGGGGGGGGAGATAGTGGTCCAGTGGGGGGGAGATAGTGGTCCTCTGGGGGGGAGATAGTGGTCCAGTGGGGGGGGAGATAGTGGTCCACTGGGGGGGAGATAGTGGTCCAGTGGGGGGGAGATAGTGGTCCACTGGGGGGGAGATAGTGGTCCAGTGGGGGGGAGATAGTGGTCCAGTGGGGGGGTAGATAGTGGTCCACTGGGGGGGAGATAGTGGTCCCCTGGGGGGGAGATAGTGGTTCAGTGGGGGGGGAGATAGTGGTCCACTGGGGGGGAGATAGTGGTTCAGTGGGGGGGGAGATAGTGGTCTAGTGTCTATTTATATAAGGACTATTTAAGGACTATTTATCCTTCATTATTAGTTGTTTGTTATTGCTGCCCTCCCTGGTAAACAAGGGAGCACAGAGGGTTCTGAGCACCCAGCGACCGCGCCCAGACTGGGGTCGTCATGGCGCTGTCGCGTTTCCATGGGAATATATGGAACGATGGAGACGTACAGTGCCACTGACATGGGCGTGGGTTCGGTTCCCTATGTAGCTCGGTGGGCGGCCAGGCCAGCACGACACTGGGTTATTGTCATGGGTAACAGTCCCTGTCTGTCCGGAGTAATAGACCATTATGCTGAGGTTGTCCCATGTGAGAAGAGACCATTCAAATTGGTACAGCTAAAATGGCCGCCGCTGTGGTCCTTTTGTGTCAGTTAGAGAGAGATTTATTCATTTATTTAAAAGGGACAGTGTACATTAATCGACATGTCCATTGCATAGGTCATGTAAAAGTACCAGATTTTATTAAAAAAATGAAAAAATCATCTGTAGTCCCTTATTGGGGCTACAGATGATGACCAGTGAATGATATCAGTATCATCAAATCAAACCTTACTTCATCTGCGTTGATTACTTGTTACTGTTTTATTTAAGAGAAGAGAACATGGCTCATATTGTAAACCTTATTCCATAACAAAAAACAAAACAAAACGCTCTTTAGACTCTGTCAAGCGAGCGTCACAGAGATAAACGCTGTCCTCGCCGAGACAGGAGCTGAGACCCAGCTCATGAATCTTTCACAGAGCGTAAGTCAGACCGCCGCTGTCTCCGCGCAGGAACGCTTTTCAACCCTCCACTTTGGGGCGTTTTCGTTTGCTGGTTGTTTTTTTAGCATTAATTATTCAACACGTGTGGGGCAATGAATTAATAAAATGACACTTTTGCTTGAATTTAATTAAACATTAAAAACAATGGTGTCTATAACCGCGGCTAAAATAAAGAAGGCTTGTTTATTTTCAGTACTTTGTCTTCCATATAAACTGAGCAGTAGCTATTATATAAAGTTCACAGTCTACAACTCCCAGCCTAAAGCTACTCCTAAAGTGTCTCCTCAATGAATGATTCGTTACGAAGAGTTCATTCATTTACAGCGTGTTTCCCTCCTGATGCTATATCACCAATCCCTGTAACAGAGTTCATATTGAGTAGAAGTCCTGGTTCAGTTCTGTGGCTCTGGTTCTGCCCAGGAACCCGGCACCTACTCACCACTGCTGGGGAAAGGAAGGCCGTTTGGAGATGTTTAAAACGCCCCTGATTCACCACCAGGTGACCCCAAGTTATCTTCAGTGACCTCACAAGCCAGAGTTTCCCCCCAGATGCATGCTGGGATAGATCCTACCCATTGGACCGTACCGTTGGGGAGATCTGATGTCACCTACAGCACCCGCTTTGAAATGGCAGCTGATGGTGATTCAACATCACACCTGGCGCTAAAGTAGGGGCCCCTTAAAGGTTGAAAGAGGACCTAATAGGGGCCTCTGGGCATCCAAGATGGAGTTTCTGCATCTACTTACACACACACACGCACGCAATCCCCCACACACACACACGCACACAAACAGGCAGACATGCACACACACGTGCCACACACACGCACCGACGCAAACACACGCACGCACAAACGCACACGCTGCAAACATGCACGCAAGCAAGCAAACACACACACACACACACCCAGACAGTTGCTGCTGCAGACGTACACATAGCACAGAGGTATAAATATTTCATAGCTGTTTGTTCCAGTCTGCTGGCCCTCAGCAGGGGGTATGGAACACACAACAGTGGGAGGTCTTAGGCTCACGACCCTTTTCTATAACACATCATTCATCAGCGATACCTTCCTTTGGCAGGAACGCACACTGAATTGAATTAATTTAATAACAATTAATTTAACTAGATATTATGTTTGTAGTCTCTAAGAGAGCTACCTGTCCATAAAAACTCAGTGATGTATATTGTTGTCTAGTATTACCTCATTGTCTACCATGTAAATCAATATTATGAGATGTAGAACAGGAGACCTTCTATAACTAGAGTTCTGAAGCCGTCCAACTGATTTATTGCTGAAGCAAAAGGGGTCAGCTCCACACTTTTTAATACCTTTGATGTAAATATGTTAGAGAACTCCATTGATGTACGTGTCAGGATTAATAATGAATCGTAGAGCAGTCTAGACCGTAAGACCATGTGTACATGCTCTGTGTCTCTAACACACACACACACACACACACACACACACACACACACACACACACACACACACACACACACACACACACACACACACACACACACACACACACACACACACACGCGTGTGCCTTTACTCGCATACACACAGATACACACAGACACACACACTTGTACTTGCACAGAAACAAACACACACATACACACACGCTTGTAATCACACACACAGATATATGCCGTTGTACACACACACACACACACACACACACACACACACACACACACACACACACACACACACACACACACACACACACACACACACACACACACACACACACACACACACACACACACACACACACACACAGTGTGTCAGTAGGTGTGTCGGTGGGGGGGTGAAGGTTAGGTCTACCACCAGTAGATGTGTCCTCCTTGGCTTCCTGTTTGGCAGGAAGTGTTTTGAACAAAGCCCTAGCCCTCAGGAGCCATGGAGGCAGATACCTTGCTCCGTCCCACACAGGAAATCATCTGATTCCTTTATTATTTAGTAGGCCATAAGTGTGGTTTCAATAGCACAACGTATTTTTGGAATTGTGTGTGATGCATGTCTGTCTGTTTTGATGCTCAGATTTGTATCGTATATTTTTGCACAGTATTTCAGCCAAATCAGGCACAATCAACGTTATCCTTAAGGTTACAAATCTGAGATTTTTTGTAGGCCTAAATATCATCGGCCGCCAGTTTGGGAACAAAACTACGTGTCCCACAAGGCTTTGCGCCGGTGGCAGGGCTGGAACGGGAGGCGGTCTGGAGGCGGAGGGAGCTGGAGGAGCACAGACCGCTTCAGTACTGAGCAGGACTGCAGAGCAGGCGGAGCCCCGCACCCGAAGAAAGGACATTTTAAACAGAAGGGGACGGACGTTGGATTGTAGATCTGGGATTGTGGATCTGGAAACAACTCAGCGGTCAAAGGGTTCATCTGAAACCCGCTGCTCCAGAGCTCCGGACCCGGGATTAGACCCTGACCTGCCGCACGGAGAGACCGACAGAAGGTAAGGAAAGGGAGCCGGGGCTGGGAGCGACGACTGAAACTATCGGATATAGAGAAACCGCTCAGCGATGGTCTCGCCGATTCAAGTTTAGTAGTTACGTGTACCACGGATGCGGTGGAAGTCGGGTTGGTGTGTGTCTCATGCCTTTACAAAGCTGGGCTCGGATCCACGGTGTGCAGAAACCCTCCTGTGCATTGGGGCTGAAGCCCCATGCAAAAGATCCGCCCCACCGCGGTGTGTTTGGTAAACACAGCCCGTCGACCTGTGCTCTGCGCCGGGTGGCGAGGGGTCGTGTCGGAGGTGGACGGCGAGCAGCGGCGGTGTAGGAGGAGCAGATGTGGGTGTTTAATGAGTTTGCGGTGCATGTGGAAAAACGCGGTGCTGGCTTCTCTCTCTCTCTCACACACACACACACACACACACACACACACACACACACACACACACACACACACACACACACACACACACACACACACACACACACACACACACACACACACACACACAGTCACCCCAGCTGATCGGGGACCAGTGAGTTAGACCCTGGGTGGAGTTGGTTTATTGCGTGTTATTATGTCCCAGAAAGCATTCAAGTTGTCGGGTGGAGCGTGGAGGAGGAGGGAGGGGACGGTGTTGTACCGTTTAGGACAAACATCTGATGGACAAACTGTGTGTGTGTGTTAGAGCCGTTGGATTCTTGTTTATCCTCGCCTCGTTTAACACAGTGAATGGTGTTAAATCACACACCACACGTGACCGGGGGTCGCTTCTCGTCTCATGGACGGTTCCTCTTCTTTCCAGGTCGAGTGTGTCGCGGTGGTCGTGGGGCCGCAGCAGAGAGAGATGCGTGGATCACCGGACCAAGCAGCGGTGTAACTTGGCCAGTCGCTGCAGCGGGTTTGTGAGCCCCCCGCCGTGCCTCCTCTAACGCCGACCAGCACTTGGCTCAGCCATTCAGAAACCTGCGGCTGAAGTCGTGGGACGTTTATGTGTTCTGCCTCAGTTTTGGCACTCAGTTTTTTTTATTATTATTATTTTGACCTAGATACTCAGACGAAACACCGCGAGGCCGGCTACTCAGGAGTTTCTCATCCTCGCGATAACAAAAGACGGACAGCTGCGAGAGGATTGTGATCTGGCGTCTCCGAACGTGAACGTGAACCAAAGCTCCGCTCCGCCCCGGTAAGAGTCGCCCTGAGGCCGACGGCATGGAGGTTCGCGTCGGGGGCGGGTCGGTGCCGGCGGAGGGGATGTGAGGGCGGCCGGGCCAGAAGGCTCCAATGAGCAGGTAGACCCGACGTCACCATGGCCCAGACCAGCCTTCTGCAGGGCAAGCGCTTCTACTGCCGCGACTGGGTCTTCCACAAGATCCAGCACTGTCTGCAGGAGAAGACCGCCGGGCCCCCCCCGCCGGGGCCCGCGCCGGGGCCGGCCCCTAGCGCCGCCCCGCCCCCCACCGGCCCCCCCCCCTCCACCTCCACCCCCAAGCCCGGGGCCCCCTGGGGGGTGCTGCTGGTGGGGGGTCCGGGCAGCGGGAAGACAGCGGTGGCCACGGAGCTGCTGTGGCCCACCTCGCCCCAGAGCACCCAGCGCGGGCTGCACCGCCACGCCCTGGCCTTCCACTTCTGCCGCGCGGACGACGCCCACACGCTGAGCCTCGGGGGCTTCGTGCGCGGGCTGGTGGCCCAGCTGGGCTCCGGGGGCCTGTTGCCCGGCTACGAGGAGGCGGTCCTAGAGCCGGCGGTCCAGAGCGCCCTGCAGCCCGGAGAGTGTGAGAGGAACCCCTCGGACGCCTTCAAGAGGTACCCGTCTGTCTGTGGACCCGTCTGTCTGTCTGTGGACCCGCCTGTCTGTCTGTGGAACCGTCTGTCTGTCTGTTTACCCGTCTGTCTGTCTGCGGACCCGTCCGTCTGTCTGTATACCCGTCTGTTTGCGGACCCGTCTGTCTGTGTACCCGTCTGTCTGTCTGTGTTCCCGTCTGTCTGCGGGCCTGTCTGTCTGCGGACCCGTCTGTCTTTGTACCCCTCTCTCTGTCTGTGTACCCGTCTGTCTGTCTGGTACGTGTCTGGTAGCTGTCTATCTGTCTGTAATAATAATAATAATAAATAAAATGTATATAGCGCTTAATATGGTACTCTAAGACGCTTGTCTATGTTGATGTATGTATCCATCTCACTAACGCTATCACTTAATTTATCTCTCCTACTTTCACCTGTAAGTTGCTTCGATAATAGTGTCTGCTGAATGTCAATCTATAGATCTATCTATATAGATCTATAGATTTTTCTGTATATGAATTCATGTTAGAAATCATGTTTGTTCTTCTCTGGTAATCCAGGAACGCAGCTCAAACCCCTCTTCACACACACACACACACACACACACACACACACACACACACACACACACACACACACACACACACACACACACACACACACACACACACACACACACACACACACACACACACACACAGCCTCTCCGTTTGAAGTCATGTTTTGTTGGTTTTTCCTGTGTGTGTGTGTTCCATATGGGTCAGATGGAAACAGTCTTTGACTGACCGACTGAATGACTTGTTAAATAACTAGCCTGCTGACTCTATTTGGCTTCTCTAAGTCTTCATCCCTACCTGTCTCTCTTTCGACCTACTGTCTATCTCTCTCTCTACTTACCTCCTTATCTATCTGCCTATTTCTCTCTCTTTCTCTCTCTCTCTCTCTCTTTCTCTTTCTCTTTCTCTCTTCCCCCCCCCCCCCCCCCCCCCCCCCCCTCTACCTGTCTGTCTGTCTGTCTGCCTACTGGCCGTGGTTGGGGGGTGGTGGAGAGGCCTGTCCGGACATGCACATCCAGCAACACGCTTTGTAGTCTGATGCAGGGCGCTGGCATGTGTAGTGCATGTGGGTCTGTGTGTGTGTGTGGGTAACTAGCAAGACTTGTCTACACAGTGCGGGTCAGATAGTAGGGCGTAGGGCGCAGGAATGCGGATGCTGAACACACACGCGCTGCTGTCTGGCCATCTGCCGGCTCTGGCCTCAACATGGCGGCCGCTCTGAGGTAGATCTATCTTGAATCGGTCAGACGGCTCTTCGATCCCCCCGCCCCCCCAACTGTCGCCCCTCTGGAGGAACTTGACTCTTCCATCGGCATAGGGTCGGCGCGGTCAGCGGGGCTTCGACCAAGTTTAACACTAGCGTCTGACTGGACTTCGACCCAAGCATGCATGTTATATTGGGCTTCAATCCCAAGACCAGTGTTGGCCTGGATTTTGATCCTAACATAAGTGTTGTATTGGGCTTGGATCCTATCACCAGCGTCTGACCGGACTTCGACCCCAACACGCGTGTTGTATTGGGCTTCTACCCAAACACGTGTGTTATATTGGGCTTCAACCCCAACACCAGCGTCGGACTGGGTGGGAATTTGACCCTAACCAAAGTGTTTGCCTAGGTTTCGATCCTAACATAAGTGTCGCATTCGGCTTCGATCCTATCAGAAGCGTGAGACTGGGCTCGGGTTTGACCCTGAAACCAATGTTTGACCTACCCAACGCTGCAGATTATCAACAGGTGTGTGTGTGTGTGTGTGTGTGTGTGTGTGTGTGTGTGTGTGTGTGTGTGTGTGTGTGTGTGTGTGTGTGTGTCCATCAGAACCGATGGCCTTCGGCTGTGCTTTATGGACCGATCCATGGTCGAGGGATGTTGTTTATGAAGCCAGAGCCCCTGTCCGCCCCTCCTCCCCTGACCCCTCTAAACATCAGACCGTGGTTTCTCCCTCCCTCCTCAGACCGCATTCCTGCCGCTGTCTGCCTGCTCTGTTTGTTTGTGGTGATCGCGGCGGCGTGTCGCTGCATTAAACCTGGATAAGGCTAACGGCAGGCTAACGGCACTCCAGATGCCTGTAGCGCCAACCGTTAGCTTCCCCACGCTAACCGCCCCACAACCGTCTAAACAGGTTATGGGGGGATGGGTTCTTTCAAAGACCCACTGTGTGTGTTTCGTGTTTGTTTCTGTGTGTTTGTGTGTGTGAATCCCTCCTGGATGAGTCTTTCTGTCGTGTTTTATGAGTCCTGCTTGGTTAATTTATGAGTCCGACCCTGTGTGCTGGTGTTTGGCCAAACAAGATCACGGTCTCTCCCCCGCCGTTTCACACTCCTAGCATGCCTTCCTGAACTGCTAAAAGGCTTAGCCGGTGTGCTTTGTCAGAAATGGGCTAATGCCACAAAATGGCTAAGCTAATCGCGCTAGGCTAATTACGCAAATCTTAAAAACACACTCTTAAAAGTAAGGGGTAGGATACAGCTTTGCTTTTTTCGGCAATGACTCGGCGTCAGCTAAGTGTTAGCTTAACCGACTGATACTTAGCTTAGCTTAGCCTTTCGGCATAAAACTCTCTCGTACTATTCGGGCTGATAACTTTTAGAGGTTGGTTTTGTTTCATTTCAAGCAGCGTTCCTTATTTCCCCTTATCTCAGGGCCATCTCTCCATCAATCCTTATCTAAAGTGTCCACAGTCCGGCCTTGTTCCAGCCCCAGACAGACTGGTCTGCCTTGGACCCTAGACCACCTTTCTCCTCGGGACAAATAGCTCCCACATCACACAGGTGGAATTTGCAGTCGCACACGTCCCCCCCAAAGCCCCCCCCCCCCCCCCCGTGTTTTTGCTGATAACACTATTTCATTTCTTTCTTCCATTCTCTCCGTCTTTTCTGCTAGCTTGCACCTTTCTTTCGGACGTCTAGCTGGGACTTTGTGCCAGTCTGTCTGTCTGTCTGTCTGTCTGTCTGTCTGTCTGTCTGTCTGTCTGTCTCTCTACCTGTCTGTCTCTCTCTCTCTCTCTCTCTTTACCTGTGTTTCTCTATCTGTCTGTCTCTACGTGTCTTTCTGTCTCTGTCTCTATACCTGTCGGTCTTTCTGTCTCTGTCTCTCTACCTGTCTCTCCCTCTCTCTCTCTACACCTCTTTGCTGATAACACTATTTCATTTCTTTCATTCTTCCACTCTCTGTCTTTTCTGCTAGCTTGCACCTTTCTTTCGGACGTCTAGCTGGGACTTTGTGCCTGTCTGTTTCTCTTTCTCTGTCTCTTTCTCTCTGTCTGTCTGTCTGTCTGTCTGTCTGTCTCTCTCTCTCTCTCTACCTGTCTGTCTGTCTGTGTCTCTCTCTACCTGTCTGTCTGTGTCTCTCTCTCTCTCTATCTACCTGTCTGTCTCTGTCTCTCTCTCTCTCTACCTGTCTCTCTACCTCTCTCTCTCTCTCTCTCTACCTGTCTCTCTACCTGTCTCTCTCTCTCTCTCTCTACCTGTCTCTCTACCTGTCTCTCTCTCTCTCTCTCTCTCTCTCTCTCTCTCTCTCTCTCTCTCTCTCTCTCTCTCTCTCTCTCTCTCTCTCTCTCTCTCTCTCTCTCTCTCTCTACACCTGTCTGTCTCTCTCTCTACACCTGTCTCTCTCTCTCTCTCTCTCTCTCTCTCTCTCTCTCTCTCTCTCTCTCTCTCTCTCTCTCTCTCTCTCTCTCTCTCTCTACACCTGTCTGTCTCTCTCTCTCTCTCTCTCTCTCTCTCTCTCTCTACACCTGTCTGTCTCTCTCTCTCTCTCTCTCTCTCTCTACACCTGTCTGTCTCTCTCTCTCTCTCTCTCTCTCTCTCTCTCTCTCTCTCTCTCTCTCTCTCTCTCTCTCTCTCTCTCTCTCTCTCTCTCTCTACACCTGTCTCTCTCTCTCTCTCTCTCTCTCTCTCTCTCTCTCTCTCTCTCTCTCTCTACCAGTCTGTCTCTCTCTCTCTCTCTCTCTCTCTCTCTCTCTCTCTCTCTCTCTACCTGTCTGTCTCTCTACCTTTCGGACGCCTAGCCAGGACTTTGTTGCAGACGCCACCATGGGTTTGGCTTAGCGCTGGCCCCAGGGGCCGCTGGCCATGGCCCCTCCACCTCCGCCGTCCACAAAGCCCGTTCTGTAGTGGAGCTTGTGGTCTGCTAGAAATATGCAAACGTCGGTGCCCCCCCCCCCTCCTCCTCCTCCTCTTCTCTCCAATCTCTTCATCACCCTTTCCCGAATTCTCCCTGACATTCCAAACATTTCCCCCTGAAAAAAAAGCTCTTGGCGCAACATGAAAGCTGTGTTCTGATCCGTGAGGCGCTATGTGTGTGAGGTGTGTGTGTTTGTGTGTGTGTGTGTGTGTGTGAGAGGTTTGTGTGTGTGAGCTGTGTGTGGGTCGGATGTCGCTGATTGCTACCTGGGCTCGGTGTCCATGCTGATGGCCACGTGCCAATTATTGTCACTCTGCAATCTAGGAAATTGTGCGTTTGCGAGGCTAAATATAGAGTGGATCGCTGTGAGCTGCGATCGTCCCAAGTGGTTTGTGTTGAGCTCTGACACGGATCGAGGCCTCGACCAATGGGAGGGCAGGGCCAAACGGTCAGGGTTCGGACCGCCGGCCGCTCAACTATTTAATAGGTGTTGATTGGTCCAGGCTGAAACCTGGCGGGACCCTTCTGATCCACTCTGTCCAGAATGAGGAGGGATCATATAGTACTTAGCATTGTGTAGCATCTTACCCTAGCTGTCTTTGTTGTATACGGGGAATGGGATAACCCAGTGATTCTGTACATCTTTACAGTACCGACAGCGCTATATATTTTTCCCTTACTTATGACGAATGTATTTATTGTTAGTGGCTTTGGATAAGTGTCTGCTAAATTCCCTAATTGTAAATGACTCATGAATGGAGGAATGAGGATTACGTTTTTAGTCCGAGGTGGAAGGATTCATTCTTTCATTAATGGTCATCTTTTGTATTTTGAAAAATTGTGTTTGCTTCTTACTAATTTCAAGCAGAACAATAATGCCTTAAAACCAAAGCATAAGGAATCATTTCATTTGAAATATTATTCCTTAACATTTCACTTTCTTGTTTTAAGCTGAGCCCAAGTGTGTGTGTGTGTGTGTGTGTGTGTGTGTGTGTGTGTGTGTGTGTGTGTGTGTGTGTGTGTGTGTGTGTGTGTGTGTGTGTGTGTGTGTGTGTGTGTGTGTGTGCGCCTGTCACTCCTGGTTCATCCTCTAAGATACCAGGCGACCAGTTCTCCGATGTGACCCGGGTTCTGAGGCACGTGGATCATTGGGTTCTGAGAGTTCTCCGGTCTGAGGGTTCCCCTGTGTGACCGGGTTCTCTGGTGTGACCGGGTTCTCTGGTGTGACCGGGTTCTCTGGTGTGACCGGGGCCTGAGCTGGGCTCAGCGGGGTCTGAGGGTTCACCAGAGAGACCGCTCCACGTAAACAAGCCACGAATGCCGTGGTGCGTGTGAGGAGCGGAGCACGGCTGGAAGGCCGGCTGCAGGGGGGGTGAGGAGGAGGAGGGGGGGGGGGGGGGGGGAGGGAGGAGAGGAGAGGAGGAGATGGGGGGGGGGTAGGAAAGGATGAAATTTCAGATTCCTTTGACGGGGGGCAGATAAGCAGGAATGCACACCTCGTCTGTGCCGGGGGCTGGGGGGGGATCAGAGGGTATTTATACTCTCAGCGGTGCTTTTATCCTTACAAACACAAGAATTAGCCTTCCTTGCGTTTATTTTATTTTGGGCCATACGTTATTTAGGGGGAAGCTTCTGGGGCCGTATTCACAAAGCATTTTATCTTACCGCTAGGAGTGCTCCTAACTCGCGCTAAAACATTTTACGTAGGAGTTTTTTCTTAAAAGTTATTCACAAAGCCGCTGAGACCTACTCTTACTAAGGATAAATCACAAAGAGTTAAATAAGAGTGACGCGCCGTTGCTATGGATTACGTCAATTCTCGTGCACGAGTTTAGAAGCGGTCCGTTCGTTGATTGGTTGTTCAGACGAGCCCACTGAATCACCGAAAAACAAGGAAATAGCCTAGGCTAGAAATTAATTCCTATTAAGTAGTTATAGTGCAGTTAGCAGAATACACGCATGATGACAATTTTGTGCAGACCACGATAATGACGTTGTAGCCTGCACGTTCAAGAGAGAGAGAAAGCAAACAATAAAAATACGTAAAATCTAAAAGAAAATAAATGTTACGAGCTACCCAAGTGTTGACTGATTTGTGCCAAGGTGTTTACCTAAAATATGTTTTCAAAGTGATCCCTAAATGCCAGTCCACTCGGTTCCACACGGCCAAATTCCTTGTAATGTTGATCGCCATCGCCATCATCATCATCATCATCATCATCATCATCATCATCATCATCATCATCATCGTCTGGCTGTGGAATGTTCCTCCGCTTGCAAAGGTTGTGTAGAATGGCACATACAGTGATTACTGTGCTTGCCCTCTCCGGGGTGAGGCGTATTTCGCCGTGGAGGACATGAAACCGACGTTTCATCTGCCCAATTCCTCTCTCCACAACATTTCGTGTATGTTTGTGTGCTCGCAAAGAGCCAATACGATGTGTTTTACGCAGAGGACTAAGCGTAATCTGCGTAATCACTTGCATGTTACACTTTAACTGTGCTCCCGGTTGTGGATTAAGGTAGGGTGTCTAGAGCCACGTCTTGCATGGATAGTCACTGTCACCCAGCAAGTGACACCCAACTCCTACATCTCAAAAAGCTGCCTCAGACCGCTCACCATTAAAATGCGCGAATCATGGGTAGCTGAAGATCCAGGCCACTTTGCAACAACATCCAGTAGGCTATGTTAAAATTTGCATCAAAAACAACCTGCGTGTTGATGGAATGCACTTTCTTCCTATTGACGAACACGTCCTCGTCTTTTGATGGCGCAATTATTTTTATTTTTTACAAGTTATATATTTTTTTTTATAATTTATAATTTTTATAACATTTAATTTCGGGAATAATCGGATTATTCATGTTAGTCGGGGATGTTATTGCATCGCGCATTAACTCCACAATAAGTTGAATACCCTAACATTTTGTCTCGCAGGCATTTTAAGATTCTTTGTGAATAGGTCTTACTGAGTTAGGAGTCCTCTTGAGGACTTTTACCCTGCGTTCACACCAAAAGATGCATTTGCTGCCCGAACGCGTTGACGCCTGAGTTTTGCGGCGCGTCAAATCAAGTTTTGCGGCGCGTCAAAGTTTTGCGGCGCGTCAAAAGTTGAAATATTTCAACTCGAGCAGCATTTGACGCGCCGCAAAATACGTGAACGCGCCCTTCGCCCGTGCCCGGCAGCGGGCACGGGCATGCCGCGCCGAAAATCAGATTTTGACGCGCCGCAAATCAAGTTTTGCTGCCCGTTTTCTCTGCAGCAAATGCTGCGGCAGCAAAGCAGCAACGCGTCTCTACATTCACTTTGAATGGGATCTTGACGCGCGTCAACTTTTTGCATCTTTTGGTGTGAACGCAGGGTTAAGCTCTCCTAGACTTAGGTGCTACTTTTAGTCCTAAAATACTTTGTGAATTGCTCTTAGTGAAAAAAGTTAGGAGTCCTAAATTTAAGAGTGACACGCCCATTATTTTTAGGAGTTACTCCTAAATTCGCCAGTTAGGACCTACTTTTAGCCCTAAGATCCTTTGTGAATACGGCCCCTGATGTTTAAATATTTTTTTTAAACCAACTTGTTCATTTCAACCACCTTAGTTAGCGTGCTAGCGGTTGTGTAGCGTGCAGTCTCTGTGTGTGAAGTGAGTTTGAATGTTATCACTGTCAAGTTCAACAAGTCTCATGTCTCTGTCTTCAGGGTCCATAACAAAGCGTTGTGCGTCATGGTCTAGACTCCACTGACTGTCCACAGCTTCCAGGCGGGTCGCTTGGTGTACATGAGGGTTTAGGACACTTTTTGGACCTAGCATAGCGTGTGGGCTCAACATCACGTTGTATTTATGAAAAGTAGTAAGAAAGTCTGACTAATATTCTGGCTGACCTCATTTTGAAGGAAAAAGGTTTTTATGCTTTGGTTTGGTTCTCACTTTTTCTTCAACACTCTCTGTCTCTGTGTGTCTGTGTCTCTGTTTGTCTCTCTGTCTCTCTCCCTCCATGTTCAAATCTTTCACGTTGTCTATCTCTCCCCCTCCCTCCTCCCTCCTCCCTCTCTCCCTTTCTCTCTAATGACCACACAGTCTTTACGAGATTATTTCTGCAGCACAAGGCATCATTTAGCTTCTTGGAAGCTTTGAGGGCATTTGTAATGCAGCAGATCTTGTTGGTTGGTCTCCTGTTTCAGCTTGTTGTCAGCTAAACGGGCCGTCGGGCCCAAGCTGCTCTCAGCTCTGCCAGTCAGGCCCAGATGTAGTGAAGTCTCTTGCTTCATCCAGGTTTTGCTTAGCTTTGCTCTGCCGGCTTGTGAGTCGATGGAAAGACGGTGTTCCTGTTGTTTCCGTTTTTTATTATTCCTGTTAGTCGGGGATGTTATTGCATCGCGCATTAACTCCACAATAAGTTGAATACCCTAACATTTCGTCTCGCAGGCATTTTAAGATTCTTTGTGAATAGGTCTCCTAGACTTAGGTGCTACTTTTAGTCCTAAAATACTTTGTGAATTGCTCTTAGTGAAAAAAGTTAGGAGTCCTAAATTTAAGAGTGACACGCCCATTATTTTTAGGAGTTACTCCTTCCAGTGTTGCCTTGTTTAAATTAGTTGCAGGATTCCACAATGGTGCGAACGAGCAGATGGAAATAACAATGAAGCATTTTACCATCATAAAAATGAATAAATCATAATTTACAAGAGTGCAATGGAGTAGAAATCAAACTAGCAACCTTCCGTGTGTGTGTGTGTGTGTGTGTGTGTGTGTTATTTCCAGCCAGGACACAGGCGAGGTGTAGGTTTTATCTTCTGTTTATGCTCCACGTCAACACACTAATGTCATGTCAACGTTCTTCTGCTGGTCCCCGGAAGACTGCGACTACGACGGCATGTCCGTCAACGTACACTGTGTTTCCTTTGTCACGTCTCCTCTCCTCTTCCTTCTCCTCAACCCCCAACCCTAACCCTTACTGCTCCTGATGGGCTGGCTGTCGCCCTGCGTGGTTGATTCCGCCGTCGGTGTGCGAATGTGTGAATGAATGGTTGTAACTCGCTTTAGATAAAAGCGTCTGCAAAATCCCCTAAATGTAATGCATCATGGGAGAAATAACACACCAGAAAGGGGCCTCATTCCCCTGGTAGCCATCTTCGATCCAGTGGTTCTAAACGCTAGCTGGGGGTGGGGGCTGAATCTGGAGTCGTCGTCGTCGTCCCCCCCCCCCCGTCCAGAACCCAGATATCTGCCAGGGGAATGAGGCTCGTTCCCCCCGACAACTGCCCGTCTCTCCAGACGGATTATCAGAATAACGTTGTGGTTATTATCAGCATTATGTTGAAACGCTACTTATGGCGTCCACACAGTGGCACAGAGAGGAGGAGAAACAACAAGGCTCGTTTGTAAGGAACGGCCGAGAGTAATGGCACCACGCCGCCTCCTCCTCCTCTGGTTGTGGCTCAGCATGAGTCAGCGTTTCTCAGTGGTCGTGTGGAGCTCAGCGTTTGTCTGCAAGCCGGCGTGCGGAAACAGCCCTCACACATCGATGGAGGGGGAGGAGGAGGAGGAGAAGAAACCTAAGGAGGAAGAGGAGAAGGAAGGTTTGGGAGGAGTAGTGTGTGAGGGAGAGAGAGAGACATAGCCTGTGTGTGTGTGTGTGTGTGTGTGTGTGTGTGTGTGTGTGTGTGTGTGTGTGTGTGTGTGTGTGTGTGTGTGTGTGTGTGTGTGTGTGTGTGTGTGAGTGAGACATGTCGGGCACTGCTCTTGTGTGTGTGTGTGTGTGTGTGTGTGTGTGTGTGACATGTCAGGACACACACAGTTGTCCAATAAAACGGTCCACTGTGTGAATTAGTCAGCTCCTGGCTGGGTGCCCGGGGCTGCCCAGACGCCCACCCCCCACCCCCCCTCTAAAGGCCACCGGGACGGTCGCCGTTGACGACGGGCTGAGCGGCGTGGCGTGGCCAACAGTGATGACTAATGTCATCTTCTTTGACCCAAACCCCCCCCCCCCCCCCCCCCCCCCCCTCCTCCCTGGTCTTAAAGGTCACCTGGCCTCAGCCTTGGCAGATGACCCCGGTCCGAGACCGGTGTGTGTGGCCCGCATGCCTCCGCCCGATTGGCTCAGGTGTGCAGTAGGGCACCGCGGGCTGGCCAGGAGGCGACCAATCACGTGTGGCCATTTCTCCTAGGTCCCTGGCGCGGTTTTGTGCATTGTTTTGTGGTTGTGCATCATTCCATGACTTCTGATTCCCCCGTCGCTCTGAAAGGAGCAGAAGAGAATGGAGCCATTGTTTAGTCCACTTGTAGACACACACACACACACACACACACACACACACACACACACACACACACACACACACACACACACACACACACACACACACACACACACACACACACACACACACACACACACACACACACACACACACACAGCACGCTCTGACGGGTTAGCCAGGAGGAATGTCCATGCACTGATTGCTTGTGTCTTTACCATGGCAGTGTGTTTGTGTGCGACTGTGTGTCACTGCAGTCTGTGTGGGATGCTGTGACCTTAAGGAAGTGTGATTTACTGTGCTTCCCAGAGACCGTTAACCATCACACACTCTGATTGGCCAAGACCCCGACCATGAGCCTGTGTAATTGGCCGGAGGCCTGGGAGACAGGCGTCTTTTCTCCTCCATTTGGTTTAAGATCAGCTTTGGAGCTTCTGGGATTCAGCCCCCCCTTCATGACCTTTCTGCTGTTTGTGGTTCCTCTGTTGACTTGGAGACTTCTTGTCCTTGGCCCTGTGTTGCTAATCCCCTCAGCAGTGTAGGAGGGAATCAATCCATAATCGTGATTCGAAAATATAGACTATAGCTCTCTTTATCAACCCCAGAAACCCTTAACGAGATTACACCAGGACCCGGATTAAAACCTCAACCTTTCGAGCACTCTCGCTCTCTCTCTCACTAGCCCTCGCTGTCTCTCGCTGTCTCTCTCGCACTCCCTCTTGCCCTCTCTGTCTCTCTTCCTCTCACTCTCTCTCACTCTCTCGCACTCTCTTTCTCTGTCTCTGTCTCTGTCTCTGTCTCTCTATTTGTCTCCCTCTCACTCTCTGTCTCTGTCTCTCTCTCCCTCTCTGTCTCTGTCTCTGTCTCTCTCCCTCACCCGTTCTGAGGGGATGAGGTCGTCCTCTGGCTCGCCGCTCCGTTTAAAGGTTACCGTGAAGATTACACCCATGGACCGCGCGCAGTAAGCACGATATTGATTCGGCGCCGCGATAATGTATCCTAACACATTCGTTGTGTGCGAGTGTGACCCAGAATACCACGGGGTGGTTCGCAGAGCGAGGGGAAGCATAAACATCGATGATATTAAAGCATGAAATGAAATCGCAACACTTTGAAATCTGCGGTGGAATGGCTTCGACCCCGTTGGGGTCCTCTGGAGAGACGCAGGTGGAATAATTCCGGCATTGATTTCAGCTGCTCGTCGAGCTCCGGACCAATGTGAGAATGGATGACTGATGACGTCACGGCCGGCTCCAGGTCTCTGTTTGGCTTCTTCTCCTTCGTCCGTTTAGGAGGAGATACGACTTTCAATTCTCTGGCTGATGAAAGCGGTCAAAGCTCAGAATAATGATTTGTGGTCCTGTTTTTTTTTCTCTCCTTCTCTCTACCATTCCTCCCCTCCCTCATTCCCTCCCTTCTCTCCCCTCTCCTCTTCCTCCTCTCCCTCACTACTTCCCTTCTCTCTCCTTCTTCCCTCCCTCTCTTTCCTCCTTCTCTCCCTCTCTCTTTTCCTCCCTTTTCTCTCCCCCCCCCCCCTCCCTGTCCCTCCCTCCAGGTGTGTTCTGCTGCCCCTGCTGAGCGTGAGGCCTCCGCAGCAGGCCGTTTTCCTGCTGGTGGACTCCGTGGACGAGGGCTGCCAGCTGGGGGACAAGGAGCACAAGTCCCCCCCGGGCTCCCCCAGGACCATCGCCGAGCTCCTGGCCAGCCACCACGAGTTCTTCCCCCCCTGGCTGCTGCTCGTCTGCTCGGCCCGCAGGCAGAACAAGGCCATCACCAAACTGTTCACAGGTCAGAGAGCTTCCTAAGCCTTTTAATGTTGACCACAATCAGAACAGGAAGGGGAAGTCGTATGTTTCCAAAGTGAAAGTCCCAGTGTTCGTCATGTTTTGCGACAACTACCAGGGTTTGATATTTATGACGGACACGGTGGTAAGGATGGTAGGGTAGGACGTTGGTCGGGGTGTTGGACTCCCATGTGAAAGGCTGCGGGTCCGAAACCCCAATGTCTGCAGTCTACCTCTTAAGTTCCCTTGAGCAAAGATGCTCCTTAATGACACGTTAAACAATTCACTGGGAGTCACTTTTGATTAAGTGCATCCCTAAAGCTAAAGGCAGTTGCGTTTTCCCAAAGTAAAAGTCCCCTCAATCTCATTATGAAGAGATCTACGGTTGTTTCTCAACAAGACCGCAGAGATATCAGCTAACAGATGGGGCGAGGACATGGCATGGATCTTACCTCGTGGTGTAGCGGTGATGGGGGAGGAGTCTTCATCTCCTCCTATGAGCCATCATTGACGTCTCCACAGAAAGAGGTTCAGCACCACCGTTAACCTTCCAGTTAGCAGCGTGAGTTCCGGAGACCTGGTGAAGCTCTGAGTAACACCGCTTCTCTGCTGGATGTGGAGGTGCTGTCGCTACGATCCGCCAGAACGCTTCCAGGCGTTAAACACATGCATCACGCCGCCCCCGCCATCGCCCCCGCCACCGCCCCGCTGCGAGGCTGTCCTCGCCTGCCTGATGAGCTGGCATGGACCTAATGGAGGAGCACGTAGGAGGGACGTCTCCGTCTCCACTCCCGCTCAGAAAACGGCAGAACGCGGGGGGATTCTGCTGCTTTCTGGCGCCTGTCGTTAGCGTTATTTGGTTTGGGAGGGACACTCGCTCAGGAAGAGCACGGTGACTGTTGGAGAGAAGAGGAGATGTAGTTTGTTGTTAGAGAGGGCATGCCACGATGTAGGAGGCGTACAGCTGCCAGCCGCTGGAGCCATGAGCCCCTGGATTGTGCATATTGTCGAAGTACCGCCAATGTCTCGTAAAGTTATTTTACTGGGTAACTTGGTTTGCAGATGGGAGAAATGGTAAATGGTAAATAGACTTTTACAGAGCGCTTTTCTACCAGTGGCCACTCAAAGCGCTTCACAACATTGCTCGACATTCACGCATTCATGCACACATTCACACACCGACGGCGGTGTCAGCCACGCAGGGCGCTAGCCAGCTCGTCAGGAGCAGTCAGGGTGAGGCGGCTTGCTCAGGGACACCTCGGCCTCGACACAGCTAGGAGGAGCCGGGGATCGAACGAGCACCCTTCCGGTAAACAGCCAAATGGGTGGTGGTCCGTCTCCAACCGGCTCGCTGACTGCCATGCCTTAATGCCGTAGTTTCACTGGAATAATGAGCCATGTGCCCGCTGCCCGGGTGTAACAGGCGTGATCTGAGGATATCCAGCTCTAACTCTCTCACGTGACAGCGATGTCATCCGGCTCTCCATCGCGCTCACAATGATGGATGGATCAGCTTCTTTTATAAATAGAGTTGTTTTTCCGCTCGAAGGGGGACATTGTTTCCTCAGACAGGATGCACTTGATTGGTTGCTGACCTGTGTGGCAGGCCTCTTGGTCGGTTCGTTTTTCCATCTGATACTCCCGGCTTCCGCATCTAAACCTGATAGCGCGCTGACCTCTGATACGGTCCGACTGATCTGCTGCGGTGACGCTGCAGTCTGTGTTTATAACTCTTGTAGTACTTAACAATACTGCTCTGCTGCGTGCATACTCTCAGGAGTCCAGTGAATGTTAACATGTGGGCGCGGGCCAGTTACATCAGGCTGTAGTTTATATAACGCTGAAGATGTTTATGTAGAGAGATGCACTAAGGATTCATGGAGACGATGCAGTCGTATGGGTCGAGGAGACTATCAGTACTGCTTTAACTCCTCATCCTTATTCAGCCTTCTGTAAACTTAAACCCTCGCACCCAACATCTGTTTTATTGTGGAAAACGTATTGTTTTAAGTATTTTTTTCCAATAGTTTGTTTTGTTTTTTAAGTTGAATTGAAGCACACTGTGCATCTGTAGAACTGCGGTAGTGACTGAATGACAGATGATCCAGTGCTTCTACCGTTTCAGTCCTAACTGTTTGAATGTGGAATGTGGAAGCTGGCCGCCTTTGGACAGAATAAAGCCATGGAAATTCCACTCTTATGTCATACCGTGTGTGTGTGTGTGTGTGTGTGTGTGTGTGTGTGTGTGTGTGTGTGTGTGTGTGTGTGTGTGTGTGTGTGTGTGTGTGTGTGTGTGTGTGTGTGTGTGTGTGTGTGTGTGTGTGTGTGTGTGTGTGTGTCTCAAAGTAGTATTTTAATGGTTTAGACTCCTGATGGTTTAGTCTCCTGATGATTCAGTACAAGTGCAAACAGCAGAAGGCAGCGTGTTCGGAGCAATTATGACACATCTCCTAAATGAGAGAAAGGGAGACCTTATCAGGAGATTACCTCCCTTCCCATTGCTGTGTTTGAACCGTTCTCCTCCCGTCCTGCGGTTGGGGGGGGGGGGGGCTTCCTGTGGTCAGGGAGGGGGTCCCCCCTTGTCCCCCCTTGGAGACGAACGGCAGCTGTTTGCTCTGGTGATTGTCTTGGAGGGACGCGGTGTTGACTTCCCGTTCTGATAGCGGCGCCGGCTGTGTTTTGTTTTTCGTTCCGCCTGGAAGAAATCAAATCGAATCCATGAGCGGATCTCGCGGTGGAGACATGTGGAGCGGGGCTGGAGATAAGAAGCACTGTCACGGTCGTATCCCGACGGGTTTGATTTCCCTTCCGGCCGGTTCCCCGGGCCCTGTGTACCGACTGTAGGGCGACAGTAGCTTAGGGGGTAGAGTGGGTTGACTGCTAACCGGAAGGTTGCCAAGGTAGCCTCTATGTGCTAGCTTCCTCCGGCTAGCTTCTATCTGCTATCTCCCTCTGCTAGCTCCTCCGTGCTAGACTCCTCATGTCCTCTCAAGCTGCAGGCGCCAGTCTTGTTTTGTCTACAGGCAGACTTCCTCCATTAACCCTGTAGCCAGAACGATTGTCTCTTCTGCACAGATATCTCTACCTCCATCTCTCTATCTCCAACTCTCCATCTCTTTACCCCCTATATCTATTTTGGTTTACTTAAACTCTCTCTCTCTCGCTTTCGCTCTCGCTCTCGCTCTCTCTCTGTGTGTCTGTTGGTGTCTCACTCGAACATGTTACTACAGCGTGTTCACTGTTTTACTACGGTTTGTTGATGACTAAATTTATGTGTGTTAATGCAGTGTGTTGTTGTGTGTTAGAGTGCAGTGTGGTAGTGCGTTATGGTACTGTGGTTGTATTACTGTAGTGTGTTAACGTAGTGTGTAACAGAGTAGTGTGGTAGTGTTGTTTTGCATTATGGTAGTGTGGTGTTACTGTAGTGTGTTGGAGAGTAGTGACTGTTTCCCATACATAGACCATTGTGTGGCGCGGCGCCACAGAATCAACATCGAGTGCCACGAATTGATTGTCTTTTTTTTTTTTTTTTTTTAATAACGCGATTTGGAAATCTAGAAATCGTTTCGTCCATTCATCTCTGCATAGCACTCGTTCTCCCTGTCATTCACACACACACACACACACACACACACACACACACACACACACACACACACACACACACACACACACACACACACACACACACACACACACACACACACACACACACACACACACGCACGATGCTAACTAGGGATGCGTCGGTCGCGACTGATTCATTACAACGAACGAATCCCGAACGTGAACGACAAGAACTGGTTCCCCAAAACAAGAAGAACTGGTTCTTTGATTCTTTTTTTTTTAACATAAACCAAACATATGGTCACGTAAATAAAATATACAAACGAACAAAGCTCCGTCTCCCCGCGACTTCCATTGATTGAGTCTACAACTTTCTCAAAGATTCAGCCAATGAGAGGTAGCAATGGTGTTGGAATGGCACCTAGGTAAACCAATGACAAGGCGGTACCATCGAATATGCGCGCTTTCTCTGTCTGACGTATCTTGGGTCATACCATTCGACTCATATATCCCCCTACATTTTTTCGAAAATAGACTTGACCTCCATCTGTTTATTGGATAAACGCATTTCCCAATCCCAGGAGTCTTTGCTCCATTCTACGTCAATTTAAGAACAAACAAAGAAATTAAACTGCAGTTCGTATTTTTTATTTATGACCATGCAAGTTCTGTAATGCCTGAACAATGAAGAATTAAATGTAAAGTAAAATAAAATTATAAATGTAAAACCATGAATGAAATATAGAGAGTAAGCAATTGGTATAAATATTGGTGGGAAGTTAGATATACTATATAGCAGGCATCTCCAAACGGCGGACTCCTATCCGGACCCACGACCAATTAAAAAAACAAAAAATTATAAAAAAAAGTTTTTTTTTTTTTTGTTTTTTTTAAGATGTAATCTGACGTAACGAACGAATCAAAACGAACAAATCAAATAAACGAATCGTTATAGTGAACTGAACTGAAAGAACTAGTTCCCGGAAAAGAATCATTTTGCCCATCCCTAATGCTAACACATGAACCCACCGATGTCACCCGTCGCTTAGCAACCGGACACGCTGGGGTTGATAAGTTACCGGACTACTGTAACTACTACGGAGTGCTAATAATGACGTGAATCAGGCAATAAATCAAATTTCCTTGACAGCGGTAAAGTTCGATGTGCATTAAAGTACAGACGGAGTGGACCAATTGCGAACTACTGCAGCTGCTCCAAGTTAAACCCCAAACTAATCGGAATAAGTATTTATAGCGGACTACACCACCTATTCTATTCCGCATAGCATTATATTCCGAACCGATTGAGGCGTATATATATGATACTTTTCTATTCCGATTGAGCTGTTCTTCCACATCTATGCGAATCAGATGTGTCCGCATGTAAACGCGGAGTTACATGCACACTCACTGACGGCCGCGTTGCCGGACCGCCGTGCTGCGCCGCCGCCCCCCCCCCCCCCCCCGCACCACACATCGGTCCTTGGTCTGTGTTACTGCAGTGTGGTTCTGTTACTGTAGTGTGATCTACTGTAGTGTGTTACTGCAGTGTGGTTATGTTACTGTAGTGTGTTAGAGCAGTGTGTTACTGCAGTGTGTTACTGTAGTGTGGTTGTGTTACTGTAGTGTGTTAGAGCAATGTGGTAGTGTAGTGTGTTACTGCAGTGTGGTTGTGTTACTGTAGAGCAGTGTGCGTTGCCTTTATGCCTTCAGCGAGGCCAGAGCTGCCACATCCTGTGCAGTATGAAATGACAGCCGAGCAACGTCTATAAATACCCTGTGTGTTGTTTACGAGTCGGCCATGATGGCGGAGAGTCGGAGACCCTCTCTGGGTCTCAGTGAGCCCCCAAGCCCGGAGGGCCCTCTCTGGGTCTCAGTGAGCCCCCCAGCCCGGAGACCCTCTCTGGGTCTCAGTGAGCCCCTTAGTAAGCTGCTGTGGGGGCTGTGAGAGGCTGAACCCCTCCCGGTCGGAGCGGGGCAGAAGGGCTGTGGAATGTGGTCTGGGAAGCTCTCAACACCTCGGAGACTGGACAGGAAGTCCCGAGCCTTCCAGAGCCTTCCAGGGGAATGCCTTGCTCCCATCCGCCTGCGCACAAAGAATGTGGTGTTCCTGGGAACGGGGGCGGGGCCTGGGGGCGGGCCTGGGAGCGGGGGCGGGGCATGAGGGTGGGGGCGGGGACTGGGAGGGGCGGAGCCAGGAAGGCCCTCTCTGGGAGACGCATGAGGAGCAGCGTGGAGGTGTAGGCCCTCCTTTCCTTCCTCTAGTGGAAGGGTGATGGAGCAGTGTGTTACTGCAGTGTGTTACTGTAGTGTGGTAGTGTGTTACTGTAGTGTGTTACTGTAGTGTGGTAGTGTGTTACTGTAGTGTGGTAGTGTGTAACTATAGTGTGTTACTGTAGTGTGGTAGTCTGTTACTGCAGTGTGGTAGTGTGTTAGAGTAGTGTGTTACTGTAGTGTGGTAGTCTGTTTAGAGTAGTGTGTTACTGTAGTGTAGTAGTGTGTTACTGCAGTGGTACTCTACCTTGGGTCAAGGGTTAATCGGAGAACTCGAAAGTCAATATTGAGATTTCAGTGAGACTGGATCGAGGCTACAGTGAGGCTTGATACAGTGAGGCTACAGTGAGGCTATGGTGAGTCTGGTTAGAGGCGGTAGACTGGAGGGCTAGTCAGTGGTCAAGTGAACAGTAGCTAAAACAATGGTGAGTGGAGCTAGGGTCGCTGGGTGCACCACACCGCAAGCTACAAGGAGTAAACTGTTCTGTCAGAACACACACACACACACACACACACACACACACACACACACACACACACACACACACACACACACAGCCAGCCATAACCCCCGACCACCCTCCGTATGTTCTCTGCTACTGTAAGATCTCCCGGTGGGGGGGAAATGGAGAGGGGGGGGTGGGGGACAAAATCTGTGACCAGCAGAGAAGCCAAGAGGAGGGGGAGGTGAAAGGCACAGCCTCCCACTCCATATTTCCATAATATCAGCCTTGTCCCCGGTTAGTTCCACCACCTGCACAGACTCGCATCGCGTTCATTAGATTGCGTTTATCAGTTTATCAATTGGCTATATTAGATTAGACGTGCTGAATACAGGAGACGATTGACTCTGGTTATTAGGGGGGACTTTTACTTTCTACACAGGAAGCAGTTGGACTACAGTACTGCCATTATGTGTGTTTCCATTCAGCAGCTCTGACAGCCTCCCGGACGGAGCAACGCTCTTTTGGGGGCCGTGTCCTGGGTTCTTAGCTCCGGGTTTGGGTCGTTCTTTAGGCCTTTATGGGCCAGTGAAGCCCACATTATACTGTAACGTGTTCAAATAAAGTGGGTTTGACTAGCTGCCGCGGGCTGAAGTGTTTTAAACAGAGTCTTTAACAGTCTCGTACCCGTGAAGCCGGTCTGGAGCACCCCATCTGTGTTTGTGTATTTGTGTTGTCGCTTTACCTCGGCCGTAAAGCGGCCAAAGTACATTTACAATGACGGCTATTTTCCCAACGTTTACATTGGGAGTTTATCCCCGGGCCACTTCACCGGGCCTCTCCGCGGGGCTGGCGTTTGACTCGGAGGGAAGCTGGCAGAGCTGCGCTGCTGCTTTGCCTCTGATTATCTTTTTTTTTCTTCTCGCGACACGTTTGACACAGTATACCCAGGAAATATGGCCGTTGTGGCCGGGCCGCGCTCCAAGGCCATCTGCTGATGGAAGGTTCTGGAAAGCCGCCTCAGCTTTTCCCGCTCCCCAGAGCGTCCACAGAACTGCAACATTAGAATGATTATAAATCCCCCTCGCCGCCGAGATTACCCACCGCCAATGTGCTGCGGGTTTGACGCTCGGAGGCAGACGATATGTATGGCGTAAACAGAACGGAGACACGAGGAGAGAAAGGCCCGGGGACCGCGTTATTATTCATAATTATACATGTATTATTAGGAGGAGCACTACCCACAAAAGCCACCGGGAGAGGGAGAAACCTTGAGAAGGAAAACGGGAGTGATCCCTGGTTCCCGGCCGCTGAGCAAGGCAGTTGGTTCCAAAGGAGCAGCCATGAAATGCGGGCAGGATAGCTGCCAGGATAGAAGGTTACACGTGTACAAGTAGAGTCTGTGATGAGTTCTGTTGAGGAAACACAAAGGCACGACTCTCAAGACCGACGTTGTTAAAGAACGTTCCTCAAATGCTGACTCACACAGAAGCCATTCCCACACTGAGGTCCCAGCCAGGCGGGTTCACACAACTCAGAAATACGATCATCGTGCGTTCGGCCGGAAAAGCTCGTTCCCGACTTCAAACGGCTAAGGGGGGAACGTTCAGCCGAAGACATTGTTTGTTGTACGTCCTCGCACTTAATATACACACTTATTGTATGTTGTTCGTCCTGGCACATAATATACACACTTATTGTATGTTGTACTTCCTGGCACTTAATATACACACTTATTTTATGTTGTTCGTCCTGGCACTTAATGTACGCACTTATTGTATGTTGTACGTCCTGGCACTTAATATACAAACTTATTGTATGTTGTTCGTCCCGGCACTTAATATACACACTTATTGTACGTTGTACGTCCTGGCACATAATTTACACACTTATTGTATGTTTTTCGTCCTGGCACTTAATGTACGCACTTATTGTATGGTGTTCGTCCTGGCACTTATTATACGCACTTATTGTATGTTGTTCGTCGGAACTTAAAAATAGTACGTGTGTAGCATCATGTGTAGCATCTTATCCTAGTTATCTTGGTTGCATACGGGGAATGGGTTAACCTAGCGATTGTTAGTGCTTGGTACCTGTTTCTATGAACATCCTTACTGTACTGACAGCGATTGTTTTTCTGACAATAATACTTATACTAATATACTATACTAGGATAAAAGCGTAAACGCCCTGAATGTGAATGTTGAAACGCAGTAGGTTGGTGGTGCTACCTTCTGTACGAGTGTTAGGCTCATACTGAGGCTAGGGCAGGAAAGGGGAGCTCCCCAGGGGGCCGGTATCATCCTGAGGTTTCCTCCCGGGTTACTCACTTCCCCTCGCAGATGACACACGCCGCATTCATCTGTGGTTTGTTATCCTTCCCCCTCTCCCCACCGATGCTCCCATCCACATTTTCAGCACATAAGTCACTCCAGGAATTCCTGCGCTTTTGGTTTTTTAATTAAAAGCCGGGATGTCCAGGGAGGGGGTTGAGGGGAGGGTTAGGGTGGAGGGGGTTACCCTGGTTGAAGCCCTGCTCCGCGTCCCGGCCCTGTGTTCGGACCGTGAAGAGGTCTCCCTGCGCCAAACGGCCCAGCGACGGGTCCTGATGCACTCTGGGCCGTCTCTAGTGAATACACAAGGTCTGTTTGAAGTGGGGGCCCCCCTCCCCCAACACTGGTCTCGCCTCCCTGACCAGAAGGTCGGTTAGGAGGCCTTGATGGGGATGGGTGGACATTGCGACCGAACCGGAGATGCGGGGGGGGGGGGGGGGGGGAGTAGGTCATTGAAACTCTTCTAGCGACTCCAGCTCGGATCTGTTTTGTCTGCTTCTTATTTTGGGCTCAGCTCTCTCTCTCCGTCTCTGTCTCTGTCTCTGTCCATTGTCTCTCTCTCTTTCTGTCACTCGTCTCTCTCTCTCTCGCTCTCTCTCTCTCTCTCTGTCTCTGTCTCTGTCTCTCGTCTCTGTCTCTGTCTCTGTCTCTCGTCTCTCGTCTCTCTCTGTCTCTTGTCTTTCTCTGTCTCTTGTCTCTCTCTGTCTCTTATCTCTTGTCTCTATCTCTCTCTCCTGTCTCTCTCTCTCCATCTGGAGCGGTCGCGGAGAGGCGCTGCCCGACTGACGGGCCAAACACGGTCATAAAACATCGGCCAGTCCACCGCTGGCCTCCGCTGCTGAGCCAGCTGTGGAATGCTCCACGCAAGGAGACAATGAGGGCGAACCTCCTCGCTCGCTAACCAGCTCCATGGCAAATTACACCTAGCCCGGAATTCCTCCTCTGTGGGTTCTCTGGTTTACAGAAGCACTCGAAATACGCAAATCAATTCAATAAGCAAGCGATGGTTCCAGGATTCACTGCCAAACCCGGTTTCGGAGCAATCTCTCCCGGCCTTTGTTCCAGTTTGACGTTAGAAAGCAGAGTGCCGCGCAACTGTTTCCTCCTCCTCCTCCTCCTCCTCGTCCTCCCGGCCGTCGGCTTAGCGAGACAAGCAGATCCGTGTCGGCGTTCATGTTCTGTGTGTCCCCGTCGCCGGGCGCTCGGCGGAGCCCTGTGGACGAGTCTCGACCCTAATCCCTCCTGAACACTGTAATTCCGCGCAGGCAGTCTGACAGCCGGCTAAATTACAGGTCTGGGTCCGTCTGAAGGTGCTGCGCTCCGGTAACACGACTCCCCGCGTCGCCCCGTCCTCTGAGGCCGTGCCCGCTGGTATGCGGCGGCGGGCCCCAGTCTGACGCTTTTATAGACTTTTATAGACTTGTTATTTTTAGCCCGTGGCGGTGAGCGAGGCCTGCCAGCCCCCTGGGTAATTAAAGGGAGTTTTAATCACACTTGATTGGATTCCTGCTCCCTTTTTTAAAAGTAAATACAGTAAAATCCCTGGCAGTGTGTGATTGGCCGAGGGGCCGGGGGTTTTGGGGGGCGTTGGCCAACCCCGCGTGGCAGAGAGAACCACGTGGGCGGGCCAGACCTCCACCGGGTGTGTGAGGCCGTTCAGGAGATGAACTCTCTGCTGGAGGAGGAGGTGATGGTGGAGGAGAAGGTGGAGGAGGAGGTGGTGGTGGAGGAGGAGGTGATGGTGGGGGAGGAAAAAGGTGGAGGAGGTGGCTGTGTGAATTTGGACGCCAAGTCTAAGAGGAGGAAGTGGAGGTGGAGGAGGAGGAGGTGGTGGTGTGGATTTGGAAGCCAATTCTAAGAGCAGGTGGAGGAGGGGGTGGTGTGGGTTTGGTAGCCAAGTCGAAGCGGTGGCAGGCCTTGGCAGAGCAGATAAAGGTGCCTGATGAAAGGTGCTCTCCCCGGCCGAGTGGACACATTCACAGCCGCGGGGGAACCCAGCGAGGTCGTCTGGAGGTCAGGAGGCCGAGATAACGAGAGGAGCTCTGGGGGAACGCGGTGCCACATGGGCCTGGAATTCCCAGGGAGATAAGCGTTCACTCAATGCTAACGAGGACACGCAATCCGGGGTGATACTTTAGTCACACGGAGGGCTCCGATAGGTCCCGTAATATTCCACTTGATGACTGCTCTTAACACAATAAGAGCTCTATTCAGCGGGGCAGCGGCGTGTCAGACTGAAAGGGAATAGCGTGTACGACACCGGAGCTCTCTTTGCTTTCGTCAGCACTCCCCCCCCCCCCCCTCATCAGTGCTCTGTCCCAGCAGGACGGCCCCATCACCCCCCCTGCCCCCCTCCAGCCCTCCTCAGTGCAGCTGTGCGCTCTGAGAGCTCTGTGTTGGGTCGTCTCTCACCATCACCCTCACAGCCGCGATGAGATGTTGTTGACGCGTGTGCACACAGGTGCACGCACACACACACTGAGTGGGGACGCGCTGAGAAGACCAACGGCCGGCCGGTGTACACATAAGCGCACACGCGCGTGCTGACTGAACCCACACACGCAAAGTGGAAGGATGCACACCGTGAATGGATACACGTGGACACAAAAGCACGTTCAAACCTGGTGCACGCACACACACTGACACACACACACACACACACACACACACACACACACACACACACACAGGGCCAGGTGTGCTGTCTTACAACCTAATCTCCCCTCCCTAATCTCGGGGCGCCTCTCTAGTCAGAAGCGGAGCACAATGCCTCATCTCACCGGCCGAGAGCTGATCATAAACAAACACTGTAAGAGTCAGTGCATCTTCAGCGTGTGAGTGTGTGTGATTCACGTTGGTTCTGGCGTGGCCTCAGATGTTTCCTCCTGCGTTCCGCTCAGGGGCTGTCAGGTGGGTCTCCGTGGTTCCCCCCCCTCTCCGACCTCCTATCCAATTCCCACACATCCACAACCGGTTTGGCCGGGAGCGCCGTGTGACTCTGGGATTCGGAGACGACCATACTTGTCGGCGCAGGGCCGCTTCCGGAGCTTTCTCTGCGCCGGAGCGGCGCACGTTCAACTGTCGAGCGCCAGATGATCTCCCGTCGTGTCACCCGAGACTCTTGGTGTGGGGAACCACACGTTCCACAGAAGGAACCGCTCAGAACCTCAGAGGAACCTCAGGGGGAATGGAGAGGAATCACTCTGTGTTAATAGATGACTCATTCAGGTGATTAGAGAGAAGTGAGGGGTTAGACAGTACAGAGACAGGTCATTAGAGAGCAGGTAGGGGTTAGACAGTACAGAGACAGGTCATTTGGGAGCAGGTAGGGGTTAGACAGTACAGAGACAGGTCATTAGGGTGCAGGTAGGGGTTAGACAGTACAGAGATGGGTCATTAAAGAGGAGGTAGGGGTTAGACAGTACAGAGACAGGTCATTAAGGAGCAGGTAGGGGTTAGACAGTACAGAGACGGGTCATCAGGGAGCAGGTAGGGGTTAGACAGTACAGAGACAGGTCATTAAGGAACAGGTAGCCGTTTAACAGTCCAGAGATGGGTCATTAAGAAGCAGATAGGGGTCAGAGAGTGAACATTGAATACAGTGCTAGTATTCTCTATCGTCAGAGACCCTTCTGGGTCGACATGGGGGACGTCGAGCTAACAGAACCGGTTCGCCGCGAGCCTAGCCGAAGCTGTGGTTATAGAGCATGGCGCTCGTGTTAGCTAGTGTAAGGATCCTGCTGGCCGTCCGGGGCTGACAGAGGGCTCATTGTATGGGCTGGAGCAAGGGGAGGCTCTGGAGATGTGGCGGCGTGGCCTACTTACGGCTGTTGTTTTTACAGCTCGCCGCCGGGGCATTCTCTCATCCACATACTTGTGCTGGGATCTTAGCGCTCTTATTGTGGGGAGCGGAGTGCTGCAGCTGTCCAACAGACTTTAGAGAGAGCGTGGGTTAGGGGGCGAGAGAGGGAGGGAGGGAGGGATGGAGAGGGAGGGAGAGAGTGGGAGGGAGAGAGAGAGAGGGAGAGAGAGAGGGAGAGTAACAGGAGACTCAAAGAGAGAGAGAGCTGTTTTCTTTGCGGACTTAAGATGGTGTCTCGAGAAGAACGTTACGATTTCACGACATGACCGCTCTGAAGCGTGCGAACAAAACATGTGTGTGTGTATGCACGCACACATTTCGTTTGCACGTTTAGCACACACTCACACACACGCACACGCACACACACAGGCTCATTTTTCATCAGAAAAGATAATCTAGAATGCAAACAGTCTGTCTAGTGTGTCTGCTTATACAGTGTGTAGGTGTTTGTGTTTGTCTACATTTTCTTTATCTATGGTGCATGTGTGGGTATATATATTTTGTGTCTGTGTGTCTATAGTGTGTGTATAATGTGTGTGTATATGTTGTGTGTGCATTGTGTGTGTGGGGCAGGGTTCCAGCATGCTAACAAGCAGCAGCTGGCCGAAAGGGGCTAGCCCTCTCCCTGATCAATGTGTCAGTTGTTGCTTGTTTAGCCATTGCTTTGTTTACACGCACACATACACACACACTCTCTAAACCTCACAAAACTGAAATATTCATCTACACACATACACCGACCACCAGTTTTCCACCAGTGGCTTCGTAAAAACAGGACTTGCTTTTCAGAAACTTTTCAGACTTTTATTGTCTGCGCCAGTTATCCATAAAACAGTTGTTTTTTGATTTAGCAACTGATGGTTGGCTGTTGACTGCTATTGGTTGGCCGCTGCTGGTACTACTGGTTCAAGTACCTAGTAGTGGAGCGGCAGTAGCTCGGGAGGTAGTTGGGTTGACTGGTACCCTGAAGGTTGCTAGTCCGATCCCCGGCTCCTCCTAGCTATCAAGGTG
The DNA here is from genome assembly GCF_902167405.1 of Gadus morhua. Classification (NCBI taxonomy): domain Eukaryota; kingdom Metazoa; phylum Chordata; class Actinopteri; order Gadiformes; family Gadidae; genus Gadus; species Gadus morhua. The sequence goes on from NC_044057.1 coordinate 11,783,088, forward strand.
TCCCTGAGCGAGGCACCTCACCCTGACTGCTCCCAACGACCTGGCTGTCGCCTTGCGTTGTTGACTCCTTCGTCAGTGTGTGAATGTGTGCATGCATGAATAGCTGTAAGTCGCTTTGGATAAAAGTGTCAGCAAAATGTAAATCGGTAAATGTAGTATTACCTTCCCGGTCTTCATCCATACATTCTGTGGGGGATTGTAGGAGCTGTAGGCTGGCTATCCGTTCCAGGTACTGGGTCTGGTCCTTGTGCTGGGTCGGTTCCTGGTCCATGGTCCTTGGTCTGGTCCTGGGTCTAGCCCTTGTCCAGGGTCTGGTCCTGGGTCCAGTCCTGGTCATGGGTCTAGTCCTGGGTCTAGTCCCGGTCCTGGGTCTAGTCCCGGTCCTGGTCCTGGGTCTAGTTCTGGTCCTGGGTCTAGCCCCGGTCCTGGGTCTAGTCCCCGGTCCTGGTCCTGGGTCTAGTCCCCGGTCCTGGTCCTGGGTCTAGTCCCCGGTCCTGGTCCTGGGTCTAGCCCCAGTCCTGGGTCTAGTCCCGTTCCTGGGTCTAGTCCCGGTCCTGGTCCTGGGTCTAGTTCTGGTCCTGGGTCTAGCCCCGGTCCTGGGTCTAGTCCCGGTCCTGGTCCTGGGTCTAGTCCCGGTCCTGGTCCTGGGTCTAGCCCCGGTCCTGGGTCTAGTCCCAGTCCTGGGTCCAGCCCCGGTCCTGGCTCTAGCCCCGGTCCTGTTCCTGGGGTTCAGAGCGTCAGCCCCAACGGGAGCCAGTGAGTAGGCGGCCTGCGGTCTCTCCGCGGCGGCTGCTGACTCCAGTGGAAAATGCGGCTCATCTTCCACCATGCAGGCCATTCAAGAGTTCAACACACTGAAAAGGGTTTCTCCTCTAACTCCTGCTTCATCTGAAACAGTGGAGCTTGTTGCATGGCGTAGACAGCAAAGTAGGGCTGCTCGATTATGGAAAAAAACATAATCATGATTATTTTGGTCAATATAGAAATCCCGATTGTTCAAACGATTATTTTTGAGTTGGAAACATGATGTATTTATTCAGCTTGTCTCTCCCAAAAGTACTCTGTAACTTAGGACTTTTGCCTTAGAAAAATAGTCAAAATGGTCAAAAAGAAAATGTTCAGACCTTAAATATTGTACAGATATGTATCCAGCTGTTTTGTTCTGCACTTTATTTGAAACATTTAAGGACAAAAAGAAAAATTTGAAAACTCGATCATATTAGTTTTGTGATCGTTTGACGCTGATATCGATATTGCGAACAAAATTTGATGAGTCGCCCAGCCCTACAGCAAAACAAATTGATATAAATAGATGAGAGGCTAATACAGCCTCATAAACATGTCTCCCCTCCACCCGCTGGAAGCTGTCTCCAGACCAGTCGCCTTCGTTGATCACGCTCTCGCTCATACCTCCTCAGGACCTCAGTGTGAGGAGCTCGTCATCATCCTCCTCATCATCATCATCTTCATCCTCCCTGAACACCTTTCTTGAGAATTGCTGTTCATTTTCTTTTCGTTCTTAAGTAACTCATGTTCATGTACTACGGCCTCATCTGTTTAGAGGCTTGGTGTTGAGATGGTGCTACAGGCTACAGTGAGGCTTGATAGAGGCTACAGTGAGACTGGATAGAGGCTACAGTGAGAATGATAGAGGCTACAGTGAGAATGATAGAGGCTACAGTGAGACTGGATAGAGGCTACAGTGAGACTGGATAGAGGCTACAGTGAGGCTTGATAGAGGCTACAGTGAGACTGGATAGAGGCTACAGTGAGAATGATAGAGGCTACAGTGAGAATGATAGAGGCTACAGTGAGACTGGATAGAGGCTACAGTGAGAATGATAGAGGCTACAGTGAGACTGGATAGAGGCTACAGTGAGACTGGATAGAGGCTACAGTGAGGCTTGATAGAGGCTACAGTGAGACTGGATAGAGGCTACAGTGAGACTGGATAGAGGCTACAGTGAGAATGATAGAGGCTACAGTAAGACTGGATAGAGGCTACAGTGAGACTGGATAGAGGCTACAGTGAGGCTTGATATAGGCTACAGTGAGACTAGATAGAGGCTACAGTGAGACTGGATAGAGGATACAGTGAGGCTTGATAGAGGCTACAGTGAGGCTTGATAGAGGCTACAGTGAGGCTTGATAGAGGCTACAGTGAGGCTTGATAGAGGCTACAGTGAGGCTTGATAGAGGCTACAGTGAGACCGGATAGAGGCTACAGTGAGGCTTGATAGAGGCTACAGTAAGGCTACAGTTAGGCTTGATAGAGGCTACAGTGAGACTGGATAGAGGCTACAGTGAGGCTTGATAGAGGCTACAGTGAGGCTACAGTGAGGCTTGATAGGGGCTACAGTGAGACTTGAAAGAGTCTACAGTGAGGCTTGATAGAGGCTACAGTGAGACTGGATAGAGGCTACAGTGAGGCTTGATAGAGGCTACAGTAAGGCTACAGTTAGGCTTGATAGAGGCTACAGTGAGACTGGATAGAGGCTACAGTGAGGCTTGATAGAGGCTACAGTGAGGATACAGTGAGGCTTGATAGAGGCTACAGTGAGATTTGATAGAGGCTTGATTGAGGCTACAGTAAGACTGGATAGAGGCTACAGTAGGTGCGTTTCCATCCCCCTAATTTAATGTGAACTTTGAAGTATCGAATCAGTAAACGGTGATGGAAACACCAAAATTCGCATCAAAATCCTCTAATTCGCAAAAAAGTTTATCCGCTCGCTTGAGGTGGTTTTTGAGAAATGCGAAACTGAGTAAATTCGCAAAATGGGAGATGGAAACACATTTTGCGAATCAGCTGTGACGTAGCGAACTTTGAACACACAGGACTGACAGTCTATCCGATTTCTGTATAACGACCGGCCATAGCAACCCTGCCGACATCAACGTGTAACGTCATCGCCCTATTCCGCTCCAACCACTTGATGGAAACGCACCTAATTCAAATTACTTTATTGCGAACTTTCTAAAGATTCACATCACCTTTTTAGATGGAAACGCAGCTAGTGTGGCTTGATTGAGGTTTCGGTGAGACTGGATCGAGGCTACAGTGAGGCTTGATACAGTGAGGCTATGGTGAGTCTGGTTAGAGGCGGTAGACTGGAGGGCTAGTCAGTGGTCAAGTGAACAGTAGCTAAAACAATGGTGAGTGGAGCTAGGGTCGCTGGGTGCACCACACCGCAAGCTACAAGGAGTAAACTGTTCTGTCAGAACACACACACACACACACACACACACACACACACACACACACACACACACACACACACACACACACACACACACACACACACACACACACACACACACACACACACCACCACCACCGCATGGAATGGTTGTGTGCGGTTGGAGTTGCTGGTATCTGTGATTACTGAGTAGCTATTCTGGTCCGACAAACGGGATCCATCTGCCTGTTGCTCCCTTACCGGCGGCCAGACTCAATAACCGCTCACCAGGGCATACTGTAGCACCGTACGGCCCCTCAGATGACATCATACTTCTGGTGGGGGCTTACATCACTTCCTGCTGTTCGTCTGATGAAGTTCAAATGGTGCTTTGTTGGTTTTGGAGGGAAAATCGATTGTATTATTTTCAGGGAATCTTCCCTTTGAGATGTTTCAGGGTAAAGGCAGTTAGGTTATTGGATATTGGCAGATCTTTCACAGTAAAAGTCTCTCAGTAAGACATGCAGATATTTCACAGTAAAAGTCTCTCAGTTAGACATTGCAGATAGTTCACAGTAAAACCATGTCGGTTAGACATTGGCAATTGTTGCCCATCAAAAGTGCATCCGTTAGACATTGGCTGATGTTTAACAATAAAAGCATTTCTGTTATAAATTGGCAGATGTTTCATTGTGAATGCATGTCAGTTAGACGTTAGCGTTGTTTCATGGTAAAAGCCGGTCAGTTAGGCATTGGCAGATGTTTCACAATAAAAGTGTGTCAGTTGGGCATTGGCAGATGTTTCACAGTAAAAGCGTGTCAGTTAGGCATTGGCAGATGTTTCAATGTAAAAACATGTCAGTTAGACGTTAGCAGATGCTTAATCACAGTAAAAGCCTCTTAGTTGGACATTGGCAGAAGTTTCAGAGTAAAAGCGTGTCAGCTATATATTGACTTCTTGAGAATGCTAATTAGCTAGAGAGCAGCTTGTTTGTGTGTGTGGCTGACGAAGCCTCACGCTAATCCCATAATGTCATGTTTTCCTCTGGTCCGGGATCAGTCCCCCCACCACTGCTTATTAGACATGTTGTAAACAGTAGCCGTCATGTATGGTTTTCACTCTTAAGTCTCAATAGTCGTACGCTGTAGTACCTAACCACTGAGACAGACAACCATGATGAATTAGAACATCCATTTTGATTCCTCAAATACCAACAACTACATTTAGCTGCTTTTATTGTGTATGGTCATTCAACATAACTACCAATTTAAACCTGACTGCCTGCTTAAGATTGGTTTCAGTTGAACCCATCTGGAGTAAGGGAGCACCGTTTAGATGCTGACTGATCCGAGGGTATTGGAGAAAACAACAGGTAGCTTGACCGCTATCAAGTTATTTTCCTAACCCCACCATCTCAATATGTCTGTATTTTAAGTTGATTCTTTACACTTTTTTGCCCTTTTGGACACACACAGACACACACAGAGACATCTTCTTATGTCTTTTTTAAATAAGTTGCCTTTTTACACTTTTTGCCCTTTCCTCGTGGAATTCCTCGTTTTACAACTCATGATTTATTATTGATATCTGGAAGCCACTGTTGTCGGCCGCCCACACAGTAGCGTCCGTGGGGGGTGCTGGGCTCCTGAGTTGCGGTTAGCGTTAGCGGTGTAGGGTTTCCCGGGACCTCCACCTACACAATAGCAGCGTACGGGCTAGCCCCGCGGCTAGGTGACGACGTGTGATTTATACACTGCCGGGGCGAGGAGAGACACTGTTATATAATCCACCGATCCCACACTCCGACTAATTGGGCGGTGTGTTGTGCCTGCTGCTTTTGGTTCGTCACTATGAGAAAACATGTAGAATTGACACGCTACACCGAGGTTGTGTTGGGAAAATAAATTGATAGCGGTTAAGCTAGGTTGCTTTTTCCGTCACCCTCGGATCCGTCAGCATCCAAATGGTCCTCGCTTGCTCCAGATGTGTTCAACTGAAACCCATCTTAGGCAGGCAGTCAGGTTTAAATCGGTGGTTGTGTTGAATAACCGTACACAATAAAAGCATCTAAATGTAGTTGTTGTACTTGAGGAATCAAAATGAATGTGGTGCTTCATCATGGTTATTGTCTCGGCGGTAAGGTATGACAGTGTACTGAACAATTAGTGCAGAAAACATGTAGAATTGACACGACCCAACGAGGTGGGTCGTGTCAATTCTATACGTCTTCTGCGCTAATTGCGTGCGCTAATTAGCCTAACTCCTCCCAGCATGGAAAAGGCATGGAAAACATTCGGCCTCACTGACATTAAAACAACTCTTTGTAATCGTCATGTTCTTCTCACACTGATACCATTAGCCGTTTATGTTCCCCCCCCCCGCCCTGCCTCAGAGGTCCAGAGGCTGCGTTCCCACAGTAGCACGCCTGTTAGCCGCTAGGAAATATGTCAATAGCTGGAAGGGGAGCCTGCCAGGACCCTGGGAACCGAGCGCTAACAGCCGCGCTAAGACGCCCCCCCCCCCCCACCTCCCCGGGCCCGCGGGCGATCCACGCCACCACCAGCCGTGGGGGGCAGCTCACTCTCAGCCCATTACCCACCACTTCTTTACAGAGGTGGTCCATCCTCTCTCTACTGGGAGAGGAATTCCCCTGAATGTGTCGATTAAGACCCATGGTGATCTCTCTGTCCGCCCTGGGAACATGTATGATGGTAATGCCCTGCTCTCCGAAGGAACACGTTACATTTTCATTATTCTTCTTTCTTACCATTCATCATCATTTTAATTAATTCACAGTCGTAGCCACAAAGTAAGTGTGTGTGAGGGAGAGTCACTGTGTGTGCGTGTGTGTGTGTGTGTGTGTGTGTGTGTGTGTGTGTGTGTGTGTGTGTGTGTGTGTGTGTGTGTGTGTGTGTGTGTGTGTGTGTGTGTGTGTGTGTGTGTGTGCTTGCGCAAGCAGGCAAGCATGTGCACGCATCAGCTCATGTTTAGGCTGATGTAATCCAGTCAACGGTTTGTTCATTACCCAGTAAAACCTGCTGTAGGATTAAAGGCTATCACTTGCTATTATTAGATTTGGCGATTACATTAGATTATGGGTTTATTTGACTTTACAGATCCCATTGACTCCTGTTTATTTTCTCCTTTAATTTGTGGTTCCGCAGACGTTAGGAAGGCAGCGAACACAGATTAAAAATGAGACGGTGCCTTATTAATGGACCGTGGGACATTGGGGTCAGAGCAGGAAGCACAGAACAGGGGTGGGGGCTGCGTTGGTGTTACATGAGAGGTCTGATCTCCTGGGGGTTTCAGACCTGGTTCTTCTCCATCCACCACCTGGTCCGTGGCCCTCTTCGCCCACTTAGCTGGTATTGGACCTGTAGTAACACTACAGGTAGTAACTGGTCCACTACCTGTAGTGTTACTACTGGTACTGGACCTGTAGTAACACTACTGCCACGGACACCCCACTCCCTGCCAGAGAGAGTAGCGTAGGGAATGAAAGGCTCTGGGTAATTATATCAAGGTGGGAGATCAGTGGATTAATGGGGGCTGTGATCTCTCGCCCGACCTGGGCCACTGACTCCAGGGGAATTCTGGGAACGTTACGACTTCCCTTCAGACGTTGTGTATGAATGGTTCTTGTGATGCCAGATTTGTTTTTGAAGTGGTGTGCGGACACCTTAGTGTTTTATCTTTTTAAAGTTCCCCCATCTGTTTTGGGATGTGCATGGACAGGCAAGGTTTGTCTCGTCGCAGACCAAAGGGAAGAAAATCTGGTGGAATATGGAAAGAGGTGAACGGAATGAGACCGGAGGGAAGGAAGGGGCTGTGATGTTAGGGCATCGAATTAGTGAATGGCGCTCCAAGATTAAATGTGTCCATATGTTACTGAGCAGCTGTCCATGATAGTTTTTTTGTGAAAGGACTGCTGCTTATGATTGAGTTTTTTATATTAAGTTCAAAATAATTATAATTCAAAGTGAACACATCACAGTAAAATTATGCAACACACCATTTGTGAGATCCTAATTCCGATGATGGTCTGATACAGGACTCCAGATTCGGTCGAGGTAGAATATCTTTTAAGGTTACAAACACAGATTACCTTTTTATGGTTTGATTTGCCTCTCTATCTATGTCTCCCCCTCCGGCGGATTCCTCCTAACACACTCTTCTCCTCTCCATCTCCCTGCAGGTTTCCGTAAGATCAGCCTGGACGACCTGCGCAAGGCCTACATCGTGAAGGACGTGCAGCAGTACATCCTGCACCGGCTGGACCAGGAGGAGGCGCTGCGGCAGCACCTCACCAAGGAGACGGCTGAGATGCTGAACCAGCTGCACATCAAGAGCAGCGGATGCTTCCTGTACCTGGAGCGCGTGCTGGACGGCGTGGTGGAGAGCTTCATCATGCTCCGCGAGATCCGCGACATCCCCGGCACGCTCAACGGCCTGTACCTGTGGCTGTGCCAGCGGCTCTTCGTCAGGAAACAGTTCGCCAAGGTGCAGCCCATACTCAACGTGATCCTGGCCACGTGCCGGCCGCTGACCGTCAAAGAACTGTTCCACGCCGTGTGGACTAAAAACATGGCCCTCACCATGGAGGAGTTCCAGAAGAAGATGGACATCCTCTCCAAGCTGTTGGTCAACGGCCTGGGGAGCTCCAAGATCCTCTTCCACTACAGCTTTGCGGAGTGGTTGCTGGATGTGAAGCACTGCACCCAGAAGTACCTGTGCAACGCGGCCGAGGGACACCGCATGCTGGCGATGAGCTACACCTGCCGGGCCAAGCAGCTCAAACCGCTGGAGGTGCAGGAGTTCGCCCTGCATCTCGTCAACTCCAACCTGCAGATCGAGCCCTATCACCTGGCGCTCTGGATGGTGTGGAACGGCACTCCGGCCAAAGACTCCCTGATGACCTCCATACCCAGGGAGCAGGAGGTGCTGCAGCTCCTGGTGAAAGCCGGAGCCCACGTCAGCAGCGAGGACGACCACAGCTCGTGCATCGTGCAGCAGGCCCTGGAGAGGGAGGACTCCATTCGGACGTTGCTCGACAACGGGGCGTCGGTCAACCAGTGCGACTCCAACGGCAGGACTCTGCTGGCCAACGCGGCCTACAGCGGGAACCTGGAGGTGGTCAACCTCCTCGTGTCCAGGAGGGCCAACAAGGAGCTCCAGGACAACCACGGACAGACGGCACTTACCCTGGCGGCCAGGCAGGGCCACACCAAGGTGGTCAACTGCCTCATCGACTGTGAAGCCAACATCAACCACACGGACCACGACGGCTGGACGGCCCTGCGCTCGGCAGCGTGGGGCGGGCACTCGGAGGTGGTGTCGGCGCTGCTCTACGCCGGCGCCAAGGTGGACTGCGCCGACGCCGACAACCGGACGGCGCTCAGGGCGGCGGCGTGGGGCGGCCACGAGGACATCGTGCTGAACCTCCTCCTGCACGGGGCGGAGGTCAACAAGGCGGACAACGAAGGACGGACGGCGCTCATCGCCGCCGCGTACATGGGCCACCGGGAGATCGTGGAGCACCTGCTGGACCACGGCGCCGAGGTGAACCACGAGGACGTGGACGGGAGGACGGCGCTGTCGGTGGCGGCCCTGTGCGTCCCCGCCAGCAAGGGGCACGCGGCGGTGGTGAGCCTCCTCATCGACCGCGGGGCGGAGGTGGACCACTGCGACAAGGACTGCATGACGCCGCTGTTGGTGGCGGGCTACGAGGGACACGTGGACGTGGTGGACCTGCTCCTGGAGGGAGGCGCGGACGTGGACCACACAGACAACAACGGGCGCACGCCACTCCTCGCCGCGGCCTCCATGGGCCACGCTTCGGTGGTCAACACGCTGCTGTTCTGGGGCGCGGCCGTCGACAGCATCGACAGCGAAGGGAGGACGGTCCTGAGCATCGCCTCGGCCCAGGGCAACGTGGAGGTGGTGCGGACTCTGCTGGACAGAGGGCTGGACGAGAACCACAGGGACGACGCCGGCTGGACCCCCCTGCACATGGCCTCGTTCGAGGGCCACCGGCAGGTGTGCGACGCACTGATCGAGCAGGGCGCCCGCGGCACGGAGGTGGACAACGACGGCAGGATACCCCTCATCCTGGCGGCCCAGGAGGGCCACTACGACTGCGTGCAGATCCTCCTGGAAAACAAGTCGTGCGTCGACCAGCGGGGCTACGACGGGAGGAACTCCATCCGGGTGGCCGGGCTCGAGGGCCACCGGGACGTCGTGGAGCTGCTGCTGAGCCACGGCGGCGACATCGACTACAAGGACGCCGACGGGCGTCCCACGCTCTACATCCTCGCCCTGGAGAACCAGCTGGCCATGACGGAGTACTTCCTGGAGAACGGGGCGGACGTGGAGGCAAGCGACACGGAGGGTCGCACGGCGCTCCACGTGTCCTGCTGGCAGGGCCACCTAGAGATGGTGCGGCTGCTCATCCACCGCCATGCCGACGTCAACTCCTGCGACAACGAGAGGCGCTCGGCGCTGCAGTCTGCCGCGTGGCAGGGCCACACCGAGGTGGTGCGCTTCCTGATCGACAGCGGCACTCACGTGGATCACACCTGCAACCAGGGGGCCACGGCGCTGGGCATCGCGGCCCAAGAGGGCCACATCGACGTGGTCCAGATCCTCCTGGAGCACGCCGCCGACCCCAACCACGCCGACCAGTTCGGACGCACTGCCATGAGGGTGGCGGCGAAGGGAGGCCACTCGATGATCATCAAGCTGTTGGACAAGTACGGCGCCAACGCGCTGAGCGGGTCCAACCCCTCGCCGGTGCACACCATGGAGGACCGGGCGCCGCTGTCGGTGGGCGGCAGGATGCAGTCACTCACCATCAAGTCCAACAGCTCTGGCAGCACCGGTGTCGGGGACACGCAGTCGTGCGCTCGTGGTATGCCCAACGGACCCGTGCACGCCTTCAGCTCTCCGTCAGAGTCTCCGGACTCCACCGCCGACCGGCACAAGTCGTCGCTCTCCAACAACTCCCTCAAGAGCTCCAAGAACTCCTCTCTGAGGACCACCTCCTCCACGGCCACCGCACAGACCGTCCCCATCGACAGCTTCCACGGCCTGACCTTCACGGAGCAGATCCAGCAGCACTCGCTGCCCCGCAGTCGCAGCCGCCAGTCCATCGCCTCGCCCTCCTCCACCACTAAGTCCACCAACCAGCTGCCGGCGTCGCCGTCCAGCGACTTCGACTGGACCCAGCTGAAACCGGGACCCAAGTCCACCAAAGGAAGCAAGGGCGGCAACGGGACGTCTAACAGCAGAGGGGTGTCGGGGGACAGGAAGAAACCCAAGAACAGCCGCTCAGCCCCGGGCCAGGTGCTGGAGTACGAGATGACCCAGTTCGACAAGAGGATCGCCCTGAACAAGGCGGTGGGCAACATCTCAGTGAAGGACCCGCATTGTAAGATCATGATCGGCAGCCCAGGCCCGGAGGGCGGGAAGGGCCAGGACCAGCTCTTCATCCAGCAGCAGAGCACTGCAGAGAAGAAGAGGAACTGCATCCTGACCAACCCCAACTACCACCTCCAGGGCACCCAAGTGTTCCTGGGTCGGGTCTCGGTGCCGCGGACCGTCCAGAACGGGGGGCACCAGGATATGCTGGACAACTACCCCATAGGGGAGACAGATCTCAGCCTTAAACAAGCCCTCAAACACCAGCTGGAAGGTCCAGAGGCTGGGTTCAACTACAAGAAGGAGACTCCATTATAGCGGGTAAGGAATTGTTTGCAATCGTGTTTGCCCTGTTTGAAACAGATTTCCCTTCTCAGCTTCAAGGGTCAGAGTTGAAGTGTGAAAGCCCTGTACTGTAGTTCACACTTCAGCATGTCTGTTTCTTCTCCATGTCAAACATATAATGTACCTTTTGTAGCTGCTGAGTAGAAACCCACATCCCTGTTATTAGTTGGACTGTATGAGGCTGGAATGATGGCTTCAGTGGAATGCATCTGGCCAAGAGGACTTATTATCCTCTGTGAGCCAGCAGAACATTAACCCAGCTTTCTCCTCTCCGATTTCAGATGTCCTGTACGCCATCTACCAAACAGACATGGGAGGGAACATGCCAAAGCAACTGTTGTCATCAAAATGCGTAGAGACAGAGTTAGATTTGTTTTCGCCACCAGTGGAAGACCTCAAGAAAAACAAAAACTATGAGAAAAACGACGACTAAGGGAAGATTGTGTGGCTTTGGTGACTTGATACTCTGATGTGCCTACATCTGTTACAGCCTTCTCCATGTAACCATGCACAATATCATTTTTTAATTTAATAATGTACTGATATTTAATAAGCAGTGTATGCACTTTTTTTCAAGATGGTAAAAATGACAGACATGCATTTTGTTTTAATGTTTGCCTTTTATTTCTGAGCAAAACATACCAGTGCTTTGTTTTTATTATCATTTTATACTCCATGTTCTCAACGTGTCTGACCCGGCCAGGGGACACTGAGATGAAGCCTGACCATCAGCCCATCTCTTCTCAGCCTGCAGCCCGCAGGCGATCAGCGTGAACCTTGATTGTTGTGCATAACGTGTGTCATGCGCCACACGACGTCAGCAGCTATGGACGTTTAATCCATAAGTGTATACGGGACTATTTATTTTTGGAAGAGAAAGCCACTTTTTTTTGCTCTGTTTCGTTGTGTGTTGTCGCTCCAGCGTGGGGCTGTGTTCACCGGAGCCCCCTGGGTCCGTGTGTTGTGTCGTATCACAGATCCTCCAGAGAGAGCGAGAGACCTTGTTCACATGTTTAAAAACCTGCGAGTTAATTTCGTCCCTATGGGATTCCCTTTTTCAGTTGTTTTCGTGTGTCGTATGTTTCTGTGTGCATTTAAGATATTTAAATAACCCAGCGCTCGCCCGCATCCCGTTCAGCGCCAAACGCAACAATGCCGCGTGAAGCCAGCAATCCAACAGAGACTCGAATCCCCGCCGGCCGCACTGGTCCTACTGCGCCCGCCACAAGGGGCGCCACATTGGCCGCCACAACGGCAACCACAATGGCCACTTGTTCTCCGGATCTCGGGCATGCGGCCTCACGACCTTCAACAGCACAGGAAGTGAGGTCACGAGGGTTTGAGCCGCGAAAACGTCTCGCACATCTCAATGGCTGCTGTAGTGGTCCTAAACCACCGCACCGTAGACTCATCCAGATGAAGTCCCCCCCACCGCCTCCCGCCCCCCCCGTACCCGGAGCAGCTGTACATCAAATCAGCAGACCCCTAACCCCGAGGTGTGGACCAATAGGACGACAGCACCAGGACAGGAAGTGTGCAGGAAGGAAAACGAGAACATCTGTTTCTCGTGAGCGACCTGTTAGTGTTTACCGGCTGTGCCGTATTTTCATTGGCTCGTCGTGGCGACGCGGCGGAGTGGGCTGGTGGGCGGTGGAACCGTTCCAAGTGCATGCTGGGATACGCCGTACGCCCTTGTCCAAACTCTCCCGTCGTGGTCTGATGCTGTTCGGGGACGCGGCGTGGAGGATTGAGGGGCTCGGCTCTCTCTGATCTGGCGGTCGCGTGTCACGCCTGTCTGCTCCCTGTGTCTCTTATCTGATTGGACGGCTTCCTGCGGGGATTGTAAATAGCTTACCGTGTACATTCAACTTTCATTCAACAGAAGATTCCTGTATAATATGAAGTGGAATTTTCTGATGTATATTAAAGTGCTTAATAAACATATTTGCTTTACTGCTGGAAAAACAATCCATACTTTCCTTCTTCAGTCCGGCGTTATTCAGACTTACTTTTTAAGTCTGTATGTTTGTGGTCCTTATTTTGACCCAATACATAGATGTCTCTATAGAGAGGATGTTACTGACATGACATCTCTATAGAGGAGACAGATAGACAGGAGGACGGACATCTCTATAGAGGAGACAGACACAGGAGGACGGACATCTCTATAGAGGAGACAGATAGACAGGAAGACGGACATCTCTATAGAGGAGACAGACAGACAGGAGGACGGACATCTCTATAGAGGAGACAGATAGACAGGAGGACATCTCAATAGAGGAGACAGACAGACAGGAGGACATCTCTATAGAGGAGACAGACAGACAGGAGGACATCTCTATAGAAGAGACAGACAGGAGGACATCTCTATAGAGGATACAGACAGGAGGACATCTATAGAGGAGACAGACAGACAGAAGGACATCTCTTTAGAGGAGACAGACAGGAGGACATCTCTATAGAAGAGACAGACAGACGGGAGGACATCTCTATAGAGGAGACAGACAGACGGGAGGACATCTCTATAGAGGAGACAGACAGACAGGAGGACATCTCTATAGAAGAGACAGACAGACAGGAGGACATCTCTATAGAAGAGACAGACAGGAGGACATCTCTATAGAGGAGACAGACAGGAGGACATCTCTAGAGGAGACAGACAGAAGGACATCTCTATAGAGGAGACAGACAGGAGGACATCTCTAGAAGAGACAGACAGACGGGAGGACATCTCTATAGAGGAGACAGACAGGAGGACATCTATAGAGGAGACAGACAGGAGGACATCTCTATAGAGGAGACAGACAGGAGGACATCTCTATAGAGGAGACAGACAGGAGGACATGTCTATAGAGGATAGGTTACGCTCCTGACAGAAGAACGACGCCACACAACCTAACCCAACGGACCGCTACCAGACGTTGACAAATCAGAGTTGACAGCTTTCACTTACTGCCAATTATCCTAAAGGAAAAACAGCCCCGCCCCTCTTTCACTCCTGACTGCCCTTCCCCCGGAGGCGTCGCTCTACGGCTCTCTGCTGATCTCCTTTCCAAGAACTGAGTTTTCTTCTGGTCTCCATATTTAGGTCAGCCTAACCACACACTGTGCTGTCAGTCTTTCCCCTGCGGAGGGCTGTTTGATTGCACAGGGCCAGGCCAGGACAGGGGAGGGGCCGCAGGAGGCGGGCGGGGTCGGGACTCTCTAAATCGACGCCACTTCGACCTGGGCGGGACTTTACGTCCTACGTCACTCGCTATGGGTGTGCATGTGTGCGCATAGCCGTCACTCGCGATGGGTGTGCATGTGAGAAAGGTTTTGTCTTTAGTGTATATGGGTTGGTAATAACGGTTCTGATGATTTTTCTGATGGAAAAGTGGTCTTTTATTTCCATAATCTTTTCAGTGAACGCATAAACCCGTTTGTTAGTTAGCAGTTAAACAAAATGCGATCTCTTTGTTTACAGTTACCAACGACCAACTGATGATTAGGGGTTCGATTCCCTAGTGATGCAAGGTCTTTTCTTTCATTTTGGACTGCACACACATCACGAGTGACGGATACTCGCACAATGTACACACATCACTGTCTTTACAATTTCTAGGCAACCGAAGTTTAAAGATTGTCAAGTGGTTAACTCTTAAATCGCATGTACTAAGACCTGATGGGTTAGTGGTCAGAGAACAACTCATTAATGCGGGGATAAGGGGTTTGATTCCTTAATGAAGCTAGCTTTTTTCTTTCATATTGGACTGGATGTTTGTATGCCATTTTGCGTAACTTGTAGTTTATGATGAAGAAATGTTACTGGGGTTAAGGTTAGGGTAACGCTAAGGGTAAGACACAAAGTGTTTTTGCAACACAATATTTCTTACAATAACAAAGTCCAAAGTTTTGATGACTCCAGTAGGAAACTTAAGATACCTAGAGAAATGCGTGAGTGCTAACAAAACATCAACAAGTCAGCAGTGTGGTACAGGGTGATCATTTCTGATATACAGTACAAAAGCTGAAACTATTAGCCAGGAGTGGGAAAGATGCAGACGCAGACGTGGGAAGCATTAAGACGCACCAACACACAGTTTCCTGTTGCAAAATGGTTCAGAGTTTAATAGAAATAGTTAGGGTTAGCTGGTATGGCGTAATCTGGTATGGCTATAGTCTAATGTTAGCTTAGTTCGTGTTGTTTCGTCATGTTAATCGCTAGTAATAGTAAGTAATTTGTAGAAATATAGCCTATCATCACAGACTGTAGGAATGTCACCCACCCTCCATCGCGTACGACACTGACGATCGTAATCTGTAGTGCAAGGGAGTTCGTGCACAAATCCCTGAGACAAACGGCTACGCGCACACATGCAAACCCATAGCGAGTGACGTAGGACGTAAAGTCCCGCCCAGGTCGAAGTGGCGTCGATTTAGAGAGTCCCGGGCGGGTTCAGGACTGGACCCCGGAGACGTCACCATCCTCTGGGCGGACCCCGCTCTTCCAAGAAGAAAGACGGGAGGGCCGGGGATCCGATCCCAGATCTACACGTCGGTTCTCAGAGCGATGTCAGAAATGTTTTTAGGTGATGTTTTACCAGCAGTATTATCTTTGAATGTTTTATTTTGGTTGATATTCTGGGTTATCATCCATCTGTTTTCCTAAACCCTGCTGACACCGAAGCACTCAGAAAGTTTAGAGAAGAATCATTAATGAATCTCTTGATGATTCCCCGATTTCTTAGATGAGTAGGCTAAATGTTGCCAAAACGATTCACGTAATTATTTTTCTCTTTTTGCCGAATCAGTTAGGACCATTCCTGTTATATCTTATCTCTATCCGTCTCTCTCACTCTCTCTCGCTCCCTCTTTCTCTCTCTCTCTCTCTCTCTCTCTCTCTCTCTCTCTCTCTCTCTCTCTCTCTCTCTCTCTCTCTCTCTCTCTCTCTCTCTCTCTCTCTCTCTCTCTCTCTCTCTCTCTCTCTCTCTCTCCCATGAGAATTTCTAGCATTTAGCATTTCAATCGGAAGATGTGCAGGAGGTGGTCTGTGGGGGGTGGGCGGAGGGGGGCTGTGGTTTAGAGGGTGGGGAGGCAGGGCTGGGAGGTGTGGTTAGGATGTAAGGGGGAGGTGTGGTTAGCAGGCTGGGGAGGGGTGTGGAGGTGGAGTCTTGCTGAGCTCATGGTGCTGAGGTCATGGTTTCGGGGGTGACCTGGACGGGGATCTATAGCTGCGGAGGGACTGATTTCTGTTTCCAGGAAAGCCAGCGGCCACATCTGTTTTCCCTCCGCGCGAGCCTCCTTTGTTTTGGATACGGCGCTAACATGATCTGCTAACAGGCGGCGGCGCGTCTCTGGGGACTGCAAACCAACGGTTAGCTAGTTAGCCTGTGCGGCTAGTTATCGTGTGCTGCTACGCGGTGTGGGGTTTTCTGATGTGGCCTGCACCGCTCAAAACTAAATCATAGATGGGATGTAGATGTCATACTGGTGGTGGACGTCAGCAAACGTTAACTACTAAGTCAATGAAGGCCTACTCACACCGTGACAGAACGGTTTGAAGCAACTCCGGGGTTTTGAGCTAAAACACATCTCTTTAGGTAGGAACCCAATGTTCCTCTCATGTTGTCTCCAGACTTATAGAGCTGCACACAGCTCAGAGGCCGGAACACAACATCCAAATACGATTATTACCATTAAGGAACATCAACTAAAATAGCGCTTAGTTGTGTAGCATCTTAACCTAGCTATCTTTGTTGTATACGGGGAATGGGTTAACCTAGTGATTGTTAGTGCTTGGCACTTGGTTCTATGGAATCTTTACTGTACCAACAGCAGTATGTTGTTTTTTCTCTTTCGCTGACATCTGGACTTATTGTAAGTCGCTTTGGATAGAAGCGTCTGCTAAACACCCTGAATGTCAATTAAGGAAGGGGTCAAGTTGTAACATCACAAATCAAACCGGTATAGATGTTTGTGTCTGCTTGTTAGTCCCTGTCAGCTCGTTAGTTCCTGTCAGCCCGTTAGTTCGTGTCACTGGCCGGGGCCAGCCAGCCGGAACGTCGTCATTCTGAGGAGGTCGCCGTGTTCGCGGCGTCATTTGAATAATTAGGCGAGCATCAGACACATAGCAACGTACCGAGATGAGACCACGTTGACTCAGGGGTTCTGGATGTGTTTACACTCTGGTAAAAGGTAGCAAATTGACTTTGTCACGTTGTTAAATCATTGTGTGCCTTTCACAAGCTGTTCTCTAAACAAGCATGAGACAGAGAAAAGTTTGGCTTCATTTTTTCTAGTCTATTATATTAAGTATACCCTGTGACACTGGAACAAAACAACAGCATAAGTGGTTCACGCTCCACCCATTTTAACTCCTTCTGTCTCTTGTTGAAATGTTCACAGCTTGTGACTGGTCCACTCACATTCACACATCCAAACTTTGTCGAACCAGGTTCTATACCTCAGCGAAATAGAAGTAGAAATACATTTTGGCTGCTCCTATTGATATCAGAACAAACCAAAATTATACAAACGTCATAGACCTATTGCACCGAACACAAATTGCACCTGTTGGTGATATAATCAAAAAATGGCGTCTGTTTGGGAGTAAAAACATTCCCAGTGTATATCGAAGGTAAATGGTATTCTGGATTTTCCGTGGAGCGTTTGGACGACAGAGCAGAGAGTTGATATACTGACAGGACTTTGTTTTGCTTGGTGTGTGTATGTGTGTGTGGAGGTAGCAGTGAGTGTTTACGTGCAGTTTGGTCGGTACTGTTTAAGAGCTCCCAGTTTCATATGTGGGACACCGGGGTGCAGGAATGTACAAAACAGATGGAATGGATTAAACACACACACACACACACACACACACACACACACACACACACACACACACACACACACACACACACACACCACACAATCGTGGGCACAAGCACACACACGGTTGGCGAGTGCGGAGTTTGATTGCCGCTTTGCATTGTGGGTAAGCAGGACAGACGTGGCGTCGATGAGTGAGACAGAAGCAGCACCTGTAGATGGGGACTGAGTGGTGCTGTGGCAATTATTAGCGGATGCTTAGACACTAAGGTAAAGGTTATCTCTCTCCCTCCCTCTCTTTCTGTCTCTTTTGTTTTTATACCTCGTCTTTATGCCTGTCTCTCCCGTTCTCTCTCTCACACTCCATAAATTCTTTCATTGCCTCAGTTGCTCTTTTTCTGTCCCCGTCATCTGCTTCTCTCTCTTCCCCATCGTTCTCCCTCTCCTACTCTTTCCGTAGTCTCTCTATATAGCTCTCCTTTCTCTTGTCTCTTCCCTCGTTTTCTTGCTTTGTCCTCTCCCTTCCCTTCCTCTCTCGCTCTCTCCCCCCCTCCCCCTTTTCTCTCTTGCTCCCTCTGTCTTTCTGCCTCTCTCTCCCCCCTCTCTCTCTCTCTCTCTCTCTCTCTCTCTCTCTCTCTCTCTCTCTCTCTCTCTCTCTCTCTCTCTCTCTCTCTCTCTCCCTGTCTTTCTGCCTCTCCCTATCAATCTCTCTCTCTCTCTCTCTCTCTCTCTCTCTCTCTCTCTCTCTCTCTCTCTCTCTCTCTCTCTCTCTCTCTCTCTCTCTCTCTCTCCCTGTCTTTCTGCCTCTCCCTATCAATCTCTCTCTCTCACTCTCTTTCTCCCTCCCCCCTCTCTCTCCCTTTCCCTCCCTCCCGCCCCTCTCTCCCAGCAGCAGCAGCAGGGTAGGTCATCTCAGGACAGCATGTTGCGTGGTCGGTCGCAGCGCAAGGCTGCTGCTGCTGCTTCTGCACGCGCTCAGTGCGGTCGACAGGGCGCTGTTGTCGGGTGTACAGGGGACAGACGGAGACACTCCCCCAGTGTTCTGAGGCAGCCGGCATCAAACAGCGGACTGGAGGTCTGACACGTGATAGGGCGGCTGGGTTGTGACGGGTCATGTGTTTACTGTTACGGGATGTTATCCTCCTCAGTGTTCCAACGGCTCCCTTTCTCAACCAGGCTGCTTTTGGTGGAAAGGTTTATTTTTAAACAAACTCTTCTTGCCCCCAGCGCAATATTGATCTATTATGTTATATTAGATTAGATTAGATTAAATGCGCAGCTCTCTGGTAGCTACCTCTCTGGTAGCTAACTCTTCGGTAGCTTATTCAATGGTAGCTAAGTCTCTGGTGGCTAACTCTCTGGTAGCTTTTCTCTGGTAGCTATCTATATGCTAGCTAACTCTCTGGTGGTTGACTCTCTAGATGTGCCACTAGCCAAGCCTTCTCCTCTCCCCTAACCAGGCCACCAGTGTGTCCGTCCATGGACATATTAAAGGATGGACCACAGACCGAAAATGGCCGCCCATTCATTCCTATGGAAACTGCTCAGTGGCGCAGGGCATCATACAGGAGCGATTTGCTTCCGCGTTATGGGGCCAAGACACGTGACCTATTCCGTGACGTACCGGATGCAGAGATCTTCTTCTTCTTCTAGTTTAATGGTGGATCATAGTTTTTCCCCATATACCGCCACCTACTTGACTACTACACAGGAGTTTGTGACAAGGACGTTGGCAAATGATACTTTAAATCGTAAAAATAAATTCAAAGAAAAAACCAAACTAACGAAACAAAACAAAACTAACTAACAAAAGAAATGAATAAATAAAAAAATATATATATACTTAAGGTTAAATTCTTCTAATTAGGTTAGTATCTTTTAGCTAATTTATCAGCAATTCCATTGCCATATATTCCATGGTGGGCTGGAATCCAACAGAACTGAATAACTAAACCAAGGCTTATAATATTTAAAAGAAGATGCTTTACCTCTATCACCAAATCTTCACGTATTGAATTATCTGTTATAAAACTTAGTTTCTACAACCCATCTAAGAGCGGTTATTATTGTGGCCATCTCGATTGAGTATACTGATAAAATCACCCACTCTATATCCATATCCTTTTTCAAATTCTGGAATATATATGCCAATACCACATTGTCCTTTGGGATCTTTAGAACCATCTGTAAATATTTTCAGATATCCATAGAATGAAGTATTTAAATAACTTGAGCAGGCATTAGCAAAACTTTGCTTGGTGAGATGCTTGCTTTTTCGAAATGGAATAAGATGCAGCTGGGTAGGCGCTGAGAGGTGATGCATGAGGCATGATGGTGGCACGGCAGACAAGTAGAGGAGCATGATGGACTGGGATCTGATGATGAAACAAAAAAGATTATCTAACTTAAGATAAAATATACTCTGAAGTTTCCAGTTTCTGCAAACAGAAGAGAAGGGGTTTAATTAATTAATTTAATTTATTGTAACACTTGGTTCAAATCCTATTTCTTACACATGCAGCCATTTGGACACCATTCTATGATAGCTGATAACCAAGGTACACACTGTAATACTATAATCAAGAGGACATACAGGCAGTTCAAATAAAAAGAGATAGAACTTTATTGATCTGGAAACTTCATAAATATGTAAGATTTCTCCATATAATACCATAGTAACATAGTAAACGTATGTAGGCCTAAAAAAATCAGTTCAATGTTATTGCTTAAGAAACAGATTCCTTCCAACTAACTATTTACGAAAAATGCAATCAATAATTTATATAAAAGTAAATGTTTATATCTACCAGCAACGAAGTTGGAGTAGCCTACCCAAATAATGAATTGTAATACACCAACATTGTCAACTGTCATACATAGCTAACCATAACCCTGTCATACATAGCTAAACAAGCAAATGAAAATGAAATACCTACCAACGCAACTGAAATGTTAATATTAGACAATTAACAATATTATGAAAATTACGTAGGTCTCCCATAATCATTCAGGTAATCAATACGTCCGTGCCTGTTACAGCTATTTCAATGATATGTGTGTTATATATCCGTGTTGAACGCCATTCATGTTCAGTAAAAGGACAAATCTCAGACTTTGGAAGTTAATGGAGTTAATGGAAGTTAATTCGGAATTTAATTTAATTCGGAAGTTAATGGAGCCGTGCACTTCAAAATAGGTCCATAGCAAGGAGCCGTTTGTTTCAGTATGGCTCCTTTCAGCTGCCCACCCAACATAAACTGCTAATAAAACGCTTGAGGAGGCGTTTTGAAAAGAAAAAACTTACATTTTTTTAGAACAGGGTAGAAATATAATTATGAGCCTTTAATTGATATCCAGACATTTTTTGCGGAGACACAATCCTGTTCCCCACTTGTATTGGAGTGGACGGCGATATCTACTTCTGGGCCACATGAAATGACGGACCCCCGTCCACTGCCAGCTTAAACAGCTGCAATACCAGGCTTGGCCTCTGAGCACTGGTGGATTGCGGAAGTAAGCCCCTATCCTGGGGGCCTGTGTCCGTCCCTCCTAATGTCCGCTCTTCCGTCCAGCTGACCGTGACCTCAAGACCTCCTGACCCCATGACCTCATGACCCTAAATGTGTGTCAAGTCCGACCTCCCAGTCTACACCTCCTCCTCCCCCCCCCCCCCCGCATCTGTCCCTGTGTTTGCTAACGAGCCACACCCCTACCTTTTCAGGTCACTACCTTCAAAGGGAACTACCCCCACCCCCACTCGGCCTCCACGTGCACAAAGGGACACACACACACATGCACATACACACATGCACGCACACACAAACACACACACACATATACATACACATGCACACACACACATGCACACATCCACACACACGCACGCACACACATATAGACACACACAGACACAGACACACACACAGACGCCGTATTGCAGATCAGGGCAGTAGAGCAGGCAGGCGTCTGGTCTCATTAGGAGCAGTGAGGGAGGGAGGGAGGGAGGGAGGGAGGGAGGGAGGGGGGAGGGAAGGTAGAGAGATGGGAGAAGTGGTAGTGAGAGAGGGGGAGGGATGGAGAGGAGAGATGAAAGAGGTTGAGAGAGGGGGTGGATGAAAGAGGGAGAGAGAGGCAGGGAGGCATGGAGATGGTCAAAGCACTGTATTTGCAGACAGACAGACAGACAGACAGACAGACAGACAGACAGACAGACAGACAGACAGACAGACAGACAGACAGGTATGTGATGGATGAATAGACAGGGATGCGGGGATAGATGTGTGAGGAACAGACTCTATTCTGAATCGGCATGCCTTATGGATTATCCGTCTCTACTCAAATTTGTGATTCCGAGAAATGTATAAAAAATGTCTTTCTGGTTTTCAAGGCAAGAAGTGTTTGCAGGTTTAAGGTCTGTGTGTGTGTGTGTGTGTGTGTGTGTGTGTGTGTGTGTGTGTGTGTGTGTGTGTGTGTGTGTGTGTGTGTGTGTGTGTGTGTGTGTGTGTGTTCACAGAGCTTCTCCTGTGCACCCTGACTCGTGTGAAGCTGTCTCCTCGTCAGCTTCTCTGACAGAAGGTGCCGGTAGCGGTAACCACGGCGACCGCAGCATCCAGCTGCCAAACGCGCTGCCATGCACCAATCAGAGCCCTGGTGCAGGAGCTGGAGCAGACAGCCCCCGCACCACCTGCCGCCACCACCCGCTGCCACGCCCACTGACCCCCTTGACCCCCCCAGCTTTATATCGATGTGACACGCCCTGCAGGGTGACAAGCCTCCTTCCCCCTCACCCTCTCCTGCCCCTCTCCTCCCCCCTCTCCTGCCCCCTCTCATGTCCCCTCTCCTCCCCCCTCTCCTGCCCCCTCTCCTCCCCTCTCTCCTCCCCCCTCTCCTGCCCCTCTCCTGCCCTCTCTCCTCCCCCTCTCCCGCTCCGAGGATGCACAGCTCTCCTCATCGCCGTGACAACCTCCCACGGCCCGCAGGTGTGAATCCATCGCTGTGCCATCAAACGGGACTCGCTCCACCTGTCGAACGCCTCCATCTGGGTCCAAACCATTAACATATAAATGAAACCAGCCCTTCCGGTCGGTTTCCCGCCTGTTTACCGGCGGGACCCGGCTGTTAAACCAGGGTTGCTTGCTCCGCCCGGGGGAATGAGGCGTGGGCGCCCGGGAGGAGGCACGACACGCGGTGTCGTTTCGTAGGCGCCAAAAAGCCGCCGGCTCATCACCGACGCACCCGGCAACACACAGACACACAACACACAGACACACAGACACACAACAGCAACACACAGACACACAACAGCAACGCACAGACACACAACACACAGGCACAAAGACCCACAGACACACACCAGCAACACACAGACACACAACAGCAACACACAGACACACAACAGCAACACACAGACACACAACAGCAACACACACAGACACACAACAGCAACACAACAGCAACACACACAGACACACAACAGCTCGATCACTTTATTGTTGATTCCCATGAAAACGCAGAACAATATGAGCCGTTATGTATCTTACTTGAATTGAAGACATGCCGAGTTTATATTTTCCCCAGTAAACCTTGACAATACATTTGCATTCAGGGTATTTTGCTAACGCTTTTATCCAAAGCAACGTACAACCATTCATTCACACATTCACACACCGACGAAAGAGTCAACCCCTCAAGGCGACAGCCAGCTCGTCAGGAGAAGTGAGGTTGAGGTGCCTTGCTCAGGAACCCCTCGACGCTGGGAGGAGTTAGGGATCAAACCAGCAACCTTCCGGTTAACAGCTAACCCGCTCTACCTCCTGAGCCACATGCCGCCCTTTTAGTGAATCAGCAGCAGATACTGCAATACTAATAGTATTGTTAGCTAGTTTAGTTGACTTATATTAGTACTAGCAGTAAGCCTACTGGTTTTGGCGCATCACTTTAATAATAAATTGCCTGTTACAATGGATTACAGTGGATTCATAAATAAGCTCTCAAAGATGAAACATGTTTTTTGTGAACCCAGCGTCGGTAGAGAGGAAGGCTTTTTTCAAATCACATGATATTGAATGAAACCACGAGAACAAAGCACGTTTTGTCCTTCAACAGAGTGATGTCTCTGGGCTCAAATACGAGTTCAAAGAGACGCGCTCACTGGGCTGGTTGAGGGGTGACACCCAGATCATCTCAAATATATTATAAATGAGCACATGTCTACTTTTACCGGAGGCTGATTGTGTGTGTTTGTATGTGTGTGTGTGTGTGTGTGTGTGTGTGTGTGTGTGTGTTTGTGCGTGTGTGTGTGTGTATGTGGTTGTGTGTGAGCGTGCGTGCGTGTGTGTGTGTGTGTGTGTGTGTGTGTGTGTGTGTGTGTGTGTGTGTGTGTGTGTGTGTGTGTGGTTGACGGACAGGTCTCTAATGAGTGATGGGTAAAGGGCTTTGTCACGCACTGACGGACATCAACAGAAAGAGCGAGAGAGAGCAATGGGAGGCTTGTTCACCCAGCGGCCATGTTTGTTAGTGGGGTGCGGGAACCTTCTAGAATCTTTCGAGACCATGACGACTCGATTCATAATTTTGAGATCTGCATACCGTTTCCCCAGCCAGGTAACATTTTGAATCCTTTTCTCATTCAGTTAAATTTTAAATAGATTGCCTTTTTACAGCGCCTTTCTAACCAGTGGACACTCAAAGCGCTTCAAAACGTTGTCTGACATTCACCCATTCATGCACACATTCACACATTCACACCCCGATGGCGGAGTCAACCGCACAGGGCGACAGCCAGCTCATCAGGAGCAGTCAGGATGAGGTGTCTTGCGCAGGGACACCTCGACACTCAGCTAGGAGGAGCCGGGAATCGGACCAGCAACCTTCCGGCTACCAGCCGACCACTCTATCTCCTGAGCGACATGCCGCCCCTCAGCTTTCCTGGTTCTCCCACCCAGCTGACCAAAACGGCTGACAGGTGGTCTCCAACTGTCCAGCTGGTTTCTCTGCTGTACCTACTCATGGACCTTTCTGTTCCCCTTCCCCTAACAGGGTTCTCGTTATAATAACTGTGTAATTATCCCATCCGGTCTATAATCTTAAATAATCGTATTGTATAATGAAGTATGCTGGCGGAATCTCATTAAAAAACCCATCTCTATGCTAATACCCAGGTAGCAGCTGAATATAATCACAGATGCTATATGTAGCACTGTCTGAACTGCTCGCTGTGTCCTATCCATCTCTCTCTCTCTCTCTCTCTCTCTCTCTCTCTCTCTCTCTCTCTCTCTCTCTCTCTCTCTCTCTCTCTCTCTCTCTCTCTCTCTCTCTCTATCCTACCCATCCCCTCTTTCTCTCGCTCCTCTCTTCCTCCCCCCAACATATCTCTCTCAAAAGCTCAATCCCCCTCCTCCCCTCTTTCTCTTCTTTCCTCCCCCTCTCTCCTCTCTTCCTCCTCCTCCCCCCTCTCCCTCTAAGTGAGGGGGAGGGTACACAGGTGCCGTCCATCAGGGGCGTGTCCTGCCCAACGACGACCTCAGATCAATTATTCCCTGGCCGTGCCCCGACCACCATACATATTTCATGGCTGTCTATAGATGAAGGCCTTTCCTCCTCCTCCTCCTCCTCCTCCTCCTCCTCCTCCTCCTCCTCCTCCTCCTCCTCCTCCTCCTCCTCCTCCTCAGCCTCCTTCTTCACCCTCAGCCCCTCCCACCCTCCTGCCCCCTCCGCCCCCTCCCCTCCTGAGACCTGCCTCCCCCCTCCCATCCGGGTCCCTGATGAAAGCCAACAATTAGCCGCGGCTAGGCGGGGCCCGCGCGACAGGGGGGGGGGGAGCTAACACCTCTGCAGGCTACCCCCAGCGCAGCTCCAGGCTACTACTGCTAATGCTGCTACTGCTTCTACTAATACTACTGCTGCTGCTGCTGCTGCTGTTGTTGTTAGCCCCCACTGGGGTCTAGGGTGGTCAAAGAGATTCTTGCACGCTTCTATACATTGGAGCGGATAGCGGCCGACGGCCCAGTGTAAATTACATTCATATCAAACGAAGGCTTAAGGCCCTATGTGCCATGAGGCATTTGGAGGACAGGTAACAGGTAACAAACTCAGGCTTATAAAAAATATGTTTGGGTTAATAAGCACAGATTCATGCTTGGTTTTGAACCCGTTTACCCTCTTAGAGCAGGGAGAACGTAGCTTATTAGCTTAACGATTATTGTTAGGAGTAGGGTTGGACTATACAAAGATTTAAAGAAGGGAACTGTAGTATTGTAAAAGTGTGATATTGACGTAGATTCACAGGCACTGATTCAGTCCTACTGTTAGCGATGAAAGGAATGGCGCGTTTATTTCTGGAGTACCCTTCAAACACAAGGTCAGTCACAGTGCTTTACAAGAGAGATTCACCTTTCAGAAACCTTAAAAGCACATCAATCAAATAGACAGGCCTCTTATTGAACCACATCTGATTGTTAACGATTCCTCTGGGAAGGTCTTCTCTCCATGGCAGGACCTCTGTATGGATGGCCTTCTTCTCAGCAGAAGGACTCTCAGTAGCTCAGGAGGTGTGCATTGACTGGTAACAGGAAGGTTGCTAGTTCAATTCCCGGCTCCTCCTACCTTAGTGTCGAGGTGTCCCTGAGCAAGACACCTCACCCTAACAGCTCCTGATGAGCTGGCTGTCGCCCTGTGCAGTTGACTCCGCCATCGGGGTGTGATTGTGTAAATGTCTGGTTGTAAGTCGCTTTGGATAAAAGCCTCATCAAAATCCCCTGAATGTAAGGAGGAGGTATCTCCATCCAGCGTCACTCTGACATGCAGCAGAGACTGCAGAGTGCCTACGACCTTAACCCTGAATCACAGAGAGAGTGAATTTTCTACTATTAAATATGTTATCATTATTTTTATTTCTGAACGCCCTGAGAGGGATGAACATGAAAAATAAATCTGGATTTGAATTGGGTGGAAAGGCAACCGCAGTGGTTCCTGTGATGAAAGAACATATTAAAGCAGGTTAAGTTGGGCTAGTGGGGTAATGTTTAATTTAACAGAAATCATTTGTAATAGTCAGCAGAGA
This sequence comes from Gadus morhua, assembly GCF_902167405.1. Taxonomy (NCBI): domain Eukaryota; kingdom Metazoa; phylum Chordata; class Actinopteri; order Gadiformes; family Gadidae; genus Gadus; species Gadus morhua. The sequence continues at coordinate 11,809,900 of NC_044057.1, forward strand.
GGGTTCATAACACGAACCGTCAGATGTAACCAGACGGGACACGGAGATGAAAAACCGCTGAGGTTCAGTGATTTGGTCATAACGAAGAGGGATTGGTCATCAAACACACAACTGGACATGTGATCTTAAAGTACTGCTGTCATTGGCTGCTCCCCCTGAGGTCTGAGCAGAGACTGTGAAGGAATCGGCATATTCTGGAAACTGGCTAAAAAATAAGTAGTGAAGTAGTACTGTAGTTGTTTTGGTCCTAATATTACCAGGTTATAGTCATAGCTAGTAGTCATAGCTTGTGTAGTATGTTTTTTGCCTGAGTCTCGTAAGTACACAACTACATCCTGTTGTGCAGATAATAGTTACTAGGTGCGTTTCCATCCCCCTGATTTTATGCGAACTTTGAAGTATCGAATCAGTAAGCGATGATGGAAACACCAAAATTCCCATAAAAATCCTCTAATTTGCAAAAAGGTTTATCCGCTCGCTTGAAATGCGAAAGAGAGTAAATTCGCAAAATGGGAGATGGAAACACACTTTTCGAAAAAGCTGTGACGTAGCGAACTTTGAACACACAGGACTGACAGTCTTTCCGATTTCCGCATAACGACCGGCCATAGCAACCCTGCCGACATCAACGTGTAACGTCATCACCCTATTCCGCTCCAACCACTTGATGGAAACGCACCTAATTCAAATTCGTTTTTTGCGAACTTTCTAAAGATTTGCATCACCTTTTAGACGGAAACGCAGCTACTGATGGGTGTATCTTCTGAACACAACATAGTTAAACTAAACTCAAAGAGGAAGATTCTGGAAGAGCATTTTTTATACACGTTTATACGGCTGGAAAGTCTAGTGGCCTTAAGGTACGGCCACACCAGACGCGTATCTCGCGTAATTTTACGCGCGTAACGCAGCTAAAATGTTGCTTGACCATTTTGTGTCAAAAATGGGCATACGCTCCTAACGCGCCTACGCTCCTAACGTGCCTAGATGAGTCCATGTCCATGCAAGTGAACGGAGCGTTCCCTCTTCGTCATACAACCCGGTCTCACGAAAAGTCGTGACACTGTCACGTTATTTAATCTATTGAAACGTGATCAGGATCACGTTTTTTCAAAATTTTCGTGTTTTAAAGCACAAATTTCCGGCCGTGGTGCAAACAATATTATTCAAGAGTTATAATCAAGCCCAACACATCAATATTAGTGACAACCCATTAAATACGATATGATTTCTAGATGTCATGGCAACGTCCGCTCGCGACACTGGACTTGCGAGGCGTCGACGCGGACTTTCATTCACATAACCAAAAACAAGACAGTAGATGGCTAGATAAAATAAACATCAAGACATACAGCGCACCTGCATTTAATATATCCGTGAATTGTCACAATTTCTCAGAATCAAAGGTGAAAGTAGAAACGGGTGGCCTAAAGCTGTCATATTGTTCACAGACAAGTTTAAGTAGAAATGGGTGGCCAAAAGCTGTCATATTGTTAGTTATCATTGACTTGAAATACATGGGTTTGAAATTTGTGCTGTAAAACACGAAAATTTTGAAAATACGTGATCCTGATCACGTTTCAATAGATTAAATAACGTGAAAGTGTCACGACTTTTCGTGAGACCGGGTTGCGTCATAACTATCAAACCAAACATCCTTCACATTCACCGAGCGAACATTACGAAAGTAAAATGCACATTTCTTGCTAAAAATGTTTCCATAAACGCATTTAATGGCGTAACTATGTTACTATTTCCACCCAGAATAAAGAAAGTTGTCGGCCGTGGCTGCGCTGGAGTCCGAGGTAGGAAACCCAAACGCCGCCGTGTTTGGGTGATAGAGTTTAGATCGGGTTAGATTAAATAATCTCGGATATAAATAACAATAATCGGGTTAAATAACTTCACATGGTGTGTCTGGTGTGTTTCCAGCATTCGTAGTGTTGATCAGCAGATATATAGTCCGCCAAGACGTTGAGGTTGCTTAGTAACCAGAGACTCTGTCCATGCAAGTGAACGGAGCGTTCCCTCTTCGTCATAACTATCAAACCAAACATCCTTCACATTCACCGAGCGAACATTATGAAAGTAAAATGCACATTTCTCGCTAAAAATGTTTCCATAAAAGCATTTAATGGCGTAACTATGTTACTATTCCCACACAGAATAAAGAAAGATGTCGGCCGTATGCTTCTGTCCAAGCTCACTGATCTCTGCCAGTGACGTCGGGTCAAGCTCAACGCTGATTGGGCAACGCGGCTAATCGTCATGCCTATGAGCGTAAAAAGTTCAAATTTTTGAACTTTTTTTGAATTTTTTAAATGTACACGCGTATATATATGCGCGTAAATATACGCGCCTCATACGCGCGTTACGCGCGTAAAATGTTGCTTTAGCGCATGTAACGCGTGTACGCGTCTCATACGCGCGTAAACCAATGGTTCCCTATGGAAAAATTGACGATTTTATACGCGAGGTACGCGGGTAACGCGTTTGGTGTGGCCGCACCTTTAGACTACCAGTTAAAAAGTTCTGGGCTTCAACTAGATTCTACCTGTAGGCCTCCTACCTGCTCCTCAACCTCCACAGTCTACCTGTGGTCTATCTGTAGTCGACCTGCTCCTTAATGACATGCATATGGACATATCAACTGTAGTTCGCTCCAGATATAAACATTATCTTAAGTGATTCGTTTGTTATTCAAGTGTTCAGCTGCATTGGCGACCACACAAAGACAAGAGATCAGCTGAAGGAACTGGGGAAGGGTTCTTCTTTTGGTCCTTGGCCGGAGGTCTGGTGGAGTCCGGGGGAGCATTCTGCACCTGGCCGTCAGATTAAAGCTCTGTGTGACACTTCTTCTCACACGCTGAGACTAATGGGAATGTGTTATTAATGTGATCCCGGCGGACCTCGGGCCGGGGAGGAGATAGTCAGCCAGGGGGAGATAGGGGGCAGATTAGGAGATATCTCCAGATGCCAATCGTGGAACGTATCTCAGGCAGTTTGTTTTCCCTGGTTTGGTCTGGATGTGTCCTGGTCTGGTCACGATGTGTCCTGGTTTGGTCTGGATGTGTCCTGGTCTGGTCACGATGTGTCCTGGTTTGGTCTGGATGTGTCCTGGTTCGGTCTGGTGTAGTATGGTTTGGTCTATCCTGTTGTAATGCGATCTGTGTGTGTGTCTACGTGTGTGTGTGTGTGTGTGTGTGTGTGTGTGTGTGTGTGTGTGTGTGTGTGTGTGTGTGTGTGTGTGTGTGTGTGTGTGTGTGTGTGTGTGTGTGTGTGTTTGTGTGTGTGTGCGTGTGTGTGTGTGTTTGTATGCATGTGAAGGCAGGGAAGGGGGAGGCGGGGGTTGTGAGCTGGGGTTCATGGGAAAAGACTGTTTATTCTGATTTCACATGAAATTTAAACTCTGACAGCTGCTATCAGCCCTCAACACAGACCAGCTTACAGATGTGGTCGGAAGCACAGATGTTTGTTTGTTACAGTGTATGCACACACAGTCTTTAAATCGTTCAGTATTTTCTTTCCATATTTACTTCACGATAAGATTAAACACAATCTATTTTTAGCATTAAAGACATCCCCTTTGGACAGTATTTAAAGATCAGTTTATTCTACAGGAATATTTTATTAGTGGACTTCTCGACCAGTCCAAGGATCGGTTTATTTGTTAGGAATGCGACGCAGAAGTCGGTTGGTCGCGTGGTCGCGCGTCGCTAGCTAGAGAACATAAACAAGGCTATCTTAAAAGCTCTGCCTAGCGCGCTAACGTTTCTCCCCCATGTTTCACTCAGCGTCACCGCAACTGCATCAACAAAACAAACAATGGAATCGAGCTAAGCAAATTAAATGGCTGTTAATGTTTCCTACAACTGCTTGAGAAGTGTTTGAATAAATGGTTTTGTGCAAGACCGGAAACTACCCTCTACTCTGGTTACACTCATTACAGCTTCTAGATATTAAGCAGAAGTCCACTAATAGCAAATACATGAAACACCAGAAATTCCATTAATCTCATCAATCAACCACAACTTTATCCATAAAACACATCCTGTGTCCACGAGACACAAAGGGCAGCTCACTGTCAAGCATACATTCCACCCCATGAATGAGATGTAGTGGAACACAGAAGCTCATACTCAGTGTAGGAGTAGGCCTCCTCACAGCAGGCCTACCACACATGGAACCATGTCCAGGAGGGGTGTTAGTGTGGCGTGGTGCTGAGTAGCTACCTGCTTAGCGTAGCCTTTCCTCCTCCTCCTCCTCCTCCTCCACCTCCACCTCCTCCTCCCTCTGGCGGGGGCAGGCTGCTGGTGACAGAAGGTGTGAAGAGGGGGAGGAGGAGAGATTAATGAATCAGTAGTGTTACAGAGAGATGGAGAGAGAGAGAGAGAGAGAGAGAGAGAGAGAGAGAGAGAGAGAGAGAGAGAGAGAGAGAGAGAGAGAGAGAGAGAGAGAGGGATGGCGAGAGGGACACAGAGACAGAAACAGAGAGAGAGTCAGAGAGAGAGAGTGAGAGAGAGAGAGAGACAGAGAGAGAGAGAGACAGAGAGAGGGAGAGGGATGGAGAGAGAGAGAGAGAGAGAGAGAGAGAGAGAGAGAGAGAGAGAGAGAGAGAGAGAGAGAGAGAGAGAGAGAGAGAGAGAGAGAGAGAGAAAGGGATGGTGAGAGGGATACAGAGACAGAAACAGAGAGAGAGAGACAGAGAGACAGAGAGAGAGAGAGAGAGAGAGAGAGAGAGAGAGAGAGAGAGAGAGAGAGAGAGAGAGAGAGAGAGAGAGAGAGAGAGAGAGAGGCGCGGGGGGTTCTTCTGCCATGAATCTGTCATGCCTTCCCAGCAGGCCAGGAAGTTGATTTTGGAGTCCCAGCACGGAGATGAGGACACCCTTTACGCTGCTAACCCTTACTGCCGCTAACCCTTCACGCCGCTAACTCTTACTGCCGCTAACCCCTACTTCCGCTTACCATTAACACCGCTAACCCTTGATGCTGCTAACCCTTAACGGCATAAACCCTTACTGCCGCTAACCGTTAGTGCTGCTAACCCTTACTGCCGCTAACCCCTTACCGCCACTAACTCTTAGTGAGGTTAACCCTTAATTCCGCAAACCCTTAACGTCGCTAACCCTTAATGCCGCTAACCCTTAACGCCGCTAACCCTTAGTGCCGTTAACCCCTACTGCCGCTAGCCCTTACTGCTGCTAACCCTTAACGCCGCTAACCCTTAATTCAGCTAGCTCTTGGCCCTGCTGCTGAGTAGGTTATTTAATGTACAGATACATGGTGAAACTTGATCCATGAATCTAATCTTTTAAGTATATTAAAATCGCAGCCATGCTTTCAGAATGCTTGTTCAATTCGTTCACACAGAGCACGTCCAGAGAGAGAGACTTCACACAGGTCAGATGCTGTTTATCTCTCTAAAGTGGCACAAGTCAGCTAAATGAACCTCTACAACTTGAATGCATGTTATGGTTGTGAAAGTCTAAACCACACAGTTCCGCCTCCCTTAACAAAGAGAGGTGTGTGGGATAACAGCAGCCTGTCAGCTCAACTCATATTTCACCTAATGTGACAAATGCCAGCGAAATGTGCGTCTAAATCTTTAGATCCTCTGTTAGACGTAGAGTTGATTCATCCCTCCCCCAGAAGCGATGCCTCACCCCGGGACAACAGCGGTGTGTTTGTTCACTCTCTGATTACTCTTAAGGGGAAACTAATCGCCCTGCATGTCGTTTAAATCCCATCGGTAATTAAATCCTCGTCCCCCCATCCAGGAATTCTTCTTCTCTGGTTCAGCAGTGGTGCGCTACGTCTGAGACGTGACGGCGCTCCCAGACCTCCGAGCCCCCCCAAACCGCGCCCCTCCAAGACCCCCCCCACGCGTCAGGGACATGTTGACAGACCTACGGGGGCGTCGCCCACTCCTGCTTTGATCGCCAACCTAATCCTCCTGCTCGGGTTCCAAGATAGCCAACTGGATGTGCCCAGGACCTCGGAGGAGACACGGCCCGTCCAGATGTGTGCGTGACCCCGTCCCCCTCCCCTCATCCCTCCGTCCCCCTCCTCCCTCCTCCTCCTTCTTCTTCTCCTCCTTCCCCCACGCCCTCCTCGTCCCTCTCCTCCTATCCTCCTTCCTCCCCCTCCTCCTCCTCCCTCCTCCTCCTCCTCACCCCCTCTCCTCCCCCTCCCCCTCCCCCTCCTTCCTCCTCCCTCACCCTCCCCCTCCTCCTCCTCCCCCTCCATATTCTTATTAGTAATATTATATTCTCTTTTATGAAGTGTAATCATCTCTTATCTTAAGTCCCACCAAGTTGGCCTTGTCTTAACCCAACAGACCTGTCATGCTCTAACAGACCTGTCTTGCTGAGACAGGCCTGTCTTGCTGACCCAGACCTGTCTTGCTGACATAGAACTGTCTTATTGACTCAGACCTGTCTTGCTGACCCAGAGCTGTCTTGCTGACCCAGACCTGTCTTGCTCTCTCAGACCTGTCTTGCTGACACAGTCCTGTCTTGCTGTAACTCAACAGACATGTCTTGCTGTCACAGACCTGTCTTGCTGACCCGGACCTGTCTCGCTCTCAAAGGCCTGTCTTGCTGACCCAGACCTGTCATGCTATCACAGTCCTGTATTGCTCTCACAGACCCGTCTTCCTGACACAGATCTGCCTTGCTGACCCAGACCTGTCTTGCTGACCCAGCAGCCCAGCCGTCCCTCATCAGTGCGCTCATCATACTTCAAAGCTCCCTGTGGCGGTGGTCTAATTACGGGGGGGGGTCCGTCGACCAGAGAGAGGGGGGTTCTGCTAGCGTCTGTGTCGCTGTTGATATTAGCTCGACTTCATCAACTTTAATTGTGCGGCGTTCACTTTGGTGCTCACTTTATTGACGTCCTATTTAAAACTCAGACACACACTAGCTCCTTCAGAAGCTGCACTCTGATCCTCGTCCTTCTGACAGACAATTAACAGCTCGTCAGATGACCGGTGATCTGTTTACCTTGATTAAAGTTAACGTTTAGCCACGCTAATGGAGCGTAGCCGCCGCGGGTCCCCCGTGTCAAGCTAATGTTAGCTTCTCCGCGCGGACCGGGCCAGATGGCTAGCATGGTAGAGAGAGAAAAGAGATCCCATGGTGTCTCAACCCTCTCTCACTATGCCCTTGCCCACTCTCTCTCTCTCTCTCTCTCTCTCTCTCTCTCTCTCTCTCTCTCTCTCTCTCTCTCGCTCTCTCTCTCTCTCTCTCTCTCTCTCTCTCTCTCTCTCTCTCTCTCTCTCTCTCTCTCTCTCTCTCTCTCTCTCTCTCTCTCTCTCACTCGCTCTCTCTCTCTCTCCCTCCCTTGCACTCTCTCTCTCTCTCTTTCTGTCCCCCCCTCTCTCTCTCTCTCTCTCTCTCCCCCCCCCCCCTCTCTCTCTCCCCCCCCCCCCCCCTCTCTCTCTTTCTCTCTCTGCCCTAGTGGTTCATGCCCGTGGACAGAGAGGCCTAGCGAGGGGGCGTTCACTCCGAACCTGTCTCACACATTTCTCAGTGGGTGTAATTGCATTTCCTGTTCGCCCCTGTTGTTCCAAATCCATAAGAGGCCAAACTCCTCCACTTAGGCCTGTGGACATGTTGTCTTTCTCTTCTCCTCCGTTTCTGCTGTTGTGGGGTTTTCAAAATGGCAGTTTGCTTAAAACTGCCAATGCTTTTGATTTATTTCATGAGTGATCTTGAAAACGATGAGGCATTTTGCACGGTTCTTCTGTGTGTGTGTGTGTGTGTGTGTGGTGTGTGTGTGTGTGTGTGTGTGTGTGTGTGTGTGTGTGTGTGTGTGTGTGTGTGTTTGTATTTGTGTGTGTGTGGGTTTGTTTGGCTGATGGACAAGCTGTTTGTAATTAGCAAGCCGCTCGCCCCTTGTTCACACGCACACACACACACACACACACACACACACACACACACACACACACACACACACACACACACACACACACACACACACACACACATTTGGCAAGCACAGATCTCTATATGGCCTCTTCATTTTACAGACCAATACCAGTGTGTGTTTGTGTCTATCTGTGTGTGTGTGTGTGTGTGTGTGTGTGTGTGTGTGTGTGTGTGTGTGTGTGTGTGTGTGTGTGTGTGTGTGTGTGTGTGTGTGTGTGTGTGTGTATAGGTGTGTGCGTTCATGCGCGTCTGTATCTCTCTATCCAAAGGCGCCTCAGTGAGCAGAGTAGCTGTTCAAACCAAAGCTCTGCAGCTCGTGCAACAAGCATTCGCCTCATGAATAATTTAAGTTCTCCCCCTCCCCCTCTTTGGGCTGTCACATGACCGGCAGCGTGATTGACGGGTTAATAACATTCATCACAACAAAGACCACCGCCCCAGCGGAAGAGACAATCACAGACGACACAAGATCAATAAAGCTTTCAACACGCACGGCCGTGCGTCGCTGTGAGTGGATAACACACCAACACACGCATGTTGAACAGAGAACACACCAACACACATGTTGGAAGGAGAACACACCAACCCACGCATGTTGAACAGGAAACACACCAACACAGACGTGTTGGACGGAGAACACACCAACACAAACGTGTTGGAGGGAGAACACAACAACACACCAACCCGGTATCACGCGATTTCGTGCTCATGTGCGCGAACGTTAATCTATTGAATCGTGTTCCAGAGCACGATAGTCCGACTTTTTTCGTGCTACACAGAACGAAATGTAAACCAATGCATTCTGAATGGGAGCGTTCTCAGACAATTAACGTGCTCCACAAAACGGTTTATTATGTCCATGAGTGTTTGTCACCTTAACTGAAAAGAATCAATGTCGGCGGTTTGGATGTTTTTTACGGTCTCAAATTAAGGTACTCGAATTGCAATATGCAGTACTTGCAAAGCCGAAGTAATGCGCGGAGGATGCCTTGTCAAATCATTATATACATTATCGTAGCGAAATACAGTTTCTGTTGTGTTTTATTTGGCGTTCCGTAATCCCATTGAAACGGAAACCGGAACCGGATATGTTTATATTTGGTTGTAGTCTTTTCGCTCGGTTCTCCGGATCAACAGTAGGGATAGAACCGAATGAAAAGACCACAACCAACTTCCCTTGATACATTTGATTTAGCCTATTTCACAGATTTGAGTTGAAATTGACTTAAACTTGAAACACTTTTTGTAATTTATTAGACAAGTGTCTGGTTTCCATGAATATTGGCAAATTTGTTTTAAGTTATAAAACCTTGTCAAGATATTGACAAGTTGTAAAGTTGTATAAGTAGCCTAAAACTAACACTGTTAGTAACTTGTGTTTGTTATGGATGCCCTGTAACTTGTTGAAGAAACAATGTATTTTGAAGTTTTGGTAAATAAAGAAAGAAATAACTTTTTCATATTCATGTTCTTCAGTATGCAAAATCATCATAGAAACTTGTTTTTATACCAATATCGATATCGGTAAATATCGGTTATCGGCCGTAACAGCAATTTTAATATCGGATATCGGTATCGGTCAAAATTTTCATATCGGTGCATCCCTAATTTTTATTTATTTATTTATTTTCAGTTTTTGAGGAGGTGCTTCAAAGATGCTAATTTTTCTGCAATAATCCAAAATCCAATGGAAAAACCCGTTGGCTTTTTGTCAAGGGAAACCAGGGCGACGCTCACTTCCGGGTTGGCCAACATAAGTCATCCCTCCACCACGCTATACTGTAAAAACACATGTTCAAGTTTAATGAGAATAATAATAATAATAATTCTGACATTGTATTTATTTAGGGGGGGGGGGGGCATACAAGTCTTTTGGCCATTCGTAGTGTTGATCAGTAGAGAAATAATTTGTCCGCAAAGACGGTGACGTCGCTTAGCAACGGAAGACGCTGGGGTAGACAATTAAGTCACCGGACTACTACCAGAGCCCGTCTACGAAGAGCCTGGGCACTTCCTATACGCCCCATTGTACCGATCTTGGTTGTAGTTCCATTAGACATCCACTGGGTGTGATCGCGGGCGAGTCCAGAATGAATGGGAGTCTGTATGGGAGTCTATGGGGCTAAATATGTCTCTTTCACCTGCTTGTCGTTGAAATATCGCAAATTTTATTGTAGATTCCGCAAGTTCAATATAGATTATAGTTCAAAAGTCGAATGAATGAGTACTTATGTCCTTTGGATTTCTTACAGTTTGGGCCGTTGTTGGCCGTACACGCTAGCATTCTGCTAATGAATGCTGATTGGTCAGGGACGGACTTGCGACTGATTACGACCAGAGACCCCTCTTGACGGCATCTGAAGCTGAAGCACGATCAGAAACATTCCGTCAAAGTTAATTTTTTGCGTACTGTATTTATATTCCTCTCCTGGAACCGTCACCTTATCGTGGTGGAGAGGTTTGCGTGTCCCTGTGAACCTGAGAGCTGTGTTGTCTGGAGCCTTGTGCTCCTGGTAGGGTCTCTCATGGCAGAGTGGTCTCAGGTGAGGGGCCAGACTAAGAATGGTTCAAAAAACTCCAATGAATAACGGAAAAAGAGGAGATGTGATGACAGATTCTCTGGTTCGATTGTCTATGATCGGACTATCAATTCCTCAACAATATAGAAATACTATCTATCAATTCAGGAACAAATAATTTGTTAAAGAAAATCCAATATAGATTCCAATATCAAAAATTATAAAATCTCATTAAAATCTACTTGGGCGTTTTTAGGAGGGAATGTCACTTGACAGGCCGTCTGGGCCTGGCCCCCGCCTGGAGCCAGGCCCAGATGGAGGGCTCGATGGCGAGCGCCTGGTGGCCGGGTTTGCCACGGAGCCCGGTCGGGCACAGCCCGAACAAACTACGTGGCACCCCCCCTCTCTTCATCCCATGGGCCCACCACCTGTGGGAAGACCCGTTGGGGTCGGGTGCGCAGCCACATGGGTGGCAGCGAAGGTCAGGGGTCTCGACGGACCAGACCTGGGCGGCAGAAGCTGGCTCTGCTGACTTGGAACGTCACCTCGCTGTGGGGAAAAGAACCGGAGCTTGTGAGGGAGGTGGAGCGCTATCAGTTAGATCTGGTGGGGCTTACCTCCACGCACAGTCTCAGCTCTGGTACCGTACTCCTGGATAAGGGTTGGACTCTATTCTTCTCCGGAGTTGCCGAGGGCGTGAGGCGCCGGGCGGGTGTGGGGATACTCATAAATCCCCGGCTGAGCGCCGCGGTGTTGGAGTTTACCCCGGTAGACGAGAGGGTCGCCTCCCTGCGCCTAAGGGTTGTAGGGGGGAAAACTCTGACTGTTGTTTGTGCGTATGCACCAAACAGCAGCTCAGAGTACTCGGCCTTCTTGGAGACCCTGAAATTCAGTCCTGTATGGGGCTCCAGTAGGGGACTCCGTAGTTCTGCTGGGAGACTTTAACGCCCACGTGGGCAACGATGGAGACACCTGGAGAGGCGTGGTGGGGAGGAACGGCCTCCCTGATCTAAACCCGAGGGGTCGTTTGTTATTGGACTTCTGTGCTAGTCATGGATTATCCATAACAAACACCATGTTCGAACATAAGGGTGCTCATAAGTGTACCTGGTACCAGAGTACCCTAGGCCGAAGATCGATGATCGATTTCGTGATCGTGTCTTCTGATCTGAGGCCGCATGTTTTGGACACTCAGGTAAAGAGAGGGGCGGAACTGTCAACCGACCACCATCTGGTTGTGAGTTGGATCAGGGATTGGGGGAAATTTCCGGATAGACCTGGTAAGCCCAAACGAGTAGTGCGGGTGAACTGGGAACGTCTGGAGGAGGCCCCCGTCCTAGGTATCTTCAACTCACACCTCCGGGGGAGCTTTTCTGGCATTCCTGTGGAGGTTGGGGGCATTGAGCCGGAGTGGGCGGTGTTCAAAGCCTCCATTGCTGAAGCTGCGGTGGCTAGCTGTGGCCTCAGGGTCTTAGGCTCCTCAAGGGGCGGTAACCCTCGGACACCGTGGTGGACACCGGTGGTCAGGGAAGCCGTCCGACTGAAGAAGGAGGCCTTCCGGGATATGATATCCTGGAGGACTCCTGACTCGGTTGCAGGGTACCGACAGGCTCGAAGGGCTGCAGCGGCTGCCGTGTCGGAGGCTAAGCAGCGGGTGTGGGAGAAGTTCGGAGAGGCCATGGAGAAGGACTTTCGGTCGGCACCAAAGTGTTTCTGGAAGACTATCCGGCACCTCAGGAGGGAGAAACGGGGAACCATCCAAGCTGTGTACAGTAAGGATGGGACTCTGTTGACCTCAACTGAGGAGGTCGTCGGACGTTGGAAGGAACACTTTGAGGAACTCCTGAATCCGAATAACACGCCCTCTATGTTGGAGGCAGAGCTCGAGGTTGATGGTGTTTCGTCGTAAATGTTCCTGGTGGAGGTCACTGAGGTAGTCAAACATCTCCGCAGTGGCAAAGCCCCAGGGATTGATGAGATCCAGCCAGAAATGCTAAAGGCTCTGGGTGTTGAGGGGCTGTCATGGTTGACACGCCTATTCAACATCGCGTGGGAGTCGGGTACAGTGCCAAAGGAGTGGCAAACCGGGGTGGTGGTTCCCCTGTTCAAAAAGGGGGACCAGAGAGTGTGTGCCAATTACCGGGGTATCACACTTCTCAGCCTCCCTGGTAAAGTCTACTCCAAGGTGCTGGAAAGGAGGGTTCGGCCGATCGTCGAACCTCAGATTGAAGAGGAACAATGCGGTTTTCGCCCCGGACATGGAACTACGGACCAGCTCTTCACTCTCGCAAGGATCCTGGAGGGGGCCTGGGAGTATGCCCATCCGGTCTACATGTGTTTTGTGGATCTGGAGAAGGCGTATGACCGGGTCCCCCGGGAGAAACTGTGGGAGGTGCTGCGGGAGTATGGGGTAAGGGGGTCTATCCTCAGGGCCATCCAATCTTTGTACTCCCAAAGCGAGAGCTGTGTTCGTGTTCTCGGCAGCCAGTCAGTTTCGTTCTCAGTGGGTGCTGGTCTCCGCCAGGGCTGCGCCTTGTCACCAATCCTGTTTGTGATATACATGGACAGGATATCGAGGCGTAGTCGTGGTGGGAGGGGTTGCAGTTCGGTGGTCTGAGGATCTCGTCACTGCTTTTTGCAGATGATGTGGTCCTCATTGGATCATCGGCCTGTGACCTTCAGCACTCACAGGATCGGCTGGCGGCCGAATGTGAAGCGGCTGGGATGAGGATCAGCACCGCTAAATCTGAGGCCATGACTCTTAGCAGGAAACCGGTGGATTGCTTACTCCGGGTAGGAAATGAGACCTTAGCCCAAGTGAAGGCGTTCAAGTACCTCGGGGTCTTGTTCGTGAGTGAGGGTACTATGGAGCGTGAGATTGGCCGGAGAATCGGAGCAGCGGGGGCGGTATTGCGTTTGCTTTACCGCACCGTTGTAACGAGAAGAGAGCTGAGCCGCAAGGCAAAGCTCTCGATCTACCGGTCGATCTTCGTTCCTATCCTCACCTATGGTCATGAGGGCTGGGTGATGACCGAAAGGACGAGATCGCGGGTACAAGCGGCCGAGATGAGTTTTCTCAGAAGGGTGGCTGGCGTCTCCCTTAGGGATAGGGTGAGAAGCTCAGCCATCCGTGAGGAACTCGGATTAGAGCCGCTGCTCCTTTACTTAGAAAGGAGTCAGCTGAGGTGGTTCGGGCATCTGGTAAGGATGCCCACTGGGCGCCTTCCTTGGGAGGTGTTTCAGGCACGTCCAGTGGGGAGGAGACCTCGGGGAAGACCCAGGACTAGGTGGAGAGATTATATCTCAACACTGGCCTGGGAACGCCTCGGGATCCCCCCGTCAGAGCTGGTCAATGTGGCCCGGGAAAGGGAAGTCTGGGGCCCCCTGCTTGAGCTGCTCCCCCCGCGACCCGACCCCGGATAAGCGGATGAGGATGAGGATGAGGATGTATTTATATTTTCCCGCAGGCCCTTTTATTTTTTATATAGTTATGTATGGTAAAAGTACATGGGCATGATGGAATTTCTTCCATTTCTTGTGTTCAATGTTCAACGTGTTATATACATGGTAGGTACTGTATAGGGGTGGGAATTGATAAGTTTTTATCAATATCAATGCCATTGTCGATTCTGCCTATCGATCCAATTCCTTATCAATTCTCTTACCGATTCCTGAGTAGTTCATTGAGTGGCAACAAAAGAGTTCTACAGTCTTCTGCACCAAAATTAACCATTTTATTTTCTACATACTAATACAAGAACAAGAAACAAGAAAATATAGTCTAAATAAGTTAGACTGACAATAAATAAGTAATAAAAAAAATAGGAAGACACTTAATTGAACATGCTAAATTATGATTTAACACTAAACTTTTATATGCATATTTTAGATGTAATAACTGTAAGCTTAACTAAGCTTAAACCAAACGTCATTAAATCAAAGTTTAACACTTTTCTAGGAAGGGTTATAAAAAGTAAACAAAATAGTGAAGATACGTACATCCCCTTTAATTAAATAGGCATGGAATGTATGCCTTCATAACATCTTTTAGATTTTTTTTTTTACTGAGCGTCAACAATTCTTATGCAAGAATATAAGCATGTCTGCCTTTTCTGGGAGTGAAAGGGGTAACTTGAGCCGATGTCGAGGGGCCAGCTGCCTGAGAGCGATCATCTAAAATGCATGAAATTTGTAAAAAAAAATAATGCCTAGGTCGGCATTATTAATAAAAACTACGACACTACTACTATAAAAACTGCAGTTGCAAGGCGACAGTGGGCTGCTAATGCAGGATATGTAATGTGAAAGTTACCGTTGTCAACGGAGGACACTGTGGAGCTTGTTTGACTCGTATGCAGGCTTTTGAACACATGGCATTCTTGGGACTAAATTACATGCTTGGTAGACGAATGCTTTAGCATGTTGCTGGTGTTTGCACCCTTACACGAAATGATAGCATTGCACTGATTACATACGGCAGAATTTTCATTGCGTTTGGTGAAATGGAGCCAGACTTGGGATCGCTTCCTACTCTCCACGATGCTGCCTTGTTGTTTGAAGGTTGTCGGCGCGCGCAGGGTCGTCGCAAATTTTTTGCTTAAACCGGAAAACGTGATGCGGAATCGTTAAGAAGAATCGATAACGTTGGAGGCGTACGATTCAGATGGAATTGGTTAGTTGGAACCGGTTCTGAGTAGGAACCGGTTCTCGATTCCCATCCCTAGTACTGTATGACCACCTTAAATAATACAGTCAATGTCCCGCTCAATATCATTTCATCTGTCATTGTCTATTTTTCGAAAATAAAGATAGTTTAAAAAAGAAATGCCTCGTAAATGTGCAATGATAAACTGCTCTAACAGTGGAAACGAATTGTCCGTCTTTTCGTTTCCCAAGGACAGAAAAGGGTAACGTTCTTGCTTGCCCCTGTATGAATGGTCCTAGGCTACCTGAGGCTGCACCTGGTAGGAAAAGTTGCGCTGGAGCCCGGGTAAAACCGCGAGTGTCGAGACTCAAGCACTTAACTTAACCTTAACCTTAACCGATTGTTCCATACAAATTGTTTGTTTACGATTTAACAACTTCAACGTCTGCTATTACTGTAGTTATTTTTTTGTAGGACTTACTTGGGCTAATGACCTTGCACAGAGCGAAAACAATCTACACCACTGGTCATTGATTGCTATGCATTCACTGATCTTTACAGATGGGTTTGTTTTAAGCCATTGAATATAATTGCTCTGCCCTGCAACACATTATACGCATGTTTGTTAAATGAGAAATATGGTCTGGGTCACATTGAAACAGTAACAGTTGTATAACAGTAATTATACAAATATTATACCAACATTGCAACAGGCAAGTTTATTCAACCATCACAATAACAAGAACACAATAAGAACAGTAACTAATAGTAAATAATAAAAAAAAAGATAAATGATTTAACAACACTGAACATACAGAACAGAGGCAGGGATAAAGGACAGAGGAAGAAGACTTGTCCGTTGTCACAGCATCAATGTCCAACTGTAGAGATCAAGAAAGGAAGAGGCATGAGGAGGAGTACAACAGAACACTGCTCTCTAGGAAATTGTTTACTGATGTAAACTTAGTTGATGCAGTCTTAAAATTATGATTCTAATCCAGGTTTCTATTTCAGGAGAAAGATTGTCTCATTACACGCTAAATAATATAATTATATCCTAATTATATATATAGCCTATATATATATACAGGCAATATATATAATTAGGCAATATATATATAGGCCTATATATATAGAATTTGTGGTTTTGGCATAAACATAACTAGGGTGCACTGTACTATCTGCGCACACCCTTTCTGAAGCCTCTCTCTCGCTCTCTCTCTCTGTCCCTCCCTCTCTCTCTTTATCTCTCTCTCTCGTAGCGTTTTGTGGAGCACGTTAATTGTCTGAGAACACTCCCATTCAGAATGCATTGCTTTACATTTCGTTCTGTGTAGCACGAAAAAAGTCGGACTATCGTGCTCTGGAACACGATTCAATAGATTAACGTTCGTGCGCATGAGCACGAAATCGCGTGATACCGGGTTGAACACACACATGTTGGAAGGAGAACCCACCAACACACGCGTGTTGAAGGGAGAACACACCAATACACACGTGTTGGAGGGAGAACACACCAACACACAAATGTTGGAAGGAGAACACGCCAACACACCCGTGTTGAAGGGAGAACACACCAGCACACGCGTGTTGGACGTGTTAGAAAACCAGATTCTGAACCTGATCTAAATGAGGTGTTGGTGAAAACGTCCCAAACTAGTGATCAGACAACACCTGGTGTCCCCAAATGGGTTTTAATATCTTTTGCATGAACCACTTCTCAAATATTTATATTTCAGTCAATAACAGCACAGGCGTCAGCAGATTTCCAACTTCATATCCGGTAAATCGTTGACATTTAATTTCAGTTTCCAACATTTGCCGACGACTGCAGTCCAATAAATAATCAGAATGTCCTCTGCCTCCAGTGGCAGCGAGGTGGGCCTGCAGTTCCACTTCCAGTCTGTATTCCCACCGGTTCTTTAAAGACTTGGCCTGCCACCATAAACTGGCGGTGGACTCCTATACTAGTGTTGTGACATGTACCTCCCCAGAAAGTCCTAGCTGTACCTCAAATGAGCCACATTAAGTTCATGGTAGCCGGCCAGTATTCTCTCCAGTAAGACGCTGGTGTAGGGTGTGGCAAGAGTGCTCCGATGTCTCACCTTGAGGGCTGGGAGTAATCGCCAACGGTGACGTTGTTGACGACCACGGTGCTGCTACTCAGCTCTCCTCCCTCCATCACTGCTGGCCACTCCCCCTTCCCATCAGCCATTGCAGCGTGCGGGCGCAGCCCGAGAGGAAGTGTCTGGTGGTGGTTTATGGGTAGTTTGTGCGTAGTTTGTGATTGTGTGTAGCTGTAGTTTGGCAGATCGGGGGAGTGTTAACTTATGGGAGCGTGAATAATTCCACACCTATGTGTTGTAAACAGGGAGACGGGGGGGGGGGGGATGCGGTTGCTACACTAACTGTGGCTTAGGCACGTGCGGAAAGACCATCCATCGAATTGACCCTGAGGGTCAGTTGAAGTCAATTAAAATAAAATAACTTTATTTATCTCACGCTCTCTCAAACACACACACACACACACACACACACACACTGACACACTCACACACATAGATAGCACACCTGCAGGCAGACACAGTCACACACTCCAACACACACTCTAATGTGAAACGAACACACTCTACTTTGTTCGGTCAAACTGTCCATAATTCATCCGCGATATCGCCTCCCTCTCTTCAGAGACAGGACGGTCTGGGCGGATCTATCGTGTTCCAGCTCTATAAAATATTCACAAGCTGCTCCTCTCTCTCCCCGACTCTTCTCCTCCTCTTCAGCGCCTCCCTGACAGACCACAATAATCCGTCCTCTAAGCTTCTTTATAGAACACAAAGCAGCGTTGCCGTGGCAGTAAAGTCTCATGTTTTACCCAGAGAGGCGAGACCACTGAATCCCCCCAGAGGTCACCTTCTGGTGAGCCGTCCACCGCAGGGGGGGAGGGCACAGCGGGCAGGAAGTGATGAAAGAGAATCCTTCAGTCGCTCCTCTGATCAAAACAACGCCTGGCGCACTGCCAGCCTGACCTGGACCCCTGAGCAAGGCTTCTGAGGGCCACACGATGTGATGGGCAAGTGATGGTAGGGGAATGGGAGAGAGAGGGGTGGGGAGGGGGGAGAAAGAGGGGGAGAGGGTGCTTGGCAGACAGTATATATATATTATGAAGCTCAGTTATAGCTTCATAATATATATATAATATAAGGCTTGATAGATATATATTATCTTTACATATATATATATATATATTAGAGCTGTCAAGCGATTAAAAGATTTAATCGTGATTAATCGCATTAATGTCATAGTTAACTCACGATTAATCGCAAATTATTTTTCTATGCTAAATATCCCTTGATTTTTTTGTCCCATAATTCTTCTCATTTTAATTCTCTTATCAACATGGTGAAGTGCATCGGCTTGCCTTGTGCAAATGATTTTTTATTGATAACAACATTGGCATATACTGATCAAAACAGGACGATACAAAAAAAGAGCCTATAGTGCAATTAAACGACTGCTTTGAACAAATGTCATTTGAACATAGCAGTCTACTGCTTCTTTGTTTTGAGCCAAAGAAAAAAAAAATATATATATTATTATTTATTTTTTAAATAAAATAATTGCGTTAATCGCGCGATAACATTTTTAACGCCGTTAAAATTGGTTTGCGTTAACGCAGTTAATACCGCGTTTAACTGACAGCTCTAATATATATATATATATATATATATATATATATATATATCTATATATATATATATATATACTGTTACAAGGGATGTTTTATAAGCTACTACTTGGGCTGCATATAAGGCTATATATATAGTATATATATATATATATATATATATATACATACATATATATACATACTGTTACAAGGGATGTTTTAGAAGCTACTTGGGCTGCAGTCAAAACTGCACCCAGTGAAAGTTTCATCTGTAAGCTTGAGTCACAGAAACTTTTTATTTTTAAAAAGTTAGGACGCTGGGTATACGGTTTTTTATACGCCTTGTGAATAATTAATGCATGGGAGACCTATCAGGGGCTGTGAGTTTACGCCTCAGGTATCTTCAGTGCTGGAGGCTATGCTAAGCTGCGCTAGGCTACGCTATCACTGCATAAACAACCACCTCTGTTGGCCAGAGCCTAGCAGAGGAGCAGGAGGCTAGGGCTAGCCCTCCTGGCTAACATGCTAACAGTCTTTCCACAGGTGGAGGGGGATGTGGAGGAGATTGGAGAGGGGGTGAAGGAGCAGAAGGGGAAGGAAGAATGGGCAGGGACGAGTGATAGAGCAGGTAGAGGAGGTGGGAAAAGGAATATGGGAGGAAAATGGGAGAGGCAGGAGAGGAGGAAAAGAAGGAGAGGAGGGGGAGGGGAGGAAGAGGAGGGGTGGGGGTGTTGAGGGGGGAAGGGAGTGGGAGGAGGAGAAGGAGGAGCAGTGGTCTGTTTGTGTGTGTGTGTGTGTGTGTGCGTGTGTGTGTGTGTGTTTTGTCTTGTAGCTCCACTAAGCTCCGCCCCTCAGGTTGCCAAATGGCAGTTGGCCACAGGCGACTTTGGTAATGAGTCTTAACATTCAAATAATAAACACACAGACATCCATACAGAAAGTGCTGCTAGCAGATTTTATATAAAAACAGAGGACGTGTTTTTCTCAGGGCCGTTGTGGAAAACGTATTGTATTTGAATTTATTTCCATTATTTACAGTAAAACCAGTTCCTTTGGTTTCCTTAGCAGGGTGTAGCCTCTTCATCATTCATGTTCTAGGGCGTCTGTGGAGCGGGGTGGAGGGCCAATGGGACGCTCTCAAGTCTCATGCTGACTGTGTGAATGCATTCTGATATCACAGCTCTGACTCCGGGTTGGTTTCGTTATGTTTCTGTTGTGTTGTTTTGTTTCGGGTTCTGTTCGGTCGATTCTGATTCATGGTGGGAATCAATAAACAATCAAAAAAACCTTCACACACAAACGCAATTCAGATGATATAAAAAAGAACACAAAGCGTATAATCTGGGAGGTGCTTGAGACGGCCGACTGATTATAATTGATTGAAACGTCGGCAGGGCCAATCAGCACCTCTGTTCACCAGGACCCATCAGTGGAGTTTTGACAGTTAAAGGGAACAGATCCACCCTTTCCCTCTCTGGTCCTCCACCGCTCCTCAACAAAGTTCAGCCCCCCAGGCTGGGGTCGTACCGGGCCACACGCTTTTACTCTGAAGGACGCCAGGACCTTCGCACCTTGACATGTGTAGAGGAGGTCTGGATACCCTGGAGGCTGCTGGGAGGTCTGTGGAAGGCAGAGCAACCCATTGGTCTTGAATAATAACACTTTATTACTGACTCACTGTACACGGTTAACCCTCTCTCTCTCTCTCTCTCTCTCTCGCTTCTCTCTTTCTCTCTCTCTCTTTCTCTCCTCTCTCTCTCTCGCTCTTTGCTCTTGCTCTGTGTTAGATGAGACGTTACAGCTCCTTCAGTCCTGCAAGCTTTGTTTCTATCTCACCGTTCTAATGTGACTAAATGTTTATTCCTCTGACTGGACCGGACAGAAGCGACCGCCTGTTTGACTCCAGTGCCATCGATCTCTCTGATGTCCTCGCTAGAGATTGATCGGTTGACTTGCGACCGCTTTGTGTCGTTACAGAGCAGAGCGAGAGGAATGGTAAACGGACTGCATTTGTACTGCGCTTTTCTAACCAGTGGCCACTCAATGCGCTTGACAACATTGCCTGACATTCCCCCCTTCTGCACACATTCACACACCCGACGGCTGTTTCAGCCGCGCAGGGCGACAGCCAGTTCGTCAGGAGCAGTCAGGCTGAGGCGTCTCGCTCAGGGACACCTCGACACTCAGCTAGGAGGAGCCGGGGATCGGTCTAGCAACCTTCCGGTTAGCAACCAACCCGCTCTACCTCCTGAGCCACATGATTCCTCACAGTCTCAACACCTCACACCGACAGGAGCTGCTCCCTCTTCAGTCGAGGCTGAGTGTGTTTCACGGGGAGTGCGACTGGACTGGATGTCTAAAGAAAACGCTCGGACCACGTTAGGAAATTATTAATCACTTTCTTTGCCTGTGAGTTTCATGTCCACAAAGGTGTGCTGGAATTTACCTTTGAATCCAACATCAACGTGCGACCGAACCCGGGCAGGAAATGAGTTCAGTGTGTCGTCGTTCCCCCCCCCCCCCCCGCTGGGAGGCTAACACCCTGGAACTAACCCCAAGATAAACACCGGGAATCCAGGGCTATTTGAGGAGGAGGCCTAGAGCCTGGAGTTGGCTTCCTAATCCTTCACATCCCATAAGACGGTCCCTCTCTCTTCCTGTTTCTCACTGTCTCTCTCTCTCTCTCTGTTTCTCTTCTCTCTCTCTCTCTCTCTCTCTCTCTCTCTCTCTCTCTCTCTCTCTCTCTCTCTCTCTCTCTCTCTCTCTCTCTCTCTCTCTCCTCTTCATCCCTTAATATATCGTGCATCAGTCCCATGGTCCAGAATACACTGGAGCAGAGAATTGGTCTCTGCCCTACCGCTGTGTTTTCTACCGCTCAGTATCGGGATTACCTCCAATCCCGCGTCCAGGAATAATAAAGCGTAAGAAGCGTGCGAGTTGACGTTACATCTCTCTCGGTGCTTGTCCCCACTCCAATTTCAAACAGCTCTCGGGTTGTAAAAAGGTGGATGCATAAAAGTGTTTCCAGCACCAATTTAAAGTCTGCCAACAGGCAACTTTGAAAAAAATAATAAATCAAACAACCTTGATCTTTTATTAATCAATTCGACCAGGTCCTCCATTATCATCTTAGAGGGGGCATATCCCAGAGCTCTGTTGGTTTTAATGAGCTCCTCTGTCAAATTTAGTGCGGGCCAATCCAGTTCTCTCGCTGTACGGTCAATTCTTGGACTGGGAGAAGAACAGCATACTGTGAGTCAGCCCATTTCCTTCCACTGTGTAATGGAACCGAGGGCTGAGATAATGCCTGAGTTGGCAGTTGGGCCCCCGCGCCCCCTCTCCTCACCGCGGCGCGTCTGGGCCCCTGAGCCCGGTGCATCGCTGCCACCTGCCGGTCACTGCTGGTACTGCAGTCAGTTGAATAACTGACTGCACTACTACCCCTTGATTCAGAAAAAGTGTGTGTGTGTGTGTGTGTGTGTGTGTGTGTGTGTGTGTGTTGTGTGTGTGTGTGTGTGTGTGTGTGTGTGTGTGTGTGTGTGTGTGTGTGTGTGTGTGTGTGTGTGGTTACACATATATAGGCTACATTATGGATATATGATGTTAAAATATTAATAAAGGCTACTGCAAGTCCAATTAATTGTCGGTAAACCAATCGTATTTAATAATTGAATCGGCTAAACAGAAATTAACGGACTTAGTGGGATTCAAATGTTTCATTGTAAGACCCCCAAACATAAAACGTAAAGTATGACTCAAACGAATACAAAGTCTCCTAAACTTCATCATGCAGACAGGAGATGGATGGAGCACAGGTCACATCGTCAACATTTGTTACGTTAAAATAATCCTTCATTTGAACCGCCGTCAGCAGAGAGAGAGGCTGTGTTGCTTTTCCGCTCTCTCTGCCAAAACCCAAAATAAATAGAATGTGGAGCATTCCCATGTTTTTCCAGGATTCGTTCTTGTATGTTCATTTCTGTCTCTTTTAGTCTCTCTCTCTCTTCGATTGTATATAGCTCCCTCGTCTCTGTACTTTCTCTTGCTCCCTCCCTCCCCGCCTCTCCTCTCTCTGTCTCCCTCCTCCCTCCCTCTCTCGCCGTCCTCTTCCCCTCTCCCTCCCTCCCACTCTCTCTCCCTCTCTCTCTCCCTCCTCCCCCTCTCTCTTCTTCCTTCTCTCTCTCCCTCTCTCTCCCTCCTCCCTCCCCTCTCCCTCTCTCACTTTTCCAGGGTTCCTCCTCAGAGAGTCTGATCGGGAGGAACCGGTTCCACATCTGGAGCGAGTTGTGGAAAAAATGAAAGGGAACCGATAATGTTGGTTTAATAGCAGGCCTGTCGTAATCACAAAGAGTCTCCTGCTTCAAGATCAATGACAATGCCCGGAGTGAGCAGCAGACGAGTGACCCTCCATCCCCCCGGCTCCCTCCCTCTCCTCCCTCCCTCTCCCTCTCCTCCCTCCTCTCCCCCCTCCCTCTCCCCCCTCCCTCCCCCTCCCCCCTGTTCCCTCCCTCTCCCCCTGTTCCCTCCCTCTCCCTCTCCTCCCTCCCTCTCCTCCCTCCCTTTCCTCCCTCCTTGTCCTCCCTCCCTCTCCCTCTCCTCCCTCCCTCCCTCTCCCTCTCATCCCTCCCTCTCCTCCCTTCCTCTCCCCCTGTTCCCTCCCTCTCCTCCTCCCTCTCCCCCTGCTCCCTCCCTCTCCCCCCCTCCCTCCCTCTCCTCCCTCCCTCTCCCTCACCTCCTTCCATATCCTCGTTCCCTTTCCTCCCTCCCTCCCCTCCCTCCCTCTCCTCCTCCTCCCCCCTGCTGCTCTGATGAATGAGTTTGTTCCTCTGGAAGTGAAGATGTCACTCGTTATATACTTTGTTATTCTGAAGTCTTTCCGACATCTGGAGCTCATTATTTGGTAAACAAATACAAAAAACATGTTCATGTCATTTCTTATTGATTGATCCAGCTTGCTTCAATTATGGTCATAGTTTAAAAGTTTAAAATAGATCATACACGACAAATATTTAAGCCCCGATTTATACGACGACAAACAACGTGCAGTTCAGAGGCAGACACGAAGCGTCCTGACTGGGAAAGCGGCGCCCCCTGGTGGTAGATATCGAACATTACGATCCGCTGCGAACAACCCAGTAACCCCCTCTGTCACCGGGCGGAGACTGGTCAGGACAGCCCGTCTCAAAAAGTTATGAAGAATATACCTAACCTTAGCTGCTGTTTTTCAGCATCTCTCTGAATTCATGTAAAGCTTTACTTTTTCTGTGTATTCATGTTTGTGTCTCTTTTAGTCTCTATCTTCCATTCAATATATCTCCCTTTCTCTCTACTCTCTCTTGCTCCCCCCCTCTCTCTCTCCCTCTTCCCAACTCTCTCTCTACTCTCCCTCCCTCTCACGCTCTCTCTCCTTCCCTCTTTCTACTTCCCCTCTCTGCCTATTTCTCTCCTCCCCCTTTCTACTCTCTCTCCCTCTCTCTTCCTCCCTCTCTATCACTCTCTCTCTCTCTCTCTCTCTCTCTCTCTCTCTCTCTCTCTCTCTCTCTCTCTCTCTCTCTCTCTCTCTCTCTCTCTCTCTCTCTCCTCCTCCTCCCTCTCTCTCCCCCTCCCCTATCTCCCCCTCCTCCCCTCTGGACTGGTGTTTTGTCTTTCCTCCAGGGCTCCAGGGCGCCGCCGGCCTCTCGCTGCTCAGTGGGAGTGCGGTGGTTCTGGGGCGCTGCCAGGGTCTCGGGCCCCTGGCTCCAGCCAGTTCCCCCCCTGGGAATCTCTGATTAATTGAGCTGGCGGATTTATGACTGGCTACCAACGTGTGTATGCGTCTGTATGTGTCTGTATGTGTGTGTGTGTGTGTGTGTGTGTGTGTGTGTGTGTGTGTGCATAATGTGTGGTGTGAGTGTGTGTGTGTGTGTGTGTGTGTGTATGTGTGTGCGTGCGCTTCAGTGTCTTTGCATGCAGGCCTGTGCATGTGTGCAAAAGCGATTTTTATGTTGCATGTCTCTGTGTGTGTGTTTGTGTGTGCGTGAATGTGTGACTGTATCTGATTGTCTATCTGTGTGCATGTTCTGCATCAATTTGTGTGGCTGTATGTGCGCGCATTTGTTTGCGTGTTTGTATATGTGAGTGTTTGTATGTGCCTGTGTTTCTGGTTGCTTGTGTGTGTACATGATGTGTTTGTATGTAGGTTGTGCGTAGGTTGATGTGTGTGTGTGTGTGTTTCTGTAATTTGTATGGTTATGTGTGTTTTGCGTACGTGTCTATTGTATGTTTGTGTGTATGTGTGTGTGTGTTGTGTGTGTGTGGTCTGTATGTAAGCTTGTATGTGTGTGTGTGTTGTGTGTTGTGTGTGTGTGTGGTGTGTGTGTGTGTGTGTGTGTAGTGTTGTGTGTGTGTGGTTTCTGTCAAGTGAGGGCCTCTCTCTGTATCCTAGGAGCCATAACTCATGTAACTATGGCTGAGGGCGCCCCTGGCTCCACAGGGGGTTCCTACAGACCCAGACCTAGGGTGACCGGGGGGGGGCAGCCACAACACCGCCCACCCTCAGCACCGCAGTGGCGTCTGTGACCTCTGGCCTCTGGGTCTCACTGTAGCTCTGTCTCCCTCCAAGTTTGGTCACTCAGGGGGAGGAAAGGGATGGTACGTGTGTGTGTGTGTGTGTCGTGTTGTGTGTTGTGTAGTGTGTGTGTGGCCACCGCTTTGATGTGTGTGGTGTGTGTGTGTAGTGTGTGTGTTGGTGTGTGTTGGGGTGTGTGTTGGGTGTGTGTGACCGTGCGCTGAAGTGCGTGACGTGCGTTGCCGTGCAGCTGCGTCGCGTGCGTGCTTGCGTGCGTCGCGTGCGTTTTCAAAACAGTAGTCCTGAGTTTGCCGCAGCATGTCACCTGGAGGAGATGAATTTAAGGCAAGGCAACTTTATTATAAAGCACTTTTTCATACATAAGGCAGACTCAAAGTGCTTCATACAATAAAATAAAATAAAAGATAAGTAAAAGAAAACATATGCAAAGAAATCGGTAAATAGAAAGTTAAAAGGCATTTTAGGCAAGGCAAGGCAACTTTATTTCTATAGCACTTTTCATACACAAGGCAGCAGACTCAAAGTGCTTCACATATAAACATTGTCATACAATAAAATAAAATAATAGATAAGTAAAACAAAAACATATGCAAAGAAATGGGTAAAATAGAAAAAGGCTTTTAGTATTAAAATAGAAAATAAAGGCAAAGTTAAAAAAGCATTTTAGAAAGTGCAATGTATTTAAGATTTTAGCAGAAAGCTATAGCAAACATAAAAGTCTTCAGTCTTGTTTTAAAGGTGATTTTAGTATTAAAATAGAAAATAAAGGCAAAGTTAAAAAAGCTTTTTAGAAAGTGCAATGTATTTAAGATTTAGCAGAAAGCTTAAGCAAACATAAAAGTCTTCAGTCTTGTTTTAAAGGTGCTCAGAGTTGGGGCAAGTCTTAAAGGCCCACTATGCAACTTCGGGCATTTCTTGGCTGTTTTCTTGGTTTTGGCACGCACATTTCTCTACACAGCGCCCCCTACAGCTTCGTAGTAGATATTTCACAACACTGTCGTAACAACTCGTTGACGACCCTTCCCCATGCAGTTCTACGCGAGCCATGTGCATTTGTTTTCAAAGAAGCCGGCGAATGCGTGGAGCCATGTCCGAAGTAGATGTTCATAAAGTGTAGGCAAGGTTATACATTTTTAAAAAGGTGTATTTGTATTGCAATAAACATAAATCCATCCTTTTTTATAGTTGACGGGGAGAATGTATATCCTAGATTATAATTGTTATATCTTAGGTTGAACAGAACAATCAGTGTAAGAGGTTTGGCTTGTATCTGGGGGACGAGACGGACGAACAGCAAAACACCCATGGAAACAAAGGTGTTTATATGGTTGCAACCAAGCAAGCTAGAAACATACAGGGCTCACAACAAAACGGTCGAGAAAACAATTTTTACAGGGCTCACAACAAAATGGTTGAGCAAATACATTTGTACAGAGACTATCAACATCAAGAATACCACGAAGACAAAGTTCACCCAAAGGGTACTTTCAATTTCAAAAGCAACACGGCCGAGTCGGCGTCTGATTTGCAGTCTTTTTCTTTCAGTTCACGCTATTCCTGAAAAGCTTGCTCAACGTTTACTCGTGTCTGGCCTCTCTGTCGGTCAGTCTCCCTTTTCTCTTCTTCTGTTCCTCCGACATTGGGTTTCTCTGTCTCTTTTTAGTCGGCTGATCTATGATGAACATAACAATCCCTTAGTTACTTGTGTTTATATCGAGCCGGTTTCCGCGTTTGGGGGTCTGTGCCGTAAAGCACCAACGCCCGGAAGTTCAGAACTTTCAACGCTCCAACGCGTGACGCTTAGCCACGATAGCCAATCAGCGTGGAGCTTGACCCGACATCACCGACAGAGGAGTAGTGACCCTTGCACAGAAGCATACGGCCGACATCTTTCTTATTCTGGGGGTGGAAATACTAGTAACATAGTTACGCCATTAAATGCGTTTATGGAAACATTTTTAGCGAGAAATGTGCATTTTGCTTTCATAATGGTTCGCCTCGGTGAATGTGAAGGATGTTTGGTTGATAGTTTAGTGACGAAGAGTGAACGCTCCGTTCACATTGCATCGACTGAGTCTCTGGTTGCTAAGCAACCTCAACGTCTTGGCGGACTATTTCTCTGTTTAGTTAGCCCAAGTGAAGGAGTTCAAGTACCTCGGGGTCTTGTTCGCGAGTGAGGGTACTATGGAGCGTGAGATTGGCCGGAGAATCAGAGCAGCGGGGGCGGTATTGCGTTCGCTTTACCGCACCGTTGTTACGAAAAGAGAGCTGAGCCGCAAGGCAAAGCTCTCGATCTAAACGGTCGATCTTCGCTCCTATCCTCACCTATTGGTCATAAGGGTTGGGTGATGGCCGAAAGGACGAGATCGGCGGGTACAAGCGGCCGAGATGAGTTTTCTCAGAAGGGTGGCTGGCGTCTCGGGATAGGGTGGAGAAGCTCAGTCATCCGTGAGGAACTCGGATTAGAGCGCTGCTCCTTTACTTAGAAAGGAGTCAGCTGAGGTGGTTCGGGCATCTGGCAAGGATGCCCACTGGGCGCCTCCATTGGGGAGGTGTTTCAGGCACGTCCAGTGGGGAAGAGACCTCGGGGAAGACCCTGGACTAGGTGGAGACCTCGGGGAAGACCCTGGACTAGGTGGATAGATTATATCTCAACACTGGCCTGGGAATGCCTCGGGATCCCCCCGTCAGAACTGGTCAATGTGGTCCCGGGAAAGGGAAGTCTGGAGCCCCCTGCTTGAGCTGCTCCCCCCGCGACCCGACCCCCGAGTAACGGATGACGATGAGATGAGATCGTTATTTATATCCGAGATTATTTAATCTAACCCGATCTAAACTCTATCATGCACCCAAACACGGCGGCGTTTTGGTTTCCTACCTCGGACTCTAGCGCAGCCACAGGCGCGTTGGGCGCGTTGAACCATTTTTGTGACACACAATGATCAAGCGTCAGGTTAGGCGCGTTACTCGCGTTATCCAACGCGAGTAACGCGGTTGGTGTGGCCGTACCATTAGTCGATTGATCCATGATGAATGCAACAATTGCCTCGCAACTGGCTGTTTATATCTAGCCGGTGCCATGTTTGGGTGTGTGTCTGTGCCGTAAAGCATTTTCGAAACTACAATCTGACTACATTTTCGAGGATACTTCCGTTGCGTCACATCCGGATTGTGTCGGTACCGAACAGAGCAAGTTGCATATGCGTTTTTTCACTGGAGAGGCGACATGGGTAAATGACACACCCCACCAAATCGACCCAGAAATGGATGCAGAACCATCAGCATAAACTCTCAACCTGCATACTTAATGTAATTTTGGCTAAAAAAGTTGCATAGTGGGCCTTTAAATTAAAAATAGCTAAAGCTATTTGTTGCATAGTAACTAAATCCTGCTTTCCCATGTTTCGTGTTTACTCTCGGGATAATTAACAGATTGGTCTCAGGGAGGATCTTAGTGGTCTAGAAGGCTTATGTAGTGGAAGCATATCAGTTAACTATTTTGGGGCCAAACCATGTAGGGATTTATAGTTAGCAACATGAGTTCAAATTTTTTGGTCTTTGTTAGAACTCTAGCAGCAGCATTCTGAACAAGCTGAAGCTTCCTCAGAGTTTGTTTTGGGAGACCTGTAAGAAGACCATTGCAGTAATCAAGCTTACTAGTGATAAAGGCATGTAGAAGTATTTGTAAGTCTTCGGTGGACATGAG
>NC_044057.1:11846438-11848938 GCF_902167405.1 Gadus morhua
ACTTAGTAGGTGGCAGGACGCTGTGAGCACACAGCCGTAGCTTTGCATGTGTTTTACAGCACACAGCCCTAGCTCTACAGGTGTTATACAGCACACAGCTGCCCCAGGAGGAAACTTAAGGAGCTCATTGAATCATTCAGGACTCAAACTGAGTTGTACGCCCGTCAAAGCCGAGAGAACTATTTGTTTGTGCCTTTGCTTTTGCAGTTAGTGTTGGAGGTGCTTGTTGTAGGAGGATTTAAAACCTGAAAACAGAGCAGTGTGTGTGTGTGTGGCGGTATAACTGTGTGTGTGTGTGTGTGTGTGTGTGTGTGTGTGTGTGTGTGTGGTTGTGTGTGTGTGTGTGTGTGTGTGTTTGTGTGTGTGTGCGTGTGTGTTTGTGTGTATAACTGTGTGTGTCTGTGTATAAATCTGCGTGTGTGTATAACTGTGTGTGTGTGTGTGTATAACTGTGTGTGTGTGTGTATATAACTGTGTGTGTGTGTGTGTGTGTGTGTGTGTGTGTGTGTGTATAACTGTGTGTGTGTGTATAACTCGGCGTGTGTGTGTGTGTGTATAACTGTGTGTGTGTGTATAACTGCGTGCGTGTGTGTGTGTGTGTGTGTGTGTGTGTGTGTGTGTGTGTGTGTGTGTGTCTCCGGGTCGGTGATGGCGGGTCACTCAGCGTCTGCGCTCCATGTGGCGCCCACCTGTCACCAGGAGCTCGTTACTGTGGCTGCCGGTCGCCACAGTGAGGGCAGAACGCCGGCCGCGCGGCGTGGAGGTGGATGTGTTGCTGCGGAATGATCTCTTTAGTCTGAGGGTGGGTCCACCACACCCCTCTCCCCCTCTCCTCCCTCCCCTCCCCTCCCTCCCCCTGTCCTCCCTCCCCCTCTCTCCTCTCTCCTCCCTCCCCCTCTCCTCCCTCCCCCTCCCTCCTCTCTCCTCCCTCCCCTCCCCTCCCTCCCCCTCTCCTCCCTCCCCCTCCCTCCTCTCTCCTCCCTCCTCTCTCCTCCCTCCTCTCTCCTCCCTCCCCCTCTCCTCCTCTCTCCTCCCTCCCCTCCCTTCCCTCCCCCTCTCCTCCCACCCCCTCCCTCCTCTCTCCTCCCTCCCCTCCCTCCCCTCTCCTCCCTCCCACCCCCTCCATTCTCCTCCCTCCCGCTCTTCACCCTCCTTCACCCCCCCCCCCCCCCCCAACACGTGCATGCAGAGGGGAAGGCCTGCCTGCAACACACAGGCATGTGCAAAACACACACGCATGAATGTACATCCCCGTGTGCACACGCACACGCATGAATGCGGCTCCACAGCCGGGCCGTAGGGCGTGAGCGTGAAGACACATAAACAACCCTCAGACACTGCACATGAAGCCCCGCCCCCGCACCCTGTGTGTATGGAGGTGTGTGTTTCTGTGTGTATGGAGGTGCGTGTTTTTGTGTGTATGGAGACGTGTTTCTGTGTGTGTGGAGGTGTGTGTTTTTGTGTGTATGGAGGTGTGTGTTTTTGTGTGCATGGCGGTGTGTTTTTGTGTGTATGGAGAGGTGTGTTTCTGTGGTATAGATGTGTGTGTTTCTGTGGTATAGAGGTGTGTGTTTCTGTATCTATGGAGGTGTGTGTTTCTGTGTAAACCTCCACAGCTCCAGCTATGTGAGCTATGCAGAGCGTGTGGAGCCGGTTCCCTGAACACCACACGCATGTTGTTCCTGCGTTTACGTTCCGCAGGATGGGGCTAACACGCAGAGCTAGACGCTATATGTTACATACCAAACACAACGTACATCACCTTCATCACTCTGGGACTCTGGGTTCGTTCCAGGGGAACACGCAGTGAAGGGAGATTCATTAAGGAGCTGGTAGGGCTCACGGTGCCACGCCCTAACACTGTTTACACTGTCAATGTTTCCACTGTCAACGTTTGAAATGTAAACGTTTCAACTCTACATGTTCCATCTGTAACCGTTTCAACTGTCAACTTTCAACTGTAAACGTTAGAACTGTAAACGTTTGAACTGTATACTTTTCAACTGTAAATTGTTCAACTGTAAATGTTTCAACTGTAAACTTTTCAACTGCAAATACTTTTCAACTGTAATTGTTTCAACTGTAAATGTGTCAACTGTAAACTTTTCAACTGTAAATGTTTCACCTGCAATTTTCAACTGTAAATGTTTCAACTGTCAAGGTTTCAACTGTAAACGTTTCAACTGTAAATTTATCAACTGTAAATGTTAACTGTAAACTATCTAACTGTAAAGGTTTCAACTGTAAATGTCTCCACTGATGAAGTATATGACTCGGTAGTAAAGGAAGCTTGGGTAGGTTATAGCTGGACTGTAGTTGGATGTTATTGAGCCTTGAGAAGACCAAAGGATGTGTTGTTAGGTCTAATCCTCTCCTATTGTAGATTGAGCCAGGTAGCCATAGCTCTGTGTCTTTGCCAGAGAAGAGCCAATCACTCAACAAGTGGCCTTGAAACTCCCAGGATGCATCTGGCTTTCCTCTGGTTCCAATCCACAGACCT
>NC_044057.1:11858938-11867687 GCF_902167405.1 Gadus morhua
CTCTTAATGTCTTAATTATTTTCAAAGTTGAGAAATATCTCTCAGCTTCAGCTGTTGTCATAGGAGTAGTTATGAGAATGTTCAACAAACTCACAGTCTCAGAGAATGTCTCCTGGAGGTTGTAGCTCATGATAACCTGGTACAGTGCCAGTGCACCACAGCAAGCCTTGATTCAGGATTCTCATAGATCAGAGACAGTTCCGTCTTGAGCTTTGCCTTGTTGGGCATGGGATATGCCTTCACAGTGGCATTCAGAGCATCAGCAGGAATTGAATGGCAGTACCTTACAAACATATTTCCTTGTACTAAGGTAGCACTCACAAGGTGGCCAGTTAACCTTGCTTTGTTGTGAGCCAGGATGGTGTCGCAGACCTCTTCAGACAGCTTCTGCTTCGCCTCTTCTGTCAAAGCCGTCCTTGGTCTGTCGGTTCCTGATGGCTCTTGCAGCTGGTCAGAGTCTCTGAATGCAAACAAACCAATAATGTGTTTGTTAGGCTGTGAACAGTACTGTAGTCTACATGATGCACATGTTCATACGTTATCCAGTAAAAAGATGTCAGCATACCTACTTAAAATCGGCAGGAATGCATAATGTTAGTGTTAAACACTGTTTTTTATCTATTGTGTTGGTAACTTCACTCATAAATCTATCTACAGTCAAGTATGCATTTAGACAAATACGATAAAATATCAATATAATATGGGCAACCTTTTATGTGTGGTTGTTCAAGACACACTGAAGGCATGATGAGTATACCCATTTACAATGGGCAGGGATGCATAATGTTAGTGTTAAACACTGTTTTTTAAGCTATCCATTGTGCCTCGCCTAACCAGGATGTCCAGCACAGAGTAAAGCAAGCTAGATTACACCACTGGCAATATATTATAAAAAAGAACATATATTATAAAAAAGAACACAAATACAGTCTCCTTTCATGCATATATTCTCATAACAAAGCTTTGCTATGAGAAGGATCAAATTATATAAATGTTATCTTACCTAATGGTCTGCAGACTGCTTGTGAAGCTCTCGAGGGCACTTTTGATGAAGATTACTGCATCAATGTCCTTCTTCTGGAGCCTCTGGTACAGAATGTCGACGTGCGACCGCTTTTTATTAATTTTGGTCTTGGAGGTCCTGATTGTTTTAATGCCAATTTATCTGAATTGGATCGTCGACTTAAAGGAGCTTCTTTCAGAGACGCAACGGAATTGCACACATTAGCAGCCATGTTGAAATTAGCAAGTGACTTGATTGAAGATATCCCTTCGCGCTCTTTGCTCAGTTACGTATGACGCAAGCACGTTGGGGCGAGTCCCAAATCCCCATTGAAAATGCATTGAAGGCTCATTTTCCGAAAAAAAAAGTTTTAACATGACAGTCAACGAAGGATCCTTGGGCGATTTTCCACGTCGATGAATTCGCCCAGAGAGGCGGGACCATTTGAAACGCGACATCAATCTGACGATTGTGATTGGACAATGACAGATAATATGTCTAGAACACAGAAAACCACTTTTGCTGTGATAGAATTTGTTATAAAAAAAATCCTCTTTCTCCCAGTTGGTAGTGCGTCGCCCAAATCGCCCCTATACACCATCCGCCCCTGTTAGGATTATCGCGTGATCGCGTGATCTCGTGATCTCGCGTGAATACGGCTGGCTCGAAAGGCAGCGTTGCGCTGCCATAACTCGCCCGGTGGAAATGCAAGCAGGGCAGAATCGCAGCCGTTCCGTGCCACAGCCGTAACGCGGCCGTAACGCGTGCGGTGGAATCCCGGCGTTAGTGTGTTAAGCATGTTAGTGTGTTAGTGTGTTTGTGTGTGTATCGTGTGAAGCGTGTTAGCGTGTAGTCTGTTAGTGTGTTAGTGTGTGTAGCGTTTGTAGCGTGTTTAGCATGTAGCGTGTTAGTGCGTTTATCGTGTAAGCGTGTTTAACCTGAAGTTTATAAGTGAGTGTAGCATGTTTAGCTTATAGCGTTTTAGTGTGTTTAAAGTGCAGAGGTGGAAAGAGTACTAAAATATTTTACTCAAGTACAAGTACTGTTACTCTGTTGAAATTGTACTCAAGTACGAGTAAATTTACCGGTCAAAAAATCTACTCGAGTAAAAGTAAAAAGTAAATAATTTAAAATGTACTTTAAGTAAAAGTAAAAAGTTACTTTTTTACAATCAGTGTTTTCTGCCTCTACTGTGATGTGCAAAAGCCCACCTGGGAAATCGAAAGCCCACCTGGCAAATTCCCATTGTCATTGTGACACAGCACACAGTGCTCAGTCACTGCACACAACAAAATTGCATTTATGCCTCACCCATGCAAGGGAGCAGCCCCAAATGGCAAAATGACTACTCACGGTAAAATCATTTCCAAAACACATTTCTTTTTATTTAAAAAAGTGCTACATAAACTACATAGTGCTACATTCAGCAAAAAGTGCTTGTGCACTGACTGTGGTTTCATTTCAGTTTCAACTCGCCAATAAACATTCCACAGAAACATCTTAACAGAACATCTTCATAGAAAAACCTAAAGAGACTCATCAAAAGTGCAGACATTTAAAAAAAAGAACAGGTTTCAAAACATTCAATAAATAAACAATGGAAATAGAAAACAAACAAATACTCTTGTTGGCTGTTGTGGCTGTCTGTGTGTGAGAGAGAGAGCGCGAGAGAGCTCTGTGTGTGTGTGTGTGTGTGAGAGAAAGAGAGAGCGAGAGAGAGGGAGCTCTATGTGTGTGTGTGTGTGTGTGTGTGTGTGAGAGAGAGAGAGAGAGAGGGAGCTCTGTGTGTGTGTGTGTGTGTGTGTGTGTGTGAGAGAGAGAGAGACGCTAGATGGACTATGAATTAATCTCTAAACTTCCTGTTCAGTTTGAGCAGGAGTTGGTTCTCAAAGTTCACTGCGTTCATCCTAGCGCGCTTCGGGGTGAAAAGCAGGCCGGCACAGCTGAAAAGCCTTTCACAGGCAGCTGACGCAGGCAGACCTGTGTTGAGTTTGAGGGCGAGTTTCTTGATGTGTGGAAATGACTGGAGGAGATCCATCTTACTTGATGCACAGGCAAGATACCCATCCAGCTCCCCCGTGCCTTGTGATCTTCTGACCTTCATGGATGTGAAGAAGTCCTCCTCATCATCAGATGAAGTTTGCCCAACGACCTCTTCCACCTCTGCCATCCTGTCAAGGTGCTGCCTCACATAGGTCAGGCCTGTTGAGAGCCAAACACACAGCATATGCACATATTGAGTATTTCTGACATGTTTTGATTAATTAGACAAGAGGAGTTTATACAAATGCAGAAATCACAATACAATTTTTAGTAATTTATTTCCAGAATTCATGCATGCCTCTCGTCGCTGTTTCCACCCCCACCACCCATGCTTCTACCTGGATTCTTATGCCTGGGTGGATAACCCCACCCCAACAATCAGGAACAACTTTTCTGCTCTAGGAATCTGCACTCTGCACTAGGACAATAACTGTGCTGCACTTGGAGTTTTTCTCCAATACAGCCATACAGGATGATCACTTTTTGTATGCTCAGCCGCAAGTGTGTGTGTGTGTGTGAGTGAGTGTGTAGAAGTGGAGCGGGGCCACACATACTTCACAAATAATGTAGAAACACAAGTAATTAGGGGGCATAATGTCAAAAGATTATGTTTGCATAATTACGGCGTAGTGTCAAAAAATGAGATTATACCTGCTTCAATGACATCGGCTCTGTCAGTCCAGTTGCTCTTGAATTTAGGCAGGAGGATGGCAGCAGCAATGAGCTCTGGGTCCTCCTTCATCTCACCAAAGCGTCTGGAGACACCATCCTGAATTGCTCTGATGAGTGGCAGGCAAATCTTTGAGGAGCTTTCCATATTGTTGAGCTTCGTGGACAGCTGTGAAATCACTGCAAGGAGCCACCCCATGTGCGTGTTGGTCTCTGACTGCAAGATGTTCAACCCCTTTACCAAAGGTTTCATCACCTCGCGATACTCTCTGAGAAAAGTGATTTCTGCAGGACTCAACCTGAATGAAATCAGAGCAAATTAATACAATTTTAGTCTGGAAATGTACTCTTAATTAAAAAGCTAATTTATTTCAAATTAAATAATATCACATTACCAGTACATTTACCAGATGTTTATTATATCCAAAGCTACTTACAAAAGACATAATAGCCTACAATACCTATAGAAGTAGCATATAATGGCCCAGCATCAATGTGCTTTGTGCATCAAAATGTTTTGTACATATATGCATCAATGATTAAAATGTGCATTAAAAATGGTACTTTAAAAACTCACATTTTGAGTCTGAATTCTTCGCAGACATTTCGGATCGCAACCTCCCCCTTGTCATCTATGATCCGCAGCAGTCGCTCAATGGCCATGTAAGTGGAGTTCCACCGTGTTTGATTAGGTCTTATCAGCTGAAGCTGGCACTGATCTTGAACAAATTCTGCGGCCACATATGACCGGCCCGTCTTGTTCCATAATCCCTGGCATTTCGCGAAGGATGACCGAGACAATCTTTTGTATGTGTCATTTGCTTCTGCCTTCGTTGCATCGGTTGTTGCCACGAGGTTCAGCAGATGGCACGCACACCTTTGGTGTGAGGGGAGTTGAAATTCCAGCCGAGTGTCCTTTTCCAAAATGCTGAATGCGTCTACCAGGCGTCCACCATGGTTATGAGGTCCTTGAACGCTGGTTGCTCTACCACAGAAAGGGCATGATGCCCATCACAAATAAAGGCCATCACAAGCTTGTCAAGTTTTGACAATTTTGGCACACGTCTGCCGACACCAGCTGCCATCATCTCATCCAGTTTGACTTGCTTGGCTACCACTTCTTGAGGCTCCGAGTCCGATGTCCGTTTTCGTGTTGCCACGCAGTCAATGAAGGCCTTCATTTTTGACGGATGTCTCCTCTGAAAACACACAAATACACAAATATTTTCATTGGTATGTATATCATTACCTTCATTTAACATTTAGCATTTTAACTATTTATTATATGCAGACATGTTTTCTGAATCTGTACACACTATATATTTTGTGCATCTGAATGAACATTTTGGTCACAAAACCTGCAACATGTCTCGCACTCGCTAATCATCAGTGTGCTGTGTTTAACGGATGTCAAATGGCAGAGTGGAGTAGCAAACTAGCGCGGGATCACCTCTGTCATAGTATGCTTCAGCTCAAATCTGTTGCCAAATGTAATAGGGAAATGTCCCCTCCTCCAATACAGCCTTGAAATATGACCCAATACACAGATTACCATGCTTTATACCACGGTCAAAGCTGAGCGGACTATAATACCTCCCGCTACCTCCCGTTCTAAAGTCGTAGCTATGGTCCGTCCTAATTACTGGAGGAGTGAACAACGTTTCCGTTGCATGAGAACCCAACGGGCGTGTAATGGTGGTTCCGGGTATTAGTCGGACCCTCAGGCGTAACCAGGGAAACAAATGTATGTTTTCTGGAAAACTTTATATTCAGATTGTAAAACGCATGAAAATATAAATTAATGGTCTTAATTTGGTCACCGTTGGTAAGTGACAGTGGTATAAGCGGGATAATGCCCTTCGAGGTGTCCATTATCAGGAATTAATGGACTTCGCGGAGGCAACCGTCCTCCGCTTCGCGTCGGACGGTTCACGCCTCCACGTCGTCCATTAATTCCTGATAATGGACACCTCGTCGGGCATTATCCCTTACTTCTACACCGCCCTGACTTTACAAAGCATTATACAAGAAATATGAAAGTCAAATGTAGCGCCGAAATCTCGTAGCTTGCCTGAATGCACCAACAGTTCATGAACACATGAAAATGGTAAGCCCAATGTCACTGCGAGAATGACGGTTGGTTTCACCACCGAAATCGTAGTTGGCATTGGCAATGGCAGTTGACCGTTTACATATCTGCGGCTGTCAATTGAAACATTGGGCTTATTTGTTTTGTTTAATATGCTTTCTGGCCTGATGGATGCATTTGGTAGGACGGATAACGGCAGGTTAGCAAGCTAACGTGCTTATACTATTATTAGCCAACTGAATAAGCACGTGGGCATAGTTCTAGCTAACTGCCGTCACAGTGCCAACAGGTTGCTACTTCAATATTGTATTACAGTATTAGCTGTACCATACACAGTTTTCGGGATATGGCTAGCTTGTTTTCAGTTTAAACCTGGAAAGGCACGAGAAACATGACTTACCTCAACGTGCTTTCGGAGATTCGACGTTGAATTCTTGTAAGCTGATATGTTGGACTTCTTCGGCACACATAGTTTACATTGCATGATATAGCTTTCTCCACGTTTCTCCACGAAGCTGAACATGTTTTGAAGATAGGGCCAGGGGTGTACTAGGTTAGAGGATGAACGGCTCGTGTTGGTCCCTCTGAAATAGCGGTTGAATCTCCATCGTCTGCCTCCATGTCAGCCATCATCGTTTGAGTGAGGGCGCGCCGGCGCGCCCCTGCGCGCTGGCAGCGCGCAGGGGCACAACGTTCAGTTTTTTACATCCCATAATTCATTACCAGAACACTTTTTTTTTGTTTCAGTGAGATTTTTTTTTACTCAGTAACGCTTGTGCTGTAAAATGTACCGAAGTACATTACTCCAAAGAAAATGTACTTGAGTAAAAGTAAAATTACACATTTTAAAAAGTAGTTAAAAAAGTACAAGTACACAACAAAGCTACTCAATTACAGTAACGCGAGTAATGTAATTCGTTACTTTCCACCTCTGTTAAAGTGTAGCGTATTAGTGTGTTTAGCGAGTTGATGTTGGAGTTAGACAGTACAGAGACAGGTCATTAAGGAGCAGGCAGGGGTTAGACAGTACAGAGACAGGTCATTAAGGAGCAGGCAGGGGTTAGACAGTACAGAGACAGGTCATTAAGGAGCAGGTAGGGGTTAGAGGTCTTCTTGTATCAGAATGCCTCCATAGACAGCGAACACTCGGGATCGAACCCGGAACCGTTGGGCTCGAACTGTTCTAGCCTACCCTGTCTGCCAGGGGCTTTCCCCAAGGCTCCTGTCACCGAGGTGGGGACCTGTGGGGAGGGGTGAGGGGAAAAGGGGAACAGGGGAACAGGGTGAGGGGATGTGGGGGTGAGGGGGTGAGGGGGTGAGGGGGACAGGGTGAGGGGGTGAGGGTGAAGGGGTGAGGGGGTCAGGGTGAGCCAGGGGACAGCAGGAGCCGGAGTGATCCCAGTGCGGCGGTGTCGGGTTACCCTGCGCCGCAGCGCCGGCTAACAGCCGCTCTCCCTTTCCAGGTCAGATGTCAAAGGACACACTTACACCCCACCCTGAGGCTGTAAGGCCTCTGATCTCAGATGGCCTGGGGGTGAGGTGTGAGAGGTGTTGGGGGGGGGGGGGGTAGCAAGGTGCATGCTGGGGTCAACAGAAAGGAGGTAACGACTCACCTGTTGGCGGTGTGTTTACGTCCTTCTGAAGGACTTTAGAGCAGTTTAAATACATGCAGGTCTGAGTTTTTAGTGTTATTCAGCGATTGTGTTGTCAACAGAAGGGAGTCATAGCCACGATGTACACATTCTACCATGGTCAAACTTGGACAGCCAGCACTAGGTTCACATGATTCCTACACGTGACTGGATCGTGTTTTCTGTTGGGACTTAAAGCTCAAAGTAAACGCAGGGAGCGAGACATATTTTCTGTGCGGATCATTCCAGTATGACTGGAATTCTTACGTTTGACCCTAGATGAAGATGGTCGAGTCGAGGTATGAAGCTCAGGTCCAGGTCACTTTGTTTTGATTTGTCTAAGTTGATTCATAAAGTTGTGAATGGTTGAGTCCAGGGTCAATGTGACCTGATGACCATTCATACATTTGATAATAAAACACTTTGACTTCCAGTTTGACCAGTCTGGAGACGGCTCTCTCCCCAGTATGCCCAGTCCCTTGCTGTCTTCCTGCCTGGTGTGTCGGTGTCCTAATCTCATCTTAAAGACACCTGGAGATGGAGGGGGGTGGGGGGGGGGGGGCGTTTCCATGACGACCACGGACCAGGATGCACCAGGTGCTGCGTTGGCTCGCGGCGGCGGCGGGGATAACGCTCTGATGTTCGAGAGGAAGAGCGGGGGAAACGGTCCTGAACGGAAACATCTGGAGTGCCTGTTCCCAACAGCTGGTTCTCTGTCCTCCACACCACTTCACCGTTGGTCACTGGTACATGTTTGAACTCATTCTGGTCTTCAAGTAGGTCACTGGTATATAGTACTTACTGGTCTTCCAGTCAGTCACTGGGATATGTTAGGGCTCATACGGGGGTTCTAGTTCCTCCTTAACGACGCTGCAGGGACACTCCTCCTCCTCCTCCTCCTCTCGTAACCTCCAAGCTCTTCCTTTTTACTGCCATTAAAGCGTATCTGCCCCCCCCTCCCCCCTCCCGCTCCCCATACAGCGGGGTCGTAGTGAGACCCCCCCCCTCACCACTTCAAATGGCGCCGGGTGTCGCAAACCAACGTCTTTGGAGAACGAACTTCTAAAGCGCTTCGTGTGTCGGCGGCTTTATTAAACTAACAGACGGGGGAGAGAGGGGGGAGGGAGGGGAGACAGAGGGGGGAGAGAGGGGAGACAAAGGGGGGAGAGACTGGGGAGCGAGGGGAGAGAGGGGGGAGACAGAGGGGGAGGGAGGGGAGACAGAGGGGGGAGAGAGGGGAGACAGAGGGGAGACAGAGGGGAGAGACTGGGGAGGGTGAGAGAGGGAGACATAGGGGGAGAGAGGGGAGACAAA
>NC_044057.1:11867789-11880289 GCF_902167405.1 Gadus morhua
CCCCCCCCCCCCCCCCCCCCCCCCCCCCCCCCCCCCCCCCCCCCCCCCCCCCCCCCCCCCCCCCCCCCCCCCCCCCCCCCCCCCCCCCCCCGTGGACCACTTAACCTTCGGCAAGAACAGAATGCTCCGTCACGCCGCTGAGCCAAGAGGAACAGCGTTTCGATCCGGGAGGGAGGACGTAGTTTACGTGACGTCTGAGCAGGACGGGCGAGCCCCCCGGCACCGGACGGGCGGACAAAAGGACCGGTGGGAAAAACCCGAGCCGGGTCCCAGTCCGGCACCTCCATCCCGCGTCCCGGGCAGACCGTGGCTGAGTCACGCGCCAACGCAGGCGGCCGCTTCCTGCCCACGCTCTGGGGTTACCGTGTGATGACTGGAGGCATCGCCGCCACTCATGGAAACACTGGACCCCGCCAGCGGCAGAGAGACATCCGTCTGGAGCAGCCCCACACATCTGGAGTCCATTTCCAAATAGGGGCTATTTAAAACCTGCGGCAGGTCCCTGCACCACCCCGGCTCTATAAATATTTAGCACTTGTGGAGATTTATAATCAGACATGTGAAGAGGGGGGGGGGGGATGGGTGTGGGGGGGGGGGCACAGGTGCCTGAACGACCAGAGACTCACTGAAGGGATTACAGGCCACACGACGGGTCTGTGTGTAAAGGCCCTCAGTCTGGGACGGAACGCTGCCGTAATGAGGGCCA
The DNA here is from genome assembly GCF_902167405.1 of Gadus morhua. Taxonomy (NCBI): domain Eukaryota; kingdom Metazoa; phylum Chordata; class Actinopteri; order Gadiformes; family Gadidae; genus Gadus; species Gadus morhua. The sequence continues at coordinate 11,868,496 of NC_044057.1, forward strand.
GGCTGAGCTACCTTCACCCCCCCCCCCTTCCCTGCTCCTCTCTGGACTGATCACCTGGGATCAATCCCCCGTGGCCGTCTGCGCCCTGGGGAGCCTTCGGATGTTGTAGTGGTGGTCGGGTTTGTCTGAGGAAAAAGTGACAAAACAGAACAGGGTCTCCTGGTGGTTCAACAGACATCAGAAACAAAAGTTGGGATTTCAATTCTCGCCCTCTCTCTCCCCTCTCCCTCCCCCTCTCTCTCTCCTCTCGCTCTCACCTCTCTCTCTCTCTCTCTCTCTCTCTCTCTCTCTCTCTCTCTCTCTCTCTCTCTCTCTCTCTCCCTCTCTCTCCCCTCTTTCTCCCCTCTCTCTTTCTCTGCCTCTCTCTCTCCCTCTCTCTCTCCTATCTCTCTCTCTCTCTCTCTCTCTCTCTCTCTCTCTCTCTCTCTCTCTCTCTCTCTCTCTCTCTCTCTCTCTCTCATCTCTCTCTCTCTCTCCTTATCTCTCTCCTCTCTCACTGTCTGTCTCTCTCTGAGGCCTCACCAGTTAGGCCTTTCTGGAGTGGGATGTACTGCCTCTGGAGTGAGGGCCTGTTCCCTCAGCATCCCCCCAGCCCCTCCGTGCCCTGGGGGGTCAAAACCCCAGCCCGCTCCTGTGGTCCGGACCGGCTGGAGAACGCATCAGGACCTCTGATGAGATCTTCTCCCACAGAGGCCCTGACCTCCCCCGGTGATGATGAGGAGGAGGAGGAGGAGGAGGAGGAGGAGGAGGAGGAGGAGGAGGAGGAAGAGGAAGAGGAGCTTGTTGTGAAGGCTGCTGTTTTTCTCCCACACCTCGGAGCGCTCGGGACCCGACAGCTGGGAATGGACTCCCAGGGCCGGCCGACATGCCGTTCCGATGACAAATGAGAGCTACAGGAACATGTGTCTCTCCCACCCCCTCCCCCACCACCACCACCACCACCACCACCTTCTCCTACACCACCACCCCCTCCACTACCACCAGCTTCTCCTACATCACCACCCCCTCCACCACCATCACCTTCTCCTACACCACCATCCCCCTCCACCACCACCAGCTTCTCCTACACCACCATCCCCCTCCACCACCACCAGCTTTTCCTAACACCACCGCCTCCACCGTCCACTCCTCCACCACTACCACCTCCTTTTCCATCTCAACTCCACCACCCCCTCCACCACCACCACCACCTTCTCCTCCACCACTCTCTCACCACTCTCCTCTCCTCTTCCAGACCGACGTTCTGTGTGTTTTGGGTTGTTTTTTGTTTTCTCCCCGGGAACAACTGTCCCTCGCTGACCCTGTTGGGCCGTCGGGGATCATAAATCACTGACCCCGGGTTCCGGAGACCTCTGGCCAAGGTCGGGGTGGCAACTTTCCCACTTCCACAATATCAGATGTGAACAGTAATTCCTTTTAGCCGTTGTGTAATGGTGCAGGAATGTCTTCTGTCCGACCTCGCCAGCCTTCTGGAATCTGTTGAAGATGTGTGACAGCTGGGCCAGACTGGGAGCGCTGGAAGGGAACCGAGGAGGGGGGGCGGGATGTTGACTACTCTCTCCTGGCTCTGGCTTCTCATCTCCTTCCTCCTCTCCCTTCTCTCCTCTCTCCTCTCTCCTCTCTCCTCTCTCCTCCCTGCTCTCTATACCCTACTCTGTGATCCATCCTCTCTCCCCTTCTTTCTCCTTTCTCCTTTTCCCTCTCCTCTCTCCGCCCTCCTCTCTCCTCTTCCTTCTTCTTCTCCTCTCTCTTGCTCTTGCTGTTCCTTCCTGAAGAACCGTGCACAAAGTTGTGCCAGTTTCTGTTCTGTAAAATGCCAGTATTTCTATCCTTCAACACACTTTTGACTAGGGATGGGAATCGAGAACCGGTTCTTGTTCAGAACCCGTGCCGGGTCAACCGTTATTAGCAAGCCTGCTTAACGATTCCGCTTATCGGTTCCGGTCGCGGCAAATGCGTCATGACGTCACACACACGCTGCTTTGTTTTGGTTCAGAACGCAGCGAACATGGCGCCGCCGAGGAAGAAGCGCATTGTGCGTTCACACCAAACGCGACGGGGCGACAAGATCCCATACAAAGTGAAGGTAGAGACGCGTATTGGGCAAATTTTTCGCGAGAGAAAACCGGCGACAAGTTTTTGTCGTGATGACAGCCAATCAGCGTTCAACAGCGTGACAACTGAGTGTAGGGTGACCAGTCCGGATTTTCAATGCCCTGTCCGGCGTCCGACACAGCATCAAGCCGGACGCGTATTTGTCCTCCTTTTTGAGGCATATGCTTGAAGAGCAGAGTTTTTCATCTTTGCTGGGCTGCAGCACAATATCCAATCATAGACTGTAAAAAATGCATCCAACGCAGTAACATATCTGGTCTAACAAATGACGGCTAAGAGCGGTGTCAGGTGACCTGCTTATCATTGGTTAAAAAAGTAAACAAGGGTCCATGTGCTGCTACGTCATATGCACTGGTGTAGTCCAGGGTATACGCGGGTATATGGCGCATACCCACTTATTTTTCAGTAATCATTGCGTATACCCACTTCTAAATCCCCCCAGATGCGCAACATTCAGTAGTATCTGCAAGCCAAATTGCCCACTTTTTTGCGTTCACACCAAACGCGACGGGGCGACAAGATCCCATACAAGTGAATGTGAACATAGAGACGTGTAATTGGGGGAATTTTTCGCGAAAGAACACCGGCGAGGAGTTTTGATTTTTCACGCCACACGTTCGCCGTGCACAGGTGAGCGCGTTCACGAGGATTTGTGCAGCGACAAATTCACTCGAGTTGAAATATTTCAACTTTGACGCGAATTTCGCGTGATGACAGCCAATCAGCGTTCAACAGCGTGGCCACTGAGTGACATGTACCGTAACAGCCTATCAGCGTTCAACCGTCAAAATCAGTGCAGTGTAGTCCGGGGTGAACTGCAGCATTGAGGACAAAGTGATTGTTGCCGTTTGCGGCTCCCGGAGCTCTATATATACTATATAATATAATATAATTGTATATAGGCTATAATATCATGGCCAAAAGCTCTGTGCGCCATGACCCATGCTACTCTGCCTCTTATTGGCTAATACTCGCTGCCTTTACTGATTTGATTGTTGAATAATTTGAATGATGATGTTCAATCATCATATGATATATTGATATTATCTATATCTAACGAGATGATTGATGTGGAAGAGAATGATGTGTTTTTTTTAATCTAAGGTGAAATGAACATGGATGCATTGTCAAATTCGGATCTGAAGTATTTTATTTAAATAAATGTTCAAAAAATTACTGAAACACCATGTTTGCCTTCATCTATATTTTACATTCATGCAGGCTGTGTTGCAAATCAACTGTTCAAATACACAGTTTACAATATAAATTACTGACTTGCCAAGTGAGAGAATAGGTGTCATTCCAGGAATAAGGAATAGTTCACTCAAAACGCACAGTTGTCTGTCACTAGTCTGTGGGCCAGTATTGGTTTAGTAATTTCATAATCCTTCCTCCCTGAGATCAAGCAGCAGAAATTATGTGACAATGAGCAAATACTATTGAAGGATTTTAGGGTAAACTAAATAGAGTAGTCTCAGATGTAACTGTTTCTAAAACAGGGCGTTTTTTTTGGGGTGCGTTAAAAAAGGGCAACATTTAGAGTATACCCACTTCTCGAGGGACCACTACACCACTATATGACATTGACAGAAAGTTTGCATCATGCCAAAACGCAAGACCTCATTTAATTCTGAATGGACAAAAGAGCATGAATTTATATCGAAAAGTTTTAAAAAGCATTTTTCTTTATTATGTTGTTACCTGTTAATTGTTTTTCACATTTAAGTCCCCACATGTTATGCTTTGTGGCACTCTTCACTTTAAAAGATTAATCTCAATGGTCACTTTTTGAACACCACAATGTATTGAATAACTACAAATACTGTGAACAAACACTTTTTGACTTTTCATTAATATTTTTTCCTATTCAGCTACAAAAACATCATCTTTAAACCACTCATAATTGTACTATAAATGAGAGTATACCAGAGTCCTATGTACACCATAGTAATTTAATGATATGCCGCATAATGTCCTCCTTTTTGGTGTTATTGAAATGGTCACCCTAACTGAGTGACATTTGTAACGTAACAGCCAATCAGCGTTCAACCGTCAAACTCAGTGCAGTGCAGTCCGGGGTGAACTGCAGCATGGAGGAGAAAATGATTGTTGCAGTTTGCGACTCCCGGAGCTCTATATATAATAGTATATAATATAATATAATTGTATATATAATATCACGGCCAACAGCTCTGTGCGCCTCCGGATGGCCGTAGCTCTCATAGGGATTGGGCTTTTCGGGGTTTGTTTACCGGCGTTGCTATGGTTTCCGGTCTTGTGTGTTCCAACGGTGTATTAGGTAGGCCCATCTAATAAATCTCTGTCTAATCAATACTTCATTTTGTTTACGTCAGTTGAATTTTGTTACAAGTTGAATGCAAATGAGCACTGTTAGCATTCCAAAAGGCACAAGCTCTTACTTGACTGTTTTCAGTCTGTGTTTTTAGTTTTATGGCACATAATGATGGCATTTGGGCTTAAAAAGCCAAACATATATTTTTGGTCTAGACCAATTGATTTGAAAATGTACAATTTCCCAATGCTAGACGCACTTCTCATCAGTTATTAAAGAGATTTAATACAAACAAACACATTTGTACTTATTTTCTCACCCAATGAGAATCGATAAGAGAATCGATAAGGAATCGGATCGATAAGCAGAATCGGAATCGGAATCGGAATCGTGAAATTCTTATCAATTCCCATCCCTACTTTTGACACTACACAAAAAACACATGAAGGTCTTCCAAAGCTTTCCTGTGCAACTTTCCAATGAAAGCAGAATTCTATACAGAAACTTAAATGTTGAATATAAAAATAATTAACATAATTAGTCGTCAGCACCAAGCGAAGGAACAGAGTCAGTGCAATATGTGTGTACCACTCCGTACTCAGCTTTTCTTCCCTGGCCAGTTGGCAGTGTCTCCTTCAGCCAGGGAGCGCCACGCCACTGTTGGCCACGCAGCGTCACTACACCCACTTGGACAGATGTGGCCTCCTGCATGTTAGGAGAGAGTATAGGAACAGGAGGAGGAGGAGGAGGAGGACATGTCTGGCTGGATCCCTGCAGACGCCACGGTGATTAGAGGACGGTCCCCTCTCTCTCTCCGCCCTGTGGCTCTGAAAGGACGGCCGGGGGATTACTAACTGGATTAAAGGAAGCCGGTGACATTACACTGTGCTTTTCACTGCGCACAGCGGCCTGCACACACACACAAACACATTCACACGCACACACACACACACAGACACACACACACAAACACACACACACACACACGCGCACTCAGTCACACACACGCGCACTCACTCAATCACACACACACACACACTGCACACCACACGTCTGTACACTAATCCATAAACCTTTTTTGTTGTCTTGATGTTGAAGTTCGAAAAATATGTTTTGTGTGTTTAAATATGTTTTGTGTGTTTAGAGTGTCTGTGGGTTTGTGTAGAGACTGAGTGTTTATAGTGTTTGTGTGTATGCGTGTTTTTTTTTGTTTCTATAGAATTGCTTTGAAATAATGTGTACCGTTATCTATAACATCCAGCGTGTGTTTATGTGTGTATTGGAGTTTGTGTGAGTGTGTGTGCGTCTGTGTGTGTGTGTGTGTGTGAATGTGTGAGGAGTGTGTGTGTGTGATGAGTCTGTTTACGTGAGTGTATGTGTGTGAGTGTGTGTGTGTCCAGCAGCAGTGTGTGTGAGGGTGCAGAGCGTTCCAGACAGAGAGCTCCAGAAAAAAATACATATACATTTTCATGTTATGTTTTCAGTCCAGTGTGAAGAACAGCCTGAGAATTTAAGAAGGAAAAGCTAACTATTCATTCTTAGACATTTTAAAAGTATCAAGTAATATGAAGAAAAAGATTAGACAAATTATTTGCAGTTTGATTAGCTTAACAAGGGTCATCTGAGGGCTAACTTTAGCTTACCAATAGTATATACAGGCATACCTTTACAATCAAATGCAATTTTACATAAATCCCTATCAGTAAAGCTCAGTCGATCCATCGTTCCCTTCCTCTGACAATAGAGCCGCTTCATTCTAGAGCTGCTTCTAGAGTCTCTTCATTCTATAGCTGCTTCTGGAGCCGCTTCCAGAGACACTTCATTCTAGAGCTGCTTCTAGAGCTGCTTCCAGAGCCGCTTAATTCTAGAGCCGCTTCCAGAGCCGCTTCTAGAGCTGCTTCCAGAGCCACTTCATTCAAGAGCTGCTTCTAGAGCTGCTTCCAGAGCCGCTTAATTCTGGAGCCGCTTAATTCTAGAGCCGCTTCCAGAGCTGCTTCTAGAGCTACTTCCAAAGCCACTTCCAGAGCCGCTTCATTCTAGAGCCGCTTCCAGAGCCGCTTCATTCTAGAGCTGCTCCAAGAGCCACCCCGAGAGCAACTCCTCACGAGCTGCTCCCAGGGCACCTTCCAGAGACGCTTCTATATATATATATATATGCAGGGTGCGATTTGCCGGTGGGGATGGTGGGGATTATCCCCCCCTCTGGTTTACACGTCCTACCCTCTGCTGAATTATTTTTATCCTCGGTGGGGATAAAAATTATCCCCCCCACCCAAATAATTTCACCATTACATCGTAATAATTAACAACCAAAATGCACAGGGTCCGTCTTCATTTTGATTGTGCTGTGATTTTGATCTACCGGGAGCGAGTCAGAGGCGTCGCGCTCGCAGAAAGCAGTTTTATTTTGAAAACCAACCGGATTTACTTGCGTTTCTATGGTTTCAAAAGTCAACTTCCTGTCCCCGCCGAAACAAAAGTTTAAACCAAATGGACGAAAAATGAAAAGAATACAGGGCAGCATATCTTCATATTTGAAAGAGCTTGAGTCTGCGGCTTTTGATTTGGGCATCCAGGCTCGTAGGATTGGGAGAGTGTTTGATGTGCGCTGGCTGTCCTCATCCTGCACGTCAGTGACAGCTCTCTGGGAGAGCTATCCAGCCTTCCCGGCCCGCAGATTTGCAGAGATGTGGTTGAAGCTATTATGTCCATGGGTTGAAGCAGGGTCACCACGCTGCTATCGATCCGCCAACAGGAAAGCAAAAAAAAGAGGCTGAAGTGCGTCATCAGAGCGGACTGTTTTCGTAGTCTGACCTATAGTCTACCCGATTAACCCATAAAAAAAAAAAAACGTCTTGACAGCACATTGTGGTATTTCATATTTTCTGTTGAACTGATATCGGGGGAAAAAAAAAAAAACATTTTTTATTTGGCACATTTAAAAACAATATTAGCTATGAGAAAATATTTCTGCAAATGCAGTGGTTAGGTTCACGTTCAAAATAGGCCTACCGCCTACGTTAGGAAGCCTAAGTGTAAGGTTTAGATACACAAAGTCACAAGATCAACTGTTTTCATAAGTTTTCACACTGTTGTGTGGTTATTTTTCCTGAATAAAATGTTTCTCAAAATTATCCCCCCCCTCTGGTTTTTTCACAAATCGCACCCTGTATATATGTAAACATATATATGCAGATATATGTAAAGAAAAACTCCCCTCCATACACCTCCTTTCACACCCCAAATCAGCCAGGCACTCCACACAACTACACCCCAACACACCCTGGCCCCCCCCTCTCCATCTGGAGCAGCCCTCTCCATTTCCCCTCCCCCTCATGGTAATGAGCATTCCTGGGCAAAGAGGATCCGGTTCCTCCTAATCCACCTCAGGACCCTCACCTGAGCACTGCTGCAGGCCGGACCCCAGCACACCGGGCTCTGGAGGGGGGGTAAATATGTGTATGTGTGTGTGTGTGTGTGTGTGTGTGTGTGTGTGTGTGTGTGTGTGTGTGTGTGTGTGTGTGTGTATGTGTGTGTGTGTGTGTGTGTGTGTGTGTGTGTGTGTGTGTGTGTGTGTGTGTGTGTGTGTGTGTGTGTGTGTGTGTGTGTATGTACGTGTTTGTGCAAGTGTATGCAAGTGTTTGTGTATGTGTGCAAGCGTGTGGGTTTTCAATTGATTATATAATTATCCTAACATTGAGTAATATATAATATATATTATATTTTACATCTTCTTCTGGTCCGGACTCTCCAGGTCTTCTAGTCCGGGTCCCTGACGCGGTCTGGACTCTTCAGTAACCGTTCCTCTCCGGTCTCGGCTCACAGGAGGATCTGGTTTCCTCTTTTGTCACCAAGTCTTGGCCGGGCCGCCTCTCCGGGCATTAAAGACCTCATGGAGTGAAAGTCTACTCCTTCCTGGCTCCGTCCCCGTCTGTCTCTCTCACATTATACACTATTCAGGAATTGTTTACGAGGAAATTCAGTTTTACATTGAAACCCAATCCCCTTCCCTTCCTTACAGAGATGTGAGTGTGATTGCATCACCATGTATGAGAGGGTGGGCCTAACCCTCGGACCAATAAGAGCTCCCCTGGGGGAAGATCTACTCTGCTAGACCAATCAGGTCACAGCAGTTGAACAGAACACAGAAAGAAAATCTGCAAATCGGAGGAAAACATACCGGCTGTTCAGAAATGTACAAAGTTACAAACTATGCTAAAATGAATTTGGTAGTATCTGCTTCGGTATTTGTTGTTCGGTATGTCGTTACAGCCGTGTAAATCACTCTGTGAACTCATATGTTGTTCGCTGTTTGCCCTCTTACATGTCGGCACTTTGATCAGTGTTTTTTTCGTGAAGAGCACAGTTGAAATAAAGTTGGATTTGGTTCGGTAGGTGAAGTGGATCTAGCTACAGAGCAGTATTTCAGCAGTAAACAGGGTGTGCAGAGGGGAGCTCCAGAGTTGGGTCTGTGGGAACCGGTTGACTCTGGAAGGACTCCAGAGTCAATTGGTCAAATCAAAACAAGCATGGCCGCCGGCCCCAGTTCCTCCCTCACTTCCTGCCCCCGGCCCTCGGCGTTGGGTAGAATCACCGTCAAACTTCGGCCAAGATGAGTTCCATACAACGGAGCAGGGAACACACACAGCTCTCCTTACCAAACACCTTCCCTTTGCTCCGGAGAACGCAGTGAGTTCAGCTAGACAGAGAAGACGACATGATGAAGATTAGCCAGTGGAAGTGAAACCTCCGATCCTCAACTGCTGTGACCTTGATGTCGGGCAGCATGTGGCTCAGGAGGTAGAGCGGATTGGCCGGTCGCTGGAAGGTTGCTAGTTCGATCCCCTGCTCCTCCTAGCTGAGTGTCTGGTGTGTCCCTGAGCATGGCACCTCAGCCTGACTGCTCCCGACGAGCTGGCTGTCACCTTGCATGGTTGACTCCGCCGTCGGAGGGTGATCACCATGAATGGGTGATTGTTAGGCAATATTATAAAGCGCTTTGAGCGGCCACTGGTTAGGAAAGCGCAGTATAAATGGAGTCCGTCTACCATTTACTGCGCTTTGAGATTCTGCTGCAGCATGTCCTGGCCTCGGGGAATCTTTACATTTATGTATGAGTTCAGGGAACGATGGTGGGTTGGATGCGCTGTTGGAGGAAGTGGGCGTAGGGACGCGTTCCGAAGATAAAAGAGGACCAGGGATGTGGTGGAGGTGTGGTTGGGCTGTGGTGGAGGTGTGGTTGGGCTGCGGTGGAGGTGTGCTGGGGGAAGGCCTGGAGCTACGGATTACCTGAGCTCTGCAGCTAGCTCCTGATCCTCTGTACTCCGCCCAGCGTGTGCAGGCTGGTGCCATGTGTTACGAACAGGAGCGCCTTATGAACAGCAGCTCCTCATGCTCTCATTCATGTTCCGGCCCGACGTCTGACCGACTGTTTATTATTAACATGCAACGAGGCACCGAGCAGAACCCACCAGGAAACCAGAAACACATTGGGACACCGTGACGATATCCCCCAATCACACACATCCAATTAGGTTAGTCCCCAAATTCGAACCCATTTCCTGTTTTCATTCTGGTTACATATTTTCCCTGAAGCCCCCGGCCAGAGAGTGCTGCGCGGATCTGATTACTGATGAAGAGCTGCAATCAGCCCGACGGTGTTCCACCGCTCTGGGAGCGAGGAGGAGGTGCTCCTGGCCCGGCCATCCTCCTCCTCTGTATCACCAGGGCTCGACTGACACACAAGCTCCTCATTGACAGCATGAGAACATGCTCGGACTGCCCTCGTGTTTACCTTTCCATATCCGATAGCCCCGGCCCGTTGCCATGGGCTTCTTCCAGTCCTTCCAGTCCCGGGCTCTTTGGCACACACTCTTATCTATGTTTAAGGATCCGGTTTCTCCCTTGGCTGCGTGGGCGTACAGAAACATGTCCTGCAGACCAGGATCTCTCCCGCGCCGCCGTGCTTTCCTTCCTGGCCGGACGATGACGGATTGATTTTCCTCGACGGCGATTTCGCTCCAAAACATGTCCCCAACAACACGCCCAAACAACGCGCTCGCTCCCGAGTGCACCACTGGAACAGAAAAACACTCTGTTCTCTGCTCTGTTCTGATCTTTAGGGAGCTTTAAGTAAAGCACTGGAGATGAGTTCAGCCAAACTAACCCTAACCCTTAAAGCCTTGTGTTGTGCAGGATGATGTTGTGTGGTAGCTCGTAGCTCCAAGCCGCGCTGGTAGCTCGTAGCTCGTAGCAGCTCGTAGCTCCTACCAGCCCTGGTAGCTCTATGCTCCTAGCCGTCTTGGTAGCTTCTAGTCACCCTGGTAGCTCGTAGCTCCTAGCAGCCCTGGTAGCTCGTAGCTCCTAGACACCCTGGTAGCTCTTAGCTCCTAGCCGTCCTGGTAGCTTGTAGCTTCTAGTCGCCCTGGTAGCTCGTAGCGCCTAGCCGCCCTGGTAGCACGTAGCTCCTAGCCGCCCTGGTAGCTCCTAGCCGTCCTGATAGCTCACTGTCCCTAGCCGCGCAGCTGCGTAGCGAGCGCTCTCTAAAAGGGCACATTTATCTGGAGGTATAAAATGTACTTCCAGCAGCCCCTCTCTCCCACAGGTTACGCTGTGATTGGGTTACACTCTGTGCTCGCTGGGAGCCTCTGGCGGGTGTGAGGGAGGGGTAAGGGGGGTGAGGGAGGGGGGTGGAGGGTGCTTTTGCACGTCTTTATCATAAAAATGTTTGTCCGTTGCACAGATGCCCCGACGCTGAACTCGGGGGGATAGTAAACAGAAGGGAGCCGCTATGTGGGCCCTCAGCTCTCAGCTAACGGCCATGTTGTGCCGGCCCCCAGCTGTTGCCGGCTGGCAGGTGTGGAGACCCGGGGAGTGGTGGGCCCCGGGGCCCCGGTCACAGTGCTGCCAAGAGCTCAGAGGAAGGACAGGAGACGGGAGAGCAAGGCGGAAAGAACGAACATTATCCGCCAGGAGATCCGCCTCTCCCCCAGAGCAACAGGCTGGACGAGGTCCCAGCCGGACCCCCCCCTCATGCTCACCCCCCTCCCCCTTAACCCTCACCCCCTCTCCCCAACCCTATCCCCCCTTACCCCTAACCCTCAGCCCCTCTCCCCAACCCTATCCCCCCTTACTCCTAACCCTCACCCCCTCTCCCCAACCCTATCCCCCCCTTACTCCTAACCCTCAGCCCCTCTCCCCAACCCTATCCCCCCCTTACCCCTAACCCTCACCCCCTCTCCCCAACCTTATCCCCCCCTTACCCCTAACCCTAACCCTCTTACCCCTAACCCTAACCCCCGGTGTATGGACGTAGGTCTGAGGTACGGACGTAGGACCATTGTGTGAAAGTAGGCCCGGCTTATTGACGTACATCCAGTACAGAGT
>NC_044057.1:11890289-11900289 GCF_902167405.1 Gadus morhua
GGCCAGCAGAACGTTCCGGAGGTGAACTGGTGAACAGATGGAGACGGGAAGATCACTCTCTTATCCTCTCCCCTCCTCTCTCCCTCTCTCTCCCTCTCTGTCTCTCTCTCTCCCTCTCTCTCTCTCTCTCTCTCTCTCTCTCTCTCTCTCTCTCTCTCTCTCTCTCTCTCTCTCTCTCTCTCTTTTTAACAGGAAACAGCATCTGCAGGAGAAGAACAGATGAACATCCGATGAAACCATCTCGGTCTGCGTCCCATAACCCAGCGGTACGCATGGCGGACATTTTGGTTTCAACGGTCTCCAGCCCACGGTCTTCATACGGCTTCCTGTGAGGATAAGGATGATGAGTTTAGCAGGGGGAGCCTGGTGAAATATGGCTCCGGCTCCGACTCCGGCTCCAGAGAGTACTAACTTCCCCGGAGCCGGTTACAGAGTCCACTCCACCTGAGGACTCCTCTGCTCTGCTAACACGTCCATACTGTTAACATTAAGCTCATGTTAATGATACGTTCACAAAGCTAACCTAGCCAACCTAACACAAGTCAAAATTTAACGAAACACAACTCAAACCCTTACTGAACAATTAAACACAACTCAACGATAACTAAACTACAAAACACAACTCAACCCCCTAAAAAACACAAGTCAACGATAGCTAAACTAACAAACTGAACCCTAACTAAACTACTAAACACAACACAACTCAACGATAACTAAACTACTAAACTCAACCCTATCTAAACTACTAAACAAAACCATAACTAAACTACTAAACACAACTCCACCTAGCTAAACTACTTAACTCAACCCTAAACTAACTCCTAAACATAACTCAACGATAACTAAACTACCAAATCCAACCCTAGCTACACTGCTAAACACAACTCAAACCCTTACCAAACAAACACGACTCGACGATCACTAAACTACTAAACTCAACCCTAGCTGATACTACTAAACAAAACTCAACCGTAACTAAACTACTAGACACAACGATAACAAAACAACTAAACACATCTCAACCCTAACTAAACTACTAAACACAACGATAACTAAACAACTTAACACATCTCAACCCTAACTAAACTACTAAACTCAACCCTAGCTAAAAACAACTCAACCCTTAATTTACTACTAAACACAACCCAATGATAACTAAAATACTAAACACAACTCCACCCTTACTTAACACAACTAAACCCTAAATAAACACAACTTCACATTAACTCAACCCTAACTACCCCTAACCCAACTTAACACAAACCAACCCTTACTAGCTAAACTAACACCACATAACCTGGATTGAACCCTATCTCTTGAGATCACCAGGTTCCTAGGGGACAGAAGCCCTTACTGACCTCACTGCTGTTTGACAGGAGGCAGCGACTTCCATTCAGATGTAGATCCCCCCTGACCGGGGGTTTTGGGGGATATGGGGGGGTATGGATGGTACTTGGGGGGTCTAGGGTGGTCCAGGGGGGTCTAGATGGGTCTGGGGGGATCTGGGGGGGGGTCTCAGGGGGTCTAGGCTGGTCTAGGTGGGTCTGGGGGGGTCTGGGGGGATCGGGGACGGGGGAGGGGGTCTCGGGGGGTCTAGGGTGGTCCAGGCGGTCTTGGGGGTCGTGGGGAGTCCAGGGGGTCTGGGATGTCCGGGTGTGGGGCAGCCGGGGTATTTAATGTACTCTGAGGGGCTGACAGCGCACTCAAGCTCAGTTCCTTTCTTACGAGCGATGGATGCTCGCCAGGCACTTCCTGTGCCGGGTTGTGACCTCTGCTGGAAGAATAGGTGTCTGTCTCATTAGCATCCAGGACATTAGCATCACACTGCGGGGCTCCTGTGTACAACAGCGGGACGCTGGTACGGAAAATAATGGATCACCAAACTGTTAACACGGGGTCAGGTGAAAAGGGTTTGGAAAACAGAGTTATACCCTGAAACTTAAACCACAAAACACTGTATTTTGAAGTCATTGAAACGACACTGTCGAAGCTAAAGAAGCAGATTCTTCTGGACCAGGTCTACTGGTCTCTCCTGGAGATCGTCAGGGTGTTTATGGGGCGTGGAGGGGAGGTCTTATCTCCTGTAGGGAATGCCGGGGTCAGGGCAGGACCAACGCTCCGGACGGACGCCAGCAGACACCTCCGTCTTCTTCATACGTCCTCACCGGATTCACTGGCGGTTTAACGGCCTACGGAACCGAGGGGTAATCGGACGCTTACATCATCCCTCAGTGAGGGATGGAATGTCCTGGAGCCCGGAGAACACGCGGGCGGCCCGTCGGGAGAGGAACACCAAGCCCCGTCCGAGCAGAGGTAACTCGATGTTCTGGAAGAGGCCAAGAGAGGGCTGGAGCACAGACCAGACCAGACAGCCAGCCGGTTCAGCCTGTCTGCCTATCTGTCTGTCTGTCCGTCTGTGGTTCAAAAGGTACATAAGTCTACCTATCTGTCTATCCTTCTGCATGTTCAATTAGTTACGGCTGTCTGTCTGCCTGTCTGTCTGCCAGTTGAATAAGGTACAAACGTCTGAGGGGGCCCCTGTCTGCCTGTCTGTGTCTCTGTTCCATCCTCTCTACAGCTCTGAGCGACTCAAGATCCAGAACAGTAAAACCCCTGCCTGGTTTTACTTCCAGCCCCGAGCCGATCCAGCTTGTTTCATTCACCAGTTGGAACTCAGCTCTGCTGATGATTAGTGAAGCCAGATGGCAGGCTCTGGTTGGAAAGAAAACCCGGGCCGGACTACTGAAAACTGAGCTCCTACCCAGTAGCAGGTGAGCTTGGTCTGAAACCGAGCCTCTAATCATAAACAGTTCGATCCGAGCCAGTGGCATACAGTACTGAATATAGCTACAGAGTTAAGAGAAATACAGAAAACATAAACAAACCAAAAGTTGCACCGGCCCAGAGCAGAAAGGTGTTTGTAGTCTTAACTCCTGGGATATATTGTAGTGTGGATACACATGACTCTCCTCCGACCCAGAGGGGCTCCGACAATCTCTTTGTTCCTGTGGAGGTCAACCGTCATCTGTCTGACCTTGGCAGAGCTCAGATGCTAACCGTCGCTGCGAGCAATAACCGACGCAGCACAGTGCTAACCGATGCTACGAGCTCTAACCAACGCCAGGAGTGCTAACTGACGTCACGCAGCTGTAACCGAATATATGAGTGCTAACTAACGTCACGCAGCGCTAACCGACGCAACAAGCGCTAACGACCGTCGCTAACCAACGTCACACAGTGCTAACCGACACTCCGAGCGCTAACCAACGTCGCTAACCAACATCACGCAGCGCTAACCGGCGCTACGAGCGCTAATGTCATAAAGTGGAGGCACTTCAGAACAGCTGCTCTCACTTAGTCTGTTCTCGCTCTCTTCCTCCTCTCGCTCTCTCCCTCCCTCCCTCTCTTCCACTCTCCCTCCCTCCCTCCCTCCCTCCGCCTTCCTCTTCTCTTCTCGTTCCTACATTAAAGAGTGATGGAGTGAGATGAGATTCTCAGGCCAGGATCATTCGGAACCTTCCGGAACATTCCAGAACATCATAACAGATTGTGAGGAATAGCCGCTGGCCAGCAGAACACAGTACGACTATATGACAGACAGACAGACAGACAGGCAGACAGACAGACAGACAGACAGACAGACAGACATAAGGGCAGGCAGGCAGGCAGGCAGGCAGGGAGACAGACAGACAGACAGACGGACAGACAGACAGACAGACAGACAGACAGACAGACAGACAGACATAAGGGCAGGCAGGCAGGGAGACAGACAAACAGACAGACAGACAGACAGACAGACAGACAGACAGACAGACATAAGGGCAGGCAGGTAGGGAGACAGAAAAACAGACAGACAGACAGACAGACAGACAGACAGACAGACAGACAGACAGACAGACAGACAGGCATAAGAGCAGGCAGGAAGACAGACAGACAGACAGACGGACAGACATAAGAGCAGACAGGGCGACACATAGATAGACAGACAGACAGACAGAAAGACAGACAGATAGACATAAGGGCAGGCAGGAAGCCGACCGACAGGGAGAGATAAATGCTGTACGCCTGTCTTTCTGTTGGCCAGACCGACAGAAAGACAGGCGTACAGACAGGCAGACAGAGAGACAGACAGAGAGACATAAGAGCAGGCAGGCAGACATGTTCTCTGTCAGCCAGACCGACAGAAGGACAGACCGCCAGACAGGCATACTGACAGACAGGGAGACAAACTGACAGACAGGGAGACCGACAGAAAGGCAGGCAGACAGACAGACACACATACAGACAGACAGACAGACAGACAGACAGACAGACAGACAGACAGACAGACAGACAGACAGACAAGGAGACATACTGACAGACAGGGAGACAGACCTGCAGACAGACAGGCAGGACCGTGGACAGACAGGTTATCTAAAAGCAGGTGGTCTGCACTCTGACCCAGAGTCCTGGTTCTCACAGCGCTCAGGTTAACAGAACCCTGGACCCTCCTGGTGGTCCCCCCCCCCCCCCCCCCCCCCCGCCTCCCCCGCCGGCACGGAGCCCCCCCTCAACCAGCTGTCAATCAAACCATAGTCCACCCCGTGTCAGGCCGTTACCGGGGCCTGTGACTGACAGGTGTGTTTCTATGGAGGGGGCGGGTCCGCCCGACGTCCCACTGGGCGCTGTGAATGCTCTGGCCGAGGCTAACGAGACGAGGCTAACGAGAGGTGCTAACGCGTCCTCCCGCGGCGGCGCGGCCGGGAACACGAGGATTAGGAACCAGGAGCTGCACGGGGAGCCCTGCGGCGGCAGGGAGCAACATTGGGGGGTTCCCTGGCTGCTGGAGGGTTCAGGACTCCTGAGATTCATTGGTGTTCACTTAGTCTCTCTCTCTCTCTCTCTCTCTCTCTCTCTCACTCTCTCTCTCTCTCTCTCTCTCTCTCTCTCTCTCTCTCTCTCTCTCTCTCTCTCTCTCTCTCTCTCTCTCTCTCCTTTCGTTCTTTTACTCTCACTGACTCACTCTCATTCTCTCACTCTTTCTCAGTCTCCCCCCACATCCCCCTTCTCCCTCCCCCCTCACTCGCTCTCCTCCTCCTTCCCCCTCCCTTCCTCTTTCTCTCCCTCCCTCCTTCTCTCTTTCCCTCTCCCCCTCCCCCCTCTCTTTCCCTCCCTCCTTCTCTCTTCCCTCTCCCCCTCTCTTTCCCTCCCACCTCTCTTTCCCTCAATGCTCTCTTTCCCTCTGTTCCCCTCTCTCTCCCTCATACCCATACCTCCCCCCACCCTCCCTCTCTCTCTGTAAATCCTCGACACAGTTCCTGAATCCAGCGCTGGAGTTAAAGCCCAAAATCAACAACAGATAAGCTCTGCTCCTCTGGTGCTGCTCCTTTGATCTGGGGGGGCGGGGGGGACCCCTGCAGTATTGGGGAAAAGGGGGGTTGGGGGCTTCCTGTTAAGGACCCCCCTGTTCTTGGTATGGGTGTTAGAGTGCCTGCAGGGGGTAAGGAGGTGGTGGTGGTAGGGTGGGGGCCTTCTTTCGGGGAGCTTCTACTCTGGCCCCTCCTGGCTCCGTCACACTGCCCCCAGCGCCGGTATCTTGGGCCTTTACGCAAAGGGGAGAGAGACAGGATATGGGTAAATATATTTTCTATTGAACGTTCTATACTTTGACCTCTTTATTGTTCACCTGCTTTGGCAACGTTAATTTTTTTTTTCTGCCAATAAAGCTTTTTTAATTGAATTGAAATTGACAGGAGAGGAAGTTTTTGGAAGGGTTTGAGGAAGAGAGCCGCATGACATGTAGCATACGACCGCATGACGCTACGAGGCACGCTGCCTTCATAGTTAGCGCACTGGCACGATAAGCTTACAAGCCGCCAGATCAGAGGCCTCAGCAGAAGCTAGGCGCTGAGCGGCGTCGTTTAGCCACGAGGCTACCCCCGTACGATGCTAGCCAAAGTGTAAACTGCCACTGGCGGTTGAGGATGTGTTGTAAGGAGGGATCCGGGGTGTTTGGTGTGTCACTGGGCTGGTTGTGAAGGTCTGCTGGCGGTAACAACAGCACCAAGATGGCTGAAAGTGAGCAGTTTGTTTGTAAGCTAGCGTTGCAGAGGTCAGGGTTAGGTAACCAGAGTACTCTCTTCCTGCCCTGGTCTCTTCTACTATTCAGTAGACCTGGCCCCCATTCCTAGACTGAAACCAGAGATTCCTTTTACACCTCAGACCTGGACGAGTGCAGCACTGTCAGACACCGCGCAATCACAGCGCTAAACGCGTTGTAGTGCTACAACTAATGCTAAAGCCGTAGCGTGTAGACATGAAGGGCCATGCCTGCAGCTATGAATATGTAGTTAACCCGTAGTGCTAAATATGTAGTGCTTAATATTTAGCACATGCTTATAGCACTAAACATTAAAGCGCTAAACCTTCAACCGTTAACATTTAGCACTCAGTAGATGTAGTGCTAATTGTCTAGCCATGACCCTGTAGCACTAAAGCTGTGGTGTTAAAGTTGTAGCGCTTAACTTGTAGCGTTTCTCTCGGCGCACCGAAACCTTTCGCACTACAGCTGCAGCTCCTAGCTTCATGGCTAAAGCTACGAGCCCAGGAGCTAGCTTCCGCTACAGGAAGGGATGCTGAGTGTGTTGAAGTGAGGCGGTCGTGCACACGGAACGTAAACAGGTTGTAAATACTGCCCTAATCACATGTCGTTGGTTGTATATATATGCAAGCGCTGTGGAAAAACCCCTGAGAAGACGCGCTACGTGAGCGCTACTGCAGCTAGCGGCTACCTGTAGCACCACGGCTATCTGCTAGCTAGACGTCAGGCTGACGCGAGGTGTCTCTGTGAATAAACGTCTCAGCTCCTGTTCTAACACACCGTTTTACAAATTAAACGACTACGATTCAAGATGGTTTTAAAAGGTCTCTTTATCTTGTTTTGTTGATCTTGCTCTCTCCCAAACACACACACGCACACACACACTCTCATATTCACACACACACACACTCTCAGATTCTTATACACACACACACACACTTTCTCTCGCTGGAGGACCAAATCAGCCACAGAGGGGTTAACTAACCAAGCTAAGTGGGATTGTGTGTGTGTGTGTGTGTGTGTGTGTGTGTGTGTGTGTGTGTGTGTGTGTGTGTGTGTGTGTGTGTGTGTGTGTGTGTGTGTGTGTGTGGTTGTAGTGACTGACTGACTGATGGAACCCCCTCCCCCGCTGCCCCCCAGCTAAGAAGAGCCGGATAAGAGCGAAGCCCCCCATTGTTCCCAGGATGTCCCCCCCTACCTCCCTCCTACCTCCCCCCACCACCACTCACACAGGATCACTCAGGCCTGGCAGTGACAGGGGAGGGGGTGTGTAGAGAGAGGGGGGGGAGGCGGGGCTGGAGAGAAAGAGGGGGACGGGGGGGACGGGTGGGAGGGGGGTGAGAGAGGGGGGGAGACTGGCAGCTGAAACACAATGGAGAGATAGGACTTGGCCCTATCTCTCCCAGGGCAGCAGGTCACTTCCGAACAACTAGGCAATAAAAGATTATTTCAAGCCACATCATAGAGGAGCCACAGGGAGGGGGGGAGAGAGGAGATTGGGGGGGGGTGAGGAAAAGAAGAGAGGGAGGGGGAGAGGGAGGGAGAGAAGGGGAGGCTGTCTGCGTGGAGAGGAAGTGATTTGAAAACAGGCAGCAGACTGGAACCATCTGGTTGTATGGCCGGACTAATCTCCACCAGGGAACACAGAGGAGAGGGAGAATGCATCCTCCTTCTCTTCACCACTAATCTATCTGTTTAATTCTATCCATCCACTGAGTACTCTATGTACGTATCTCTATCTATATACCTATTGCTCTATATATGTATCTCTTTCTATCTGTTTTAAGGGTGGGAAGGGATAAAGTAAACAAAAGGGAAAGTTAGATAGAAAGCGAGAGGGGGAGAGAAGCATATTATGTAAAGGGAGGGAGAGAGAGAAGAGAGTTAGAGAATAGAGAGTAAAAAGAGTTAAGAAGAGAGAGAGGAAATAGAGTTGAGAAGAGAGAGAGGAAATAGAGTTGAGAAGCGAGACAGTAAATAGAGTTAGAGAAGAGATAGAGGGGAGGAGAGAAAGATATTTGATAAAGGGGGGAAGAGAAAGAAGAGAGTCAGAGAATAAAGAGAGTAAAAGATTAAGAGAAGAGAGAGAGCAAGATAGAATTAGACAGTTAGAGAGAGAGAGAAAAGAGTTAGAGGAGGGAGAGAACATAAGGGAAGAGAGAGTTAAGATTGAGTTAGAGAAGAGAAAATAAAAGAGTTAAAAGAGTTAGAAAAAAGAGAGTCAGAGAAAGGAGAGAGTTAGAGATTAGTCAGAGAAAGGAGAGAGTCAGAGAAGAGAGAGAGAGCCAGAGAAGAGAGAGAGAGAGAGAGAGAGAGAGAGAGAGAGAGAGAGAGAGAGAGAGAGAGAGAGAGAGAGAGAGAGAGAGAGAGAGAGAGAGAGCCAGAGAAGAGAGAAGAGAGAGAGAGCCAGAGAAGAGAGAGTTAGAAAGTAAAGAGAGAGTTAGAGAGGAGACCCAGCCTCTAATCCGCGGGGCGGTCAGCCTAAGACTGGGGACTTGCTCTGGTCATGGTGGCGTGGTGGAGGTGAAAAACCTCCAGGGGACACCTCCCAACATGGCAGCCCTCCCCCACGGCCCTTTCAACATGGCGGCCCTGCCCCCCCTTCCCCCGCTCCGCAGTCGGAGCGGCCTCTCTGTAAGACGTGCGCTGGACTCCCGATCGGTGGAAGTGGTCTGTCTCGCTTCCAAGTGTCGAGCTGAAATATTTGCTGGCTGCCGAGTGGATCTGGTGAAGCCTCCTTAAGTAAACATCTCCGGTCCGGGGCCCCCAGGGGCCCAACACCCCGCGGAAGAGATAATCCAGGAACGCGGCCCGCGGTGTGGCTGACTCACAGAGGTTTTCCTTGAGCCTACTGGCCGGAGCGGCGACCGGACCGTAATACCAGCGCCGGCCACTAGGGGACTAGGGGACCCCAGTAGCCCTGGGGGGTCCGCAGTCGCATTAGAATACTGACAGTCGCTGCTCATGGCTATGAAAGAACAGACATCATTGTTATTGTCGACCGCCGGAGTTGATCTCGTCTTTGTCGGACGTCACACCTGGTCGGTGATTACCTGTGTTAAGTTAAGCCCCTCCCACCCCCCAATAATAAACTGTGAGCAGACAAAGGAGACAGGAACAGACGCCCCCTAAGAGTAACACCTCAGACAGGACGTGTGTGTGTGGAGAGGGGGGGGGGTGTGAACGAAAACACACACACACCTGACGTAGGGCCAGGTGGTCCCTTAGGCCGTCACACCTCTATGAGGGGGGGGGGGGGGGTCTCTCACACACCTAACACACACACCCAACACCGTTCATTTGGTGTCTTGACCCCTCATCTAGAAATGGACATCCTTGTTATTATTTAGATCACTGTTGCTGTTGTTGTTATTAGTGACTTTGTTCCTCACTTTCAATTGTACCAGTATATAAATACTGATTATAAGTATCTGTTGTAATGTTCATCGTACCACGGCCCTTTCATGCTCTCTAAATGCTAATTACTTCCTTCAGGTCACGCCCACATCTCTAACCCTGGTGAAAACAAAGCACCCTAATAACTCCCCGTTTATGGCGGCGGTTCACGAGAAGAGCGCTCTCACTTCACCTCTGCCTTTCCCCTGATTGCTCCTTTCTATTTATACCCCACAGCGCCTTGTGGTGTATAAATAGAAATTAGCAATCAGGGGAAAATAATACCTAATGGAAACCAGATGCGTGGGGAGCGGAAGCTAATGCTGGCCGGCCTACTCCTCCACTCCTCTGCCTGCATAGCGTAGCCGCGGCGCAGCGGGGCCTGTGGCTCCAGCCCTCTACTAGCGCCGTTAGCTCCAGCTTTGCCAGGCGGGCTGTTTGTCTCGGGGGCTTCCTCTGTGAGTCAGAGGTGCTCGCCCCCGCGTCGCCCACGGACGTCAGCGTGGACGCCGCCCAGCGGCTCCA
>NC_044057.1:11905289-11912789 GCF_902167405.1 Gadus morhua
GGTGGTGGTGGTGGTGCGGCCGGTGCTCGTTGTTGTTGTTGTTGGTAAAGCGGATCACCTCGTGAGTCCTCTCCTGCTTGTCGTGGCCCCTGGGGGGCAGGCAGGGCGCCGGGGGCCGCCGCACCACCGAGGGCCCCTCGGTGTACTCGTTGCTGGAGCGCAGGGCCTGGATCTGGTCCAGGGACAGGATGGGCGTGTGCTGCGCGTCATACTGGTGGCGTGCGTCCGCGGCTAGCGGCGTGCCTTGGAGCTCCATGTGGAGGGGTCACCACTTCCAGCTGTCACCCCAGACTCGGCACGCATCGGAAAACCTGGGGGGGGGGGGGAGAGCGTCAGAACACCGGAGCAGGAGCACAACACCAGAGACAGGGGGGGGCATGGATTCATCTGAACAAGGGGAGCGGTAGAGGGGGGGTCTGTGGAAACTGCTCTGCCGTAGTGGGGGCCCTTCAGCTGTACTGGGGGCCCTTCAGTGGTAGTGGGGGCCGTATTGGGGGCCGTTCAGCTGTACTGGGGGGCCGGTACTGGGAGCCTTTCAGCTGCACAACGCAACCTACAGACGTGATTACCCTCTCCCTGATTACCCTCTCGGTGAAACCAAAGGTCAGATTAGAGTTTACAGCCCGAGTTGTTCGGCTGCTGTCACGGAGGATCTGTAAGTGGGTCACTCGGAAGGGAAGGAGAGTTGACTATTAACAAGACTGCCTCTTCCCCAATACACACACGTTTAAAACCTCCAGTGGGCACACAAATACTTCCCCTGCTCATTTCCATTTGTATGACTAGTTAACATTTAAATGCAGCGCCGCGCGGAACGGGGAGGCCCTCACTTGGTATTCTGTTACCAAAGCGCAGAAGGATTTCAGGGAAACGGGACAAAAGTTGCGCTTAAAACTAAGGTCACGCAAAGTCTCCTCAAAACGAGGTCTTTTGAAGGAGGACGCGGCGGGTCGATTGTTTTTACAAGAGGAAAGCGGAATAGCTCGGGGCGGTGGAGTGGCCCTATAATAAAAAGATTTAGTCGTAAAAACCACAATAAAAAACAACAAGAGGAGGAATTGGGTTGTGCGCCCGCGGGGGTCCGACAGACATGACGCCTGCTGCAAAGTGCGCCCTGTCTGTCTCCATAACGCTCACTTCACTGGAGACACTTCCCCAAATAACACCGCGGTATTACGAACCCTGCACGCACTGAAAAACACCCGTTTCCTCTCCGTCCCGCACCGTGCGGGTCCTGGTTTGGACGGGCCGGTCCCTCGACCCGTCCCGCACCGTGCGGGTCCTGGGGGGACGCGCCGGTCCTCATCCCCACACCAAAGCCGCAGAGCCCGGAGATGAAGGGACATTAAAAGGTATTCTAGTAAAGAAGGGAATCTTATGAATGAGAATAGGGCCGTGGGGGAGGGGTGTTGGTGGGAGCCGAGCAGGGGAGACGGGAGGAGGGGGAGACACGGAGCAGGGCGGAGGGGGGACGGAGCGGGAGACTCGGAGCAGGACGGAGGGGGAGAGTGGGAGCCTGAC
The DNA here is from genome assembly GCF_902167405.1 of Gadus morhua. Classification (NCBI taxonomy): domain Eukaryota; kingdom Metazoa; phylum Chordata; class Actinopteri; order Gadiformes; family Gadidae; genus Gadus; species Gadus morhua. Next base: position 11,906,811 of record NC_044057.1, read on the forward strand.
GGAGGGACTCCAGCGAGGCGGTCTTTACACACTAACCACCCCCACCCCACCCCCCCAGGCTCGGCTCTCAGGACCGACCGGAGGAACCAAATCCCACCGAGAGCTAAGATGGAGACTTCCTGCAGTGGAGAAGGTTTTCTCCGCAGACCCGCCGTGCTCCGCGCGGGGGTTCAGCCTGCATGTCCCCGCAGGACCACCGTAGGACCACCGCAGTACTAACGCAGTAGTACACATAAGAGATGTGTATCAAAACAACACCACCCTTATTACTACTCATGACATCCAGGAGGTACTCACCTATATACAAGCGTCCATAACGTAGAATCCATCCACCAGTAGATTTGGACCTAAACTCCACCAAACATCCGCTATCTGGGGAGAACCAGGACGCACGGCGACATTAATCCAGGTGGGAACGGTGCTGTGCGTAATCCTCTTTTTCCAAAGTAGTAAGATCCACGGCCACGGCTCGCTCTGAAAAGGCACCCGGGATCGGTTCGCCCTCGCCCGGCCAAAGAGTCCCAGTCTGCCGCGGTGCTCTGGAGCTCGGATCAAAGTCTAGTCTTGGAAAAACACAACAAACCACAACCCGCGGATAAGAGACGGTATATCCAAGAGTGGTTCCTCCTCTCTTCCGAATAATGGCGTAAAAAATAGGTTAAAATAAGTTTTCTGGAGTCGCTCGGGAGGCTGCAGCGAGGAGCGTGTGTGTGTGTTTGTACGTGTGTGTGTGTGGAGCCCAGGACTGAATGAATGGAGACGCGGAGCAGCTCCACTAGAGACCTCCTCCTCCCATTGGCCATTCACTGCTCTGGAACAGGATACATCGCATCCGCTCGCGATTCATTGGGCAGATAGGGAGGCCGGCGGAGAGATGTGTGTGAGGGAGAGAGAGAGAGAGAGAGAGAGAGAGAAGGGGGGGGGGGGGAGTGTGTGTGTGTGTGTGTATGTGTGTGTGTGTGTGTGTGTGTGTGTGTGTGTGTGTGTGTGTGTGTGTGTGCGTGTGCGTGTGCGTGTGTCTGTGTGTGTGTGTGTGTGTGTGCGTGTGCGTGTGCGTGTGTGTGTGTGTGTGTTTGTTAAGGTGGAACGCCCTGTGTTCGCGGGACGAGGCGCTGCAGGAAAACTTATTTCCGCTCTTGCGGGCGGAGGAGGGGAGGAGGAGGGGAGGCGGTAATGACTCCAGAAGTCCTCCGCTGTGCTCAACTCCTCCCCCGCTGTGGTTGAGGTCCCGTCAGGCTGCCGGAGTCTGGTCGCACCGCCGAGCTCCCAGTGCGTTTGTTCACCTTTACGAACGGACCAGTCAACATACGGCGAGGCTCAGCCGGGGCTTCGGGGTTTGGAGGGTGGTGGCGGGTGGCGTTCCAGTCCACCTTAAGAAAAAAGCACCCCGGCAGCGAGTAGGTCGACCCCTCCCTCCCTCCCCCGCTATCCCCCCTGACTGTCTGCTGCTTTGATGGGCGTCGCGGATGCGACGCTTCCGGACGCATGAGAATAGGAAGTTCAATATAAAGTCAATCCATCCTTTTCACATGGAAACATCAATAGCCATGGCGACCCGCTAACGTCACGGGTCAGCCCCTCGCACGGGACGGGCAGGGAGGGGGGCGACCCCCCCCCCCCCCCCATCCCCGTTCCGTCCCGTCCCGGGGAACTTTAGACTTGGCCGTGCCCGGGTTGTTTAAATCCTCTTCCTCACCAGATAGTTGAAACGTGTAATTTGTGGAGTGGAAGAGGAGGGGGTTTGAGGGATGGGTGACGAAGCGGATCACGAGAGAAGAGCAGATGGTTCCCCCCCCTCCGCCCCCCCCCCCATTAGTGGTCGGAAGTGCGGACGGAACTCTCGCGAGGACTGTAATTAGGATAATGTAATGTGTGAACCTTCCTGGAGATATGAACTATTCATATGAAGTGTTTAAGGGCTACTATTGATGTAATTAATTAATTAATGACACAATTATTATGTTATTATTACTAGTTAGCTATTTCCTCCTATTTAATCTACAATGGTAAGACTATTCGAAATAATATTAATATTAATAATAGCAATAATTATATGAATAAAACCATACAATACAATAACAAATGCTACTATCGCTATACGAACAATGATTCTCTTTCTTCGCTTTGGATTGCTTTGGATAAAAGCGTCTGCTGAATGCCCTTAATATAAATTTAAATGTACTACTAATGGCACAAAGAGTACAAACGTAATAATAGGCCTACCAATAATAATATATGTTATTCGAAAATAACCATATATGTATACTAGGCCTACTAAACAATATAAGAATATATTAACATTAATTTGTATGAAAAATGAAAGACATAATTTCAATCCCATGTCATTTTTTATAATGTATTTTTATTGCTGCTGAAACATATTCACATATTCACACACTGAGGTCAGGTGGTTGGGCCGGGCCAATGGGAGGCGGGCCTCAGAAGGGGGCGGGGCTCTGCTGCTGGTACCGGCGGTAGGTCTGCAGGAGGGAGTCGGGGACCCGGGGCCGGACCACCTGCAGGGCGGCGTGGAGGTGGTCCGCCGTCACCTGCTGCACCGCGATGTCCTGCTGCAGGGCCAGGAGAGCGGCCTCCTGCACCACCGCCGAGATCTGGAACACATGGTTACACATGTTAATAACACGTTAATAAAGCGTTAATAACGAGTTTATAACATGTTAATGCATGTTAGTACTGATGTCCTGCTGGAGGACAAGGAGGGCTGCCTCCTGGACCACCGCCGAGATTTGGGAAACATGTTTTTTCATGTTAATAACACGTTAATAACGCGTTAATACATGTTAGTACTGATGTCCTGCTGGAGGACCAGGAGGGCTGCCTCCTGGACCACCGCCGAGATCTGGAACACTTGTTAATAAATGTTGATAACACGTTAATAACGTGTTAATAACACGTTAATACATGTTAGTACTGATGTCCTGCTGGAGGACAAGGAGGGCTGCCTCCTGGACCACCGCCGAGATTTGGGAAACATGTTTTTTCATGTTAATAACACGTTAATAACGCATTAATAACGCGTTAATAACATGTTAATACATGTTAGTACTGATGTCCTGATGGAGGGCCCACCACCAAGATCTGGAACACATGTTAATAACATGTTAATACAACATGTTAATAACACGTTAATAACATGTCAGTACTGATGCCCTGCTGCAGGGCCAGGAGGGCGGCCTCCTGCACCACCACAGAGATCTGGAACACATGTTTAAAACAGGTTAATAATACAGGTACTGATGTCCTGCCAGGAGAGTGGCCTCGCAGACCACGCCGAGATCTGTTAATAACAGATTAATAACACGTTCATAACAAATGAATGACACGTTAAAACATGTTAATAACATGTCAATACATGTAAGTACTGATCAAGTTAAGAGCACCTTCCCCTCCTCCTGCTCATCCCCCCCTCTCCTCCTCCTGCTGCTGCTCCATCTTAACCATACCCGTTTATTATGGTCTCCTTTACACTACTGTCGTTACTGTGGTGAGAGAGAGAGAGGGGGAAGGAGAGAGAGAGAGACTGTGTGTGTGTGTGTGTGTGTGTGTGTGTGTGTGTGTGTGTGTGTGTGTGTGTGTGTGTGTGTGTGTGGTCATGTGCATATATGTCCGTGCACACACGTGTGCTCAGCATGCTGATAGCGCTCTTTATCAAATAACACAACCTCAGCATCACCCAGAACCACAGACATCCCCTCCCTCCCTCCCTTCCTCCCCCCTTCTCCCTCCCCCTGTCCCCTAGCCCCCCCACGACCTCTGGGGCTCAGAGGTCATCGGAGCTCCTCAATGTGCTCTAGAACCAACCAACACACACTCTACCGGCACCGAAGAACTCACAACACCGCCACACACCCAACACACACATGGACAAAACTAATTACACACTATTTATGGCATTGATTTAGCACAACCTTACCCAAATAATTCAGTTTGATGTCGTTAAGGAGCAGGTTGGGGTTAGACATTACAGAGACAGGTCGTTGAGGAGCAGGTAGGGGTTAAACAGTACAGAGACAGGTCATTAAGGAGTAGGTAGGGGTTAGACAGTAGAGACGGGTCACTTAGGAGCAGGTTGGGGTTAGTAGTACAGAGACAGGTCGTTAAGGAGCAGGTAGGGGTTAGACAGTACAGAGACAGGTCATTAAGGAGCAGGTAGGGGTTAGACAGTACAGAGACAGGGGAGTTGATCCAGGACCTCTTGAACCCTGTGACCTCTACACTATCCAATCCCGTAGCATTACAATACACGGTCTGAGGATCATCAATCACGTGAGCCGGGACCTGCAGCTCAGCCAATCAGAGACAGAGGAGAGGAACACAATGTGGTGCCATCGATGGGACGGGATGGAGAGAAAAAGGGGCGTTTCCATGGGGATGGCCCGGTGATGATGTCATCGCCCGGACCACCTAACTCCTTCCATCTATCATCTCCATGGACTGTAGAAAAAACAAACCCTACACCCCCCCCCCCCCCAATGTTTAGTGAAGACCCCCTTGGTGGAACACCTGCATGGGGAGGGGTATAGGTGACAGAGTGTGTGTGTGTGTGTGTTGGGGGGGGGGTCTTGCTGTAGATGGTATGTTTGGGTATGGATCAGACCAACTCTTTAATCAGGTATGTGTTCATTCTATGTGTGAGTGTGTACAGCGTGTATGTGTGTGAGAGAGTGTGTACAGTTTGTGTGTGACTATGTGTGAGTGTGTACAGTGTGTATGTGTGTGAGACTGTGTAGAGTGTGTGTGTGACTGTGTGTGAGTGTGTACAGTGTGTGTGTGTTAGAGAGTGTGTAGAGTGTGTGTGTGACTGTTTGTGAGTGTGTACAGTGTGAGTGTGTGTGAGTGTGTACAGTGTGACTGTGTGTGAGTGTGCACAGTGTGCATGTGTGTGAGAGTGTGTACGGTGTGTGTGTGCCTGTGTGTACAGTGTGTATGTGTGTGAGAGAGTGTGTAGAGTGTGTGTGTGATAGGGATGTGTCGGTCGCGACTGATTCGTTACAACGAACGAATCCCGAACGTGAACGACAAGAACTGGTTCCCCAAAACAAGAAGAACTGGTTCTTTGATTCTTTTTTTTAACATAAACCAAACATATGGTCACGTAAATAAAATATACAAACGAACAGAGCTCCGTCTCCCCGCGACTTCCATTGATTGAGTCTACAACTTTCTCAAAGATTCAGCCAATGAGAGGTAGCAATGGTGTTGGAATGGCACCTGGGTAAACCAATGACAAGGCGGTACCGTCGAATATGCGCGCTTTCTCTGTCTGACGTATCTTGGGTCATACCATTCGACTCATATATCCCCCTACATTTTTTCGAAAATAGACTTGACCTCCATCTGTTTATTGGATAAACGCATTTCCCAATCCCAGGAGTCTTTGCTCCATTCTACGTCAATTTAAGAACAAACAAAGAAATTAAACTGCAGTTCGTATTTTTTATTTATGACCATGCAAGTTCTGTAATGCCTGAACAATGAAGAATTAAATGTAAAGTAAAATAAAATTATTAATGTAAAACCATGAATGAAATATAGAGAGTAAGCAAGTGGTATAAATATTGGTGGGACGATCAACATACTAAATAGCAGGCATCTCCAAACGGCGGACTGCGGTCTTGACGGTCCTATCCGGACCCCCATGACCAATTATAAAAAAAAGTTTTTTTATTTTTTATTTTTTTTTAAGATGTAATCTGACGTAACGAACGAATCAAAACGAACGAATCAAATAAACGAATCGTTATAGTGAACTGAACTGAAAGAACTAGTTCCCGGAAAAGAATCATTTTGCCCATCCCTAGTGTGTGACTCTGTACAGTATGTGTGTGTGTGTGTGTGTGTGTGTGTGTGTGTGTGTGTGTGTGTGTGTGTGTGTGAGAGTGTGTAGAGTGTGTGTGTGTGTGACTGTGTGTGAGTGTGCACAGTGTGCATGTGTGTGAGAGAGTGTGTACAGTGTGT